>NW_019394240.1:0-481912 GCF_000612105.2 Orussus abietinus | reverse complement strand
CCCCCCCCCCCCCCAAAGTACCGGAAGAATCGCACATCCCGCGGGATAGGGCCCTTGGAATCGTCGGCGATTTCGCAGCCTCCGGTAGTCGGGAGAGATCGATTAGCCGTGATCGAGGAGCCCGGTCTACCGGAGATCGGCCCCCGGGTTTTTCTCGAAATCCCTGGGAAAAAGGAGAATCACTTTTCTCACCCTCGCAGGACGGCCCGAGACTCGCGCCTCGTGCGTGTTTCCTCGAAATTTTGGCAATCGGTCTCGGTCCCCCCCCCAGGAAACGTGGAGGAGAAAACACGCAGGGGTTAGGGAATCCCGGGGATGAGTCTGCCATTCCTCGGTTCTTAGGAAACGGCAAACGAGATATTCAAGGAATACGGGGGGCAAGAGGGAGGGGCAGTGTACGGGATGAAATTAGTCGCGTCCATCCCTCGCACGCGTGTAAACCGACCCTGGGTCGGCGGGGCAGGGGGCAGAGGGCTGGGGCTCGGATGCGGCAGGGTTACACGGCTATTTGCCGAGGGCAAGGCACGGCAAGAGCAAGCGGGGGCTTAACTCGCCTCCTTATTTCCCAACAGACCTCCACCCTCTCCCCCTTGCCGCGCTGCTCGCTATTCCCCCATAGCCACCTCTATCCCGTCCTATCCCGCTAGACCCGGCTCTATCCTTCCCCGTTTCCCTGCCTCGTCTGCCCTGCTCCGGCCTGTACTACTGCGCCCTGCTCGGCCGCCACCCACCCACCCGACCACCCTCTATGATTTACAACCAGCGACACTCATCTTATAAACAGAACCCCGGAGGAAAATCCTCCTCTCCTTGGGCCGAGTTTCCGCCCGACTATCTTATTCACCGCGCCGATGGAAATCGGCCGATCCGTCTTTTCGGCTCGCCGCGGAGGAAGGGTTGCTCTAGCGGTAGGGTGGCTTCCCCTCGGATGGGGTGTTCCTAACGATCACAGGGTCGCCCAGGGGAGGCACTCGGACCGAATGGCTCGGATGCTGGAAAGTAGGGTCAGGGTTGTTTCAGGTGATTTTGGCCGGGGCGGGGTAGGGACGGTCGGCCGGCTTTGATGTCGACCTACCGTCCTCGAGTTAGATCACCTAAGAGCGATTTGCTCCGACGACTCGATCCGCGGTACCGGATCGCTAGTACCGGTAGAATCGTGGACGGGAAGGTAAAGCGAGTTCCCTCGCCCTGGAGAGGAATTATTCATGGACGTGAGAATATTTAGACGGGGCCCTAGGTCCCATCTTAGACCAGGCAAGCCTACGCGTAGGAAAGGGAGGGATACATTGCTTTCTAATTTTTTTTTTCAGCCTCCCGATTGGCTCAGATGGGTGATTGGCTCGTAGGAATATCTTACGTATAAGGATTGACTCCAGAAAGTGAAATTTCGAAGGCAATTTCAATTATTTCTCATAATGCACGAGTTGTATGTTGAAGTACTCTGTCTGGTGAAACGGCAGTTCCTCTGGCCCTTACCCCTCTGGCTTGGACTCCGTCCATATATCCTTACGTCCATGAGATCATTCGATCGTCGCGAGTGGTCGTGAAATAAAGCGAGGACGTGGGAAAGATCGGGCCGTGTTCTCAGGAGTTCGTATGAAGTACGTGAGAACAAGTAATTACCCTAAATACGGCTCGTCGCGATTCGCCCTTAGATCCTCCTGGGGGTAATTCCCGCGGTCCGAAAGCTCCGTCGACGGATCTCGAGCGGCTAATGGGAGGACGCAAAAGCTCTCGATATTCGCATCCGGTTTCAATAGCGCGGGCGAATTGCGCGAGGTTCGAGTTTAATTAAGAGCCCGGCTACTGCACTCGCTTCCGCAACAATATAGACCACTCGGGGGGCGATCGTAGATTTCACGGGGCCGCCTAATGACGGAAGGACGAAGCCCGATGGAGTCGACGTTAAGCCGGCCGGGGAGCGGAAACGTTAACGCTACGGAATGTAGCTGAAAGGTTACACGATCGCGCGATCCGCGCGAGTACAAAAGCTTTGGCCGACCGACAAAGCTTGGCTGCGCTTTCAAAAGGGCGCTCGCTTCCGAACCTCCGCCCTCCCGTTGTGGGGGAGAAAGAGAGAGGCAGGGAGGGAGAAAGAGGGTGGATTCCACTTCGCTCGACTGTACTAAAGAGAGGCCCCCGAACCACCCTTCCCGCGATGGCGGTTCTTTTCATTGGGCTCCGCGGACTCGGTAATTATCGGACAAATCGATCCCACCGGGCCGCCGGCACGCCGGAGAGTCGTTTCGCACCTGGGGGTTCGGCGAGATCGCGGGGGGTGGTTCCCCCCATTCGGCGTTTCCTCCCCTTCCCGAATTTTCAGGGGACGAGGGAACATCGAGGGCCGTTTCTCTGCGTACTGGTAAAACCCGACGCCGATTTTTCTGTCAAGAACAATGTTACTTTCATCTCTTTGCATTGTTACCGTCGAAAAGAATTGGTGCCGGACCCGGTTCGCCGGTCGGGTGCAAACGGAGATATGTATTTAAAAAAATTGTTTATTTCTCATTTCAAACATGGAGAAATTTTCAAAATGTACATACTGCTCGTCGTAGTCCAAAACGCGCATACTCTTGTGATAAAGTTGATTTATTTTTTCTTACCATATAGTCGGTGATAAGCTTTTGCGAAGACGGTCGTTTGATCAGCTGTTTGTAAACGTCGCGATAGCCAGATATACACGATCGAAGCTCTTTTTAGAAATTCAAACTTCTTTCGGAATTATTATCTACTTTAAGAAAAAGCTTTTCCAATTTTCTGTTAAGTTATTGAGAATGTCACTATCAATTCGGTTTCGCCCTTAATCATTTCGATAAGATCATTTAAGAAAAAAATCGCACAAAAAGAAATCACACCAAAAAAATCGCACAAAAAGAAATCGCACGAAAAGAAATCGCACAAAAAGAAATTGCACAAAACAAATCGCATAAAAAAAAACCGCACAAACACAGGTTTGACTGTATCTCGAGAATTGGTCCCAGGATGGACTCGACGAGCAGATAGGAGATGGAGTCTGGAACGTTACGTACCTCGAGGTGAGGGATGGAAACATTTCCATTACGTTTCTTCTCGACCGAGGGAAATCTCGTGCGCGACCGGGTTCGTCATTATGCGCGGTAAAATGAACGGCGGAAGCATAATGGCCCACCAGCGGAGTACTCGCTGCGGGGTGCTATCGCGGCACACACGCTATCATCCTTTAACACGTGTATCCTGTCTGGCCGCACAGGGGGTTGCACTACTAGCCGCGAAGCGACGCCTGGACGTAAGGCCGTCACGAGGAGGGAGACGTTAAACTGCGCCATTACCCTGTCCCTTTCGCTTCCTTACTGCTCATTTATCGGCTCGACCGACGGGAAATTGTTGTCTCTACTCCCCGGCTCTATTCCCGTTTAACGGCCGAAACGATCCCAATCTGTTAGCGACCTCGAACGGCCGCGGCCCGGCCCGCAACGCGGATTACGCCTCGATGCCGCTTCGACATCCCCGCTCGCATCTTCGGTCCCAAACTCCGACCGGGATCGTTTCGCCCCGTGACCGAGCCGCTGAAACCGGCGCGCCGCGACGCCACCCCCAAAATCGCGTAAACCCACCCTTACCGCGCCACCCCTCCGGGAGCACGAGTCTCCGCGGTAATTGCCCCCGACGAGTTCGCGACTTCCCCTGTACGATCCTCTTTGCATCGCATCCTCGAAATCGTCGAACCTTGAACATTCGCTGGTGAACATTGGTTCTCGTCGTTAATTTCTGGATTTTCGATCGAATTAAACAAGTCGGTCGCGGAATACTTTCCGGGCCCCCGTCTTGGGCATTCGAGACGACGTCCCGTCCAGGAGCCGAAGCCGGAGGCCCGATCAGCCGATACCGTCCTTAGGGGAGAAAAATTGACGTAATATACGAGGCGAGACGTCGCTCGTTTCTCAAACGCTTGTCTCTAGCCCTTTGCACGGCTCATCAATTCGTCCTGATCTCTCTATCGGTCAATTTCCTCCTCTTCCGACCCCCCTAACTCCGACTTATTCTGCTCACGGAACAGTGAAAGAGAGACTCAACCCCTTCCCGACTGGGCGTTAAAAATGAAACCCCTCGGCCGAAGTTCGACGTCCTTCGTCCCGTAAACGATTACGCGTCTCTTCGACGGCACCAAAATTATGCAAACAAGAAATATCATATTCTTGATGCCACCGAAATTACGCGAACAAGAAATATCATATTTCTACGACGTCGCTTCTCCAACAAAAGTATATTTTCTACATTTAATTCGGAGGTCGGATGCGCTGTTACCGTAGCTTTTACCGAATTTTCACGTCCTCCGTCTCGTCAACGATTACGCGTCTCTTCGATGCCACCGAAATTACGCGAACAAGAAATATCATATTTCTCCGATGTCGCTCCTCGGACAAAGGTATATTTTCAACATTTAAGACGGAGGCCGTTGCGCTGTTACCGTCGCACGCCACAAATGGCCTCGCCTGCTGCAGCGCGTTTATTACATACATAATTATACGTTCCTTGCCGAGAATTAAACGCGCAACAGTACGTGTAGGGTACACCCTGCGTTGCCTACGAATGCTAAATATTTCCCATTCATTACTTCACCAGCTGATTACCATCATGGTCGTGGATCGTGTAAGAACCGCGTATCCGCGTTTGCCCGGGAGTATCGGAAAAGCTTGGAAAAACGAAGGCGAGTTTCTTCGGAGGGGAGGATGTGCGAAACGTCAATCGGGCTTCAGCGGCGTCTCCCTTTTCCCGGCTAAATAGGAAATCGCGGCCCGGTATTAAAAGCGGCGCTAAAAGCGACGCCAAAATGCCGGGTGATGGGATGCGTCGGTCGGTCGGCCGATACGGCGGATGCTATTAGTCAGGATGTAATTGCGCATAAATAAAACGTGATTCCGGGCGGCCCGGCGTTTCCTGGCCGTCCCGGCTTACGCGGATTATCGGCCGAAATGCATCACTTTCGATGGGGTGTGGAATTATCGCGGAATTTATCATTTGCTCGTAGGGCAAGTGCGTCCGGGTCTCCCTCTTCCGCGGTGGGTAAAAGTAGCGGCTCGTTATACCGAGATATCCGGGAGATTTTCCGAGGTCGCTAACGATAACCGATTCGATTGTCAGACTAACCGGAATGCATGCGAGTTTTAACAATAAACTCATTAATGTTAATGCTACGTTAACGCGAGACAGGGGGCTAATTCGCCGGAGCGGAGGAAAGAGGGCGAGAGCGCGCGTCAGCCCGGGGGCTCGCAACCGTTCCGAGATATTTAATTAATTAATACGTCCAAGCAGAGTCGGGACTAATGTGCGATACAGTGACGCCGGTGAATATTACGATCCACTCATCCGGTATTTATGGCGAATGGCCATCCGAGTGGAGCCAGGTAGAACCCCCGAAGAGAGGTCGGCGCCATTTAGAGTGCGGGAGGGGCTGCATTTATTATCGGCCCGCGAGGGATCCGGGTGCCAGGACCGCCGGGGCCGGTGTAATTCCAATTTCACGCACTAATCAGGCGGCCCGATTAATTGCTTTAATCCTGTCGATAATTTCTACGAACAATTAGCCCTCGTTCCGCGCGACCGCGACCCCTTTCGCCGGTACACAAAGGGCCGGCGGCCTCGTTTCTTTGGAATATCGACTTCCGGTCCACGCCCTGTCCCCCGGAGAACGAAGCGGCCCCACCGCCGGGACATTTTCATCCCTTTCCGGAGTGCTCGAGGAGAGCGCCACCCCTGAATTAGCTCGAAATCCGTCATTTCCCGGGGCCATCCTTTTACGAGCTGGAGATCGAAACCGCGACCCGGCACCCGGAGGACGATTCCTTCCCGGAGACATTAATTCAATCGATGGATCGATGCTCCGTAGGACGGCCCGACCGGCGCCTCCACCTCCGGGTCGAGTCGGAGTCGGTCGGGGGTGGCAGCGTCTCGGTAGCGTTTCTCGTCGGACACGCACCCCCGCCTCCCCGGGGCGCCTTCGAATCTGCATGCATTTCTATGCATTTCCATGCATTCCTAATGGGGGTCTGGGCCGACGCCTAAGCGGTCCGACCCGACCGGAAGGCGCGGGGGAAAAAAACGTTAACCGCCGTCTCGCAAGAACCCGGCTGACGGATCTTTAATTAAGCTCCGCGAATCGAAATGCCGAGACGCGATCTCGGGCGCAAGGATAGATTACGCCACCCCCGGGGGGGGCTCGCGGACCGTCCACCCGCCGCCCTCGCCGCTCTGGTAATTCGCATTGTCTTGCCGCGCTCCCGTGCTCGCCGCCCTGTACTTTGTGATTTCCGACCGCCTCGGCCCCCCGCCTGTCCGAGAGGAAAGGAAAGGAGCACAGCGGTCCTTTGTTCCGGCCCCGATTAACGAGGTCTACTTCGAGCCTCGCCCTGGACCCTGTCCGATCTGGGTCGACTTCGGGCCCCTCCCGCCCTCCCTGGACGTCTCTCCGAGGAGTTCCCGACGCGACGTTACCTCTTTGATGGCTCGTCGTAGCTCCCGAAGCTCCTCCCGAGGCGACATCTCTCGGCCCCCGCAACGATCCAGCGATCCTCGATCTCGATCATCTCGCCTCTCGAAATGGAGCGGACACGACGATCGACGGTGGAGGTCCTCGACTTCACTCCTGTACACAAACCGCGCACTTGTCGCCGATTCTAGTCACCATTCGGATGCCCGACCGCTCACCGACATAACCTATCGACCTACTGATCCCGCAACGATTCCGCGCCTTAGTTCGGGTAGAGACAAAGGATTCGCCCCCCCCCTTCCTCGCGTGACGCGTCACCAGCGGATGGTTCCACCTGTAATCCGTTAGCGAGGAAATACGGAGCCGCGTGGGGGACCAATCGCGGTCCGGGTCCCGGCGATTCGGACTTTCCGCAACGGCGAAAGTAATAAGCGCGGGACGGTAAATAACGAGGGAGACGGAGGCTCGCACCGCGTCTTTCCCCCTTGCACCCCCCCGGGGGGTGTCGGTCGCCGCGGCCGCAGGGCGCACCAGGGGTGGTGATTTGTCGCGTTGGATATGAGAGCGGCGAACGCCTCCCTGGACGCAATATTATTTTAAACGATGATATAGGAGGGGCGCGTGGTGGCGCAAACCGCGGCCCGGCTAGGCGTTTCGCGAAATGAAAATCACGAGACGTGCCCGCTCCTCGAGCGCCACTTCCGGCGTCCCCAGGTCCTCGTCCGGGGGTTGGCTCCCGTCGAATTCGGGTCGCGTCCTGGGGAACGCGTAGTAGGATGAGATTCCGACGACCCCGAGGCCCTTCCGACATCCCGGCACGGAAGGGAAGGACCCTTCGAGGTCCTCCGGGACACCTCACCCCGAGGGCCGGGGTCTCTTCTTCGGGGTATCCTTTCGCCCGGAATTATCGGACTGGCGCGGATTCAAGGGAAATGTATTATTAAGAGGGTGCGCTTGGCCGGGAACCAGGATCGTAATTCGGGAAAAAGGAGACCCGGTCTCGGGGGTGGCGCACCCCCTCGCTCTAGCCGCGCCGAGCCAGCGGCAGAGGAGAGGTCGCGGCGCACCTCTGCGGGGGGTCGCGGTTCCTTCCGGGATCGGAGCACCGCATCCGGCCCGATCGCCCCCGGTCCGCCTCGGGCCGATTTTCTCGCGGACGGGGAGAACGCCCAGGAACGACCTCCGTTCCACTTTCCGCACTTTTGTGCGCCCCGCCTCCCCGACTAATATTAACCCCTTAAACAAAACCGGCCGCGGCTTCCCGGGGACGGACTCAACCCTCCACGGTTAAACTTACGAAACAATGTGCGCAATTAGCGCGAGCACCCTTGTACCTGCGAGGGCGTAATGGCCGCGGGCGGCGGCGTTTAGCCCGAGAGATCTCTCGCGGCTAATGCGGGGGAGGCCCTCCTTAAAAGATATTCTCGCGGGCCCTTGGGTCGCGGTAGGCCAAACGTTTCTTTAAACAACGAGACGGCCGGGGCACGTACTCGCGGGCACCGCAATCGGCTCGACGGCGTAATTCTCCGCGAGAGGCAAACCGAGTGGAGGCGCGCCAAATCTCGGGTGGGGAGATGGAAAGTCAATTTGCCGTGATTCGAAGTAAGTCACGCGCGGGCCGCTCATCTGGCGGCTTCCGGTTAAGACTTCCGCTCGGCGGGGAGCCAGTTCGGCCAGTTTGTTACCGGCTGGTGCCGGGGGGTGGTTGCGGGGAGGGGTTCCGGGGCGGACTCGGAACTCGAGGATCCGCCGGTCGGGGCGGCGGTCGGCCGGCGGTGGGGCGGCGGTCGGATCGGCCCAGGAGGCGGCTAAACTTGTTGGTAGTCGGGGTCGGTTTCGCGGTCTCCGCCGCCCAGAGACCGCGCCCCGATGCGCCCCGTGGCCTCCCGAAAAAGGCTCCTCCTGGCCCTGGGAATTCCGCGTAACGAGGTTCTCTTTCGGCGGTTCCGCGACGTACGCGTAATTAGGGAGCGGCCAGGGCCCGGAGAGTTAGTACCGACTCCTCGGTGCTGAATTCAATCGAGCTTCTAACGACCCGTAGAAATTCCGCCACCTCTCCCGCGGAAATCGCATCACCGCGTGGGTTCCGGAGTCCCGGCTCGGGCGCGACGCGTCGGGGAACTACGAGCGGCGAGAGGAGGTTAGATGCGGAAATTTCGCACGATCGCGGCCAAGTTAGAAGGGTCGCGTTCTTTCCGCAGCGGGGCCGCGGGTGACCCGATTGGAACCGACGGCGCCGTAACCTCCCTCGGCCGGATTCGCTGACCGTTTCGCGGCGTCGAACGGCCGACCTGGGAGTTTCGTTCCCTTTTATGCCCTCCCTGCGGCCGTACGGCCGCTGACATCGGGTCCGCCGCGGTTTACGCGCCGCATTTCCGCCCGCCCAGGGCCGCCCCGACCACCGGCCGCAGCGAGATCCCTCCTTAATAATGACTTCGCTAATGCTCGGCCCGGTAGTTAGCCAAAGGAGAAAAAGCCCACCCCCGTTCCCTACCACCCCATGTCCCCGGGGGCGGCGCACCCCCCAAATTCTGATCGGCGCGTTGCCGGACCTTCCCGCCCACCCCCGCAGCGAGGAGTCGCGGACCACCTCGATTTACTTATTTTCCGCCGTTCTTCCGGGGCGTTTCATCGCAAAGCCGTCCGGACTCGCGTCGGCGTCGGTTCTGTTTTTTCTTCCTCACGATTCCGCAAGTTTCCGGTCCGACCTGTGCATATACGGCGAGTCCGGCGGAGCGTGAGGAGCGGCTCGGTACCGCCGCGACCGGGGGGCGCAAAAAGTGGATTATTTGCCGGACAAATATGCCGGCTAATTATTATCCACAAAGCAAGCAAATAGCCGTGTCCCGCGGACGAGTCGCCCGGGCCAGAGGCGGCAGGGGGCGCGATAAATATCGAGCTGCCAAACCGCGCCGTGAGCCCGGTATCGGGCGCGGGTAAAGCCCGCTCGCTGTTTGACTAGCCGAAGCTTTTGATTTATACGAAGGCCCAATAAAACACAGGCTTAGCTCTAATGCCCGCGATGTCCCGCGCCGGTGTACTGGTACAACCGGGGAAACAATACGTAAAGGCCGTATCGCGATTCCGCCCGGGCGACCCCGGAGACGAGGACTCCCGGAGGCCGAGGAGGACGATCGGGTCGGCCGGAGAATAGCCGCCGCTTAATTATTCCGCTCGCCCTCGGAGAGCCGGAAAAGAGAGTCCGCCCGTAACGAGAAGACGGCTCCCGGGCGGGCGCCGGCCGAGGGGTGGCGGAGAGAAAAAAAAAAAGAGAGAAAAGAAAGAAAGGGGCCGGAAAGAGACGACGCCGGGCTTGAAAGGGAGACGCGAGGGAGAGAGAGATCGCGGCGGAACATCGCGGAAGCTGAATGGAAAAGTGATGAAATATAAATATGTTACCCCGGGGATGGCTCCCCCGGGCCGCGGCCGCCCACGACCCCTTTCGCATCTCCATCCAGCCATATTAGCCGATATCCTGTTCGATAAAGCTTCCCATCCGGGCGCAAATACCGTGCCCGCCTTTTCCCAGCGGCGGCGGCGACGGAGTCGCGGAGAGAAAAAAAAGAGGAATAACTTACCCGCCCGTTCCGGGCGCGAGTCCGCCGCGTTTTCCGATCCCCTAATGTCCGCCCCGAACGCGTCGCCGGCGTTTATGGCCGCGTCATCTCCCAAACCGCAGCGGAATCATTTTCCCAACCGACTGGACTTATCCTTCGGCGGTCCCTCGACATTAACCCTTTCATTGCGGCAGTCCGCCCCGCCAGACAACCCCTGAACGCAACATCGCGCCGAAAGGGTGCACATTGCGTTTTGGCAGTCTTCGGTGTTGGAACTTACGTCTTCCACCTGAACAATGCCTCCTTGACTGCCTTTTCTACGGATACTTTACTAAGTGCCAAATAACACCTGTTTTGTCGTATTACTTCATCATTAAATGTACAAATAAAAGTCTAACCTTAAACTTTCACGAAATTAAAAGTTATCCCAATAGCTGGTCTTCTCATCTGGATGGCCAAACCGTGTTACGTATGTTCAAAATGCACTTCCAGGATGATTAATCCAATTAAGTACAATTAAAAGATACTCTGGCAGAATTTCTTACCGACTAAATTCGGCGCTCGTCCGTCCAGGACATCGCGCGGATGCCGACCACGGTCAGCGCTCCTAACGAAAGGGTCAAGGCGATCCAGCATCCGTTCGATTCCGGGATCGCCTTCCCGCACTCCCACCACTCGTCCTTGCCTCCGCGGATTTAATTTTCGCGGTCGCAGCGGAACGGCCGCGGGGACGGTGCTCGTAAACCCGCGATCGGCGCCCGTTCGCCTAATGGACGAAGATAAGGGCGGATTTGCCCGATAGCCCTGAAAACCGCACCTGCGGAACGAGAGGCGCGCTCCTCGGGCCCGGGCCGCGCGCGGCTGTTTCTTTTTCCGCCCTCCTCCCGGCCTTTTTCCCAGGGATAAAGCCGTAATGGGATGCGCCTGGTCGCATTATTCTCCCGACTCCCTTATTTCCCGGGGTCCTCGTCGGTTTCGTTATCTCCTTGTCTCCTCGCGGCGAGGACGCAAAGAAACCGCGGCCGGGCGCTGCGGGGGAGGCGGGCGAGATCGTACGCCTCCGCGGCCTCGGGGCACGTCGCGGGGGTATATACGAAGGTACGGGGGTGCACCGCAATGGCCGGGTCTTCGTTTAACGGCGCGTTTCCCCCGGGAATCCATGTCGGGTCGAGTCCGTTCCGAAAATATGGTCTCCAAGGGGTGGACATCGGAAACGAACCGCCCGGAAGACTGGGTCCATTGGTTCGACACAAAGGGCGCTCCGATCGCGTTCATTCCATCCGGATAATTAAGGTGGTACGAAAGTGTCATACATACATAAGAAGAAGTCAAAATATTTATGAAACTTTCCTCCGAACTGAGGGTACCGAATCGTCTCAAACATGGCAACGTGAATGTGAAGGCTATAAGGGAGGTCCTGAAACCCATGAGACTTCAACTTTAAGATAATTCCATTATAGCTGTTGTCAACAATTTTAATAACAAATGAAATCTCCCGAGTTTCAGGACCTACCTTAGGGTCCCCTTATTCACGTGGTGACATTTGAAACAAATAGGTACACCCAATTCGGAGAAAAGTTTCATGAACGATTAACCCCTTAGATGCCACTTTCACATCCCCTTAAACCCGGTTCGCGTAAACGACTGCGTTTAGTTTGGCCGATTTCGATTTTTCTCAGGCCAAGGATCCTTTTTCGAGGAGAGGTGCGTAAACGACGGCGTTTACTTTGGCCGATTTCAATTTTCTTTCGGAACAAAGGTCCTTTTCCGAGGAGAGGCGCGTAAACGACAGCGTCGTTTGGCTGATTTCGATTTTTCTTGGGCCAAAGATCCTTTTTCGAGGAGAGGCGCGGGGTCGGGGCTCCACGGGCTGTCGGGGAGAAATGATAATAACCCGAGGGGACGGGAAAGCCGCCCGACGAAGTCGCCGGAGTCGGGAGTAGGTGAGTTACAAGGCCGGGACCGTGTTCCTTCTTAACGAGGAGCCACCGGGAAACGACGCCAGGCAAAGAACAACCGCCTCGCGGAAACTCGGATTAAAACGAAACAAGTTAAGGGATATTAAGGGGATGCGTGGGCTCTCCCCGGGATTTCTTGGATACGTCGCGAGTCGGCGGTCGAATTAATAACAACGGGGAAAGTATAACCGAGGACTCTCGAAAGAGAGCAACCACGCTCGGGGGTACTTTCGGTACCGAGTAAAAGCGGAACTTTCCCGGAAATAGTTCTTGTACCTCCCAGGCTGACACGGAACGGGAGCACGATTCCCGCGTCATCTCGGAACTCTTCGGAACTAGGCGGGAAGTTCTCCGCGCGGTTTCTCGGTGCCCGCGACGTATCCACCCGCGGAGCCCTCGAACTTTCCTAAGTACCTCCGCCAGCGGAAACGCGAAACGCGTCTGTTAGCAGCGGTGCGTAGAGTCCGCACCACTGATCCATGTACTAACTGGATAGCCGATACCTAGCTCTATACGGAGAGGACTTCGACGAATTGAAGGCATCCCAGCGCTAACTACTTGTGCAGTCATACCAAATAAGTAACGTATGCGCATATGCAAAGGTTTTCACCTGTCAATCTGTCAATTACGGCAATAACAAAAGGTTGAACTGTCAATTTGCGAAGGTAAATGTCTAAGGTATATAGGACAAAAGAGCCATGTTTCACATATAAAATTGTGCGTCGCGCATATTGTATGAAAGCTTAGCCTAAAACGAAACGATTAACTTTATTTCTCGTAATTATTTTTATAAAAGTGACAATTAATTTCTTCCAGCACATTAACTTCACGCCTCTTATACAGTTTAATGACGCGTTGTTTCGACGCATGTGCAAACACTGTAATATGTCATGCCATTTTGTAGAACATCAGCTATCCAGTTGGTATATAGATCAGTGGTTCCCACACAGCGGTACGTAGAGTCCGCACGCAACGCCGCGTTGAATCCGCACGCAGCGCCGCGTAGAAGGTCCTATCGAAAAAGACACCTCCTGGGCCGGACCCCGAGGAGGTCCTTGCGAATTCGAGGCCTCCATCGAGAGCGGAGGAGTTTCTCGAATCGCGAGAGAAGTAGGTGCCGCTCGTAAACGTCAAGGAGGGTTTACTCCCTCGTTACTTCTGCCCGACCCACCCTAAAGCCCCGCACCTTCCAAGCCGAGGCGCGATTCCGCGAGATTTCGCGTCTCCGGGCCGAGCAAGGATTGCGGTCCTCGCGGCCGATATACGTCCTAGGATAATCGCAGTTTTATTCGCCGGAGCGAATATCGCGCCCGCCGTTATCTGGCCGTTAAGGGGATGTCTATGTACCCGAGTGGTCAATCGTTCATGAAACTTTTTCCCGAACTGAGTTTCTCGAGTCGTCTGAAACTTTACACCGTAAAGGATGAAATTGTATGAAAGATCCTGACCTCCCGTGAAATATCAATTTTTATACAATTTCATTGTAGATGTCAGATGTTAAGGGGATGTCTATGTACCCGAGTGGTCAATCGTTCATGAAACTTTACACCGTAACGGATGAACTTGTACGAAAGATCCTGACCTCCCGTGAAATATCAATTTTTATACAATTTCATTGCAGATGTCATACAAAATTCTTATAAAAATCTCACAGGCGTCAAGGAGCTTGCTTATAGTTTTCATATTCACCCTGAAAAGTTTGAAACGATTCGGTACGTCCAGTTAGGAAAAGTTTCATGAACAAGACCTGCTAGACTCCCTTTGACGTCCTTAAGGTGATATGAAAGGGTCAATCTATATATATACATATCAGAGAAGTCAAATCCTCGGGGAAAGTATTTCCCGAATTGGGTGTACCGATTCGTTTGAAATTTTCCCACGGGAAAATGGAGACATCTTCGCAACAAAAAAAAAAAACGTGACAGACGATGTTCGAAACCCCCGGCCGGTAGTCCGGGCCTTGTTTCGCCGCTGATTAGATTGCGCGGTTTTTCCCTCGCGGAGCCCGTAAAGGGATTTAATGAAAAGTGTAGGGGAAAATCCGCGACCGCGGATCTCCGTTTCCTTCTCTTCAATTTGGCCCGGTCCTTAATTGGAACCTTCCCTGCCCCTCCATTTTCTGAATGTAAAATGAGTTTAGCGAAAAGTGGCCAGGGGTGGCTGGGAGGGGGGCGGCGCAGTTGCACCTGCGCGCCGTCTCCTTTTTCTGTTTCGCCTTTCATTATACGTCTCTAAATATGTATACATGTGAAAAATGCGCTCGGAGGCCCGGAGTTTCTATTTAACCTGCACTCCCGTTCCTCTCGTCGTTTTTCCCCGAATCCTGTTATATGAAATGCGTCCTGTTCAGGCCGAGTCGGAATATATTCTATATGTGTGCGTATATATACATACATCCCGGGCTCGCGCGAAGAAATATTTGTTCGTTATCCAACGTTATTCGGATCGCAGTTTTGATCCGGGATATATTGGCGCGGTAAATGCCGGGAGTTCCGGAACGGGGCCCGAAGTGTTTGCGATCGAATAAGTTAATGGATTCGGCTCTGTTTCCGACTGAATTATTCAGGCTTCGTTCGGACTCCGTAGGATGGATTCGGAAAAGCGATCCGCCCGGGAGAGGAGGAAGGAACCCGCCGCGAGTATCCCGGCCCTCCCGGGTGACCGCGGAAAAGGGGTACGAGAGCTTTCCCCGTAGTTTCGGACGGAGCTTTCGGGCGGTTTTAAAAAAAAAAAAGATAGTTCCTACCCGTTCCTTTGCGGGCGAGCGACCCGGGGATTCCGATACAAGGGAGCGCACCTGCGTGGGACGCCAGGCCCCGGGGGACAGGAGTCGCGGTGACATCCGCCGGAGCGCAATTCACCGCGATGACTTCCGGGCAGGAAAAGGGCGTCCTCGAGCGTGCGGGGCAATCCGCGGGCGGAAATTTAAAAAGTTGCCCCGGCTGCCTGGGCGGACCCTGCGGCCCGGGCGGAAACGCGAGGAAGTCGGCCCCGGGACTTTGTCTCCCCGGAATCGCCCCGGAAGTGAGATCGAAGGACGCGGACTCCTTTTATCCGCCGCCATCCGGGATCGTTGGGCGAATGGCCGGAAATGGCGGCGGCTCGAAAGTAAGGGAGAGGGATCCGGGAAAAAGCCGACCCGGGACCGGCAAAGAAGGGACGTTCGACGGGCGAGCGGCGATTCCGCTTCCTCGACGCACGGCCGCCGTTTGATCCGATCGAACCGAATCCCATGGACGAAAACGCGAGAGCTGACAGTCGGAGCCGGTGTAGCTGGCAGGTGGTGGAGGTCGGCCCGTCAGTCGCCCGCTCCGCCCGGGGCGAGCGCTCGCCCCCTCCGTTTTTCCACATTTTCCCCCGTCTTCCCGATTTCCCTCCTTCCGCGCCCGTGCGCCCCGGTCCCGCGCACGCGCCGCATGGGGAGGAACTTCCGTGAAAAAGTTACGTGCATAAATATGCACGGTGTACGTTCCACCGGCGCAAGACGTACCGGGGAAGTTGCGCGCCGTCGGACGGGCCGAGGCAATAACTGCGACCTGGAGAGAGCGGCCCGATCCTTTGTTCTCCCGTAAAGATGTGCCCGGGTGAAACTTCATCAAGGGGGACCGTACTCTTCGGGTACTTACTCCAGGGAATGGTTTTTTAAGGGTTTCAAGATCGTCCCAGTGGGGAAGGATTACACTTCCCAGGTCGCTCTTCCTCGGGGAGGTGGAAATCGGGGTAGCCGAAAGTCGCGGGTTCTTTCCCGCCACCCTCTCTCGACCGGGCTGGGATATCCGAGTAAATAGAGGGGAGACCCGCGGGGGGTGGATCCAGGGCGAGGGAGGTGGCGGGGGGGCGGCGTCCGCTATCGAGGTTGCGGAGGCAACATCAAACGGAATCTTCGCCGCGTCAGTCGGACGTCAGGAATCCGATATTTTATTTTATTCCGCCTCTTGCTCGGCGTTGCTCGCTGCTCCGGGGGGCGGGGTTCCCCCTGGCCGACGGCGGCGCCCCGGCGCCCACTCCGAGCCGTCGAAGAGCGCCAGCCGCCGCTTCTTTTCCTCCGGGCTCTCGTCCGTCCTGTCTCCGTCCGTTCCCCACCCCCTCCCCGACGGGGGCACATAGGGTGATTGGCGGGAAATTTAATTTCGCGAATCGCGCGACACCGCGAGCGGGTCCGCGAGACGTCGCGCGAAGACACCCTTGGAATCCAATTCCGACCGGAAATCCGTAAGCGGCTGCCAGTTCGTCTTCGGGGAATTTCCGGGGTCCCACCCTCCCCCGGAGAAGTCGTTCAAAAATTAACAAGGGGGCGAGACGATCCCAGGAATCGTAAAACACCCGGTCGGGCAGAGCTCCGTGCCAAGTGCACGCGTTTCCCACCCCGGAGCGATCCTTCGCCCCCCGACGTCCGACCAGTAGATCCGAGAAACTACCCCCGCGCTCGGCTCCTTTTCTCCCCGCGTCTCTCCCCTTCCCGGGCAACGAGGACCGGGGTGAATTTGCGAGATAATTATCCAAGACCAAAACACAAACGCAGAAGTCCGCGAGCGGGGTGAGAAGGGCGCAGGGGCCAGAGGGAGAGAGAGAACGAAGCAAGGGAGACGAGACCCGGTCTCACTCGACGGGGGGTTTCACAGTCGTGTACTATGCTAATCCCGGAACGTTACGTCGCGCATAAAACATAAAACTCACTCTCCTTCGTGTTCGCAATACGGAAACGCGTAAGAATATCCGGGCGGAATGCAAATCCTAAGGAGCAGTCACCTCCCCGGGACAATTACCCGGGGGTGATAACTAAATAACGTCCACGGCTCGTCGCGAGTCCGGGGGCGAGGTGCACCCCTGACGTGCGACCGCCGATTTCTCCTCCCTCTTTCCATATTTCCTCCCCCCCGTTTTCTTTTTTTTTTTTTTTCTACGGAATACAAATAAGGTATGCAGATCCGCACCCGTCATTTTTTAAGACGCACTCCCGGGGTGCGTTCGCTCCGCAATCTCGGCCCGGAGTACGGAAGGGACGAAACGTGATTCAAATTATGCCGTCTGTACACCTAGGGGAGGAAGCGGCATTACCGCCATCCCTTAGGAGCCCTCGAGTCGGCGAGCAACTCTCGCGATTCGGTAAGGAAAGGATAGAAAAATCGGGACTGGAGGCGGAGGTTCCGTTCCGATCGTAAGGACGCGATAAATCCTCTAGGTAGGATATCTAATTACCGACGTGTACTCTCCCGGTGCGTCCCGGAAGCCCGGGGCTCTGGATATATCCGGGGAAAAAGAAACGCCTCGCCTCGGGCCCTCGAGGGGTGCATCGGCGGGGGTGGTTATTATAATTTCATTTCGGTAATTGTGCGGCGCCTTCTGAAAATTAATTAATTTAATGCCGGGGGGACGTAACGGCGGACGTTGCGCCGCTACGTGTACGTAAGAGTAAGGCGCGGTAATTGGGTTAAGTGCCCCTTGGCGAGGGCGGACAACAAATAACGGCGGCGTAACGCACAAACGGAGCGTTACGTCGCTGCGGGGCCGGAACGAGCGTCCTCGGGAACGTCGCCGGGAGGGGGTGGCATTTGGACTCGCGCCTCCCCCCGACAAGGGCCACTCGTCCCCCTCTAATTATCAAATGGGCGCCCGGGTCATAACGTACTGCCCGTCGAAGTCCGCAAGGTAATCCCCTAATCGTCGAAGAGGAGGGTCCGGTGCCGAAAATCCCCGCCACGGCGGGAAAGAGACACTTCCCCAACGCGGGGTGGGATTACGCCCCGGTACACCCCGTCAGCTCTCGCGGTTACGAGTCGCGGAAACGTCAAGAGTACCGCACCGATGATCCCCCTTTCAGGGCGCATCCGAGAGTAGTTGCCATCGAGGAGCAATTTCGTGGGAAATTGAAACGCTCGAAGCGTCTCCCTCGCGCACGTAGGGGTACGCAGGGGTACGTAGGGGTACGCAGGGGTACGTAGGTGTAGGTACCGGCGTGCAGCCAGGGTGCTCGGGGGAGCTAACGACTTAATGCCGTTCAAACTGAATTTACGCGAGCGTCCTCCTCATCGGCTTAAGTGCAGCTCGCGCCCTTAATGGGAGCTTCGATAAAAATCGCGTTAAGTTGAAACCGAGTTTACTCCGAGTTAATCCGCGACTGCGGAATCGGGGGGGGGAGAAACGGAGGCGAATGCGGATGCCGGCCGGATCCGCAGTCAGCTCGAACCCGTTAATGGCCGGGCTTTGGACGAGGAGCGCCCGTAGCCGGAGATCAAGACCCGCCGTTTATACGAGCGCCAAGAATTCCTTCATCGTCGATTCCGCTAAAAGGGGGCTTCCGGGTAGGAACGTCCGCCCCCCTCGCGCGCTCCTATTTAACTTACGCGCGATTAAGCGTTACGATTTGCATAATTAACGGGTACAACCGGAGGGGTCCCAAAGAAATTAACCCTGCCTGATCATAACGCCGGGGGGAGGGTGCCCACCCCCGTCGCGCGCCGAGCATACATCCCCGCGATTGGAAATCGCTTCCCGATAAATCACCGACTTTTTCCGCACCGGGCTCCTGGAGTCACCTCCGAGTTCTCTCCACCCTTGTATCTCGCATCCCCCGGTTATCGCCCTTCGAAAAACCGCGAAACGGTCCCAGGCGTCCGCCGATTTCCGCCCCACCTCGATCGCGGCCAATCCCCCGGAATTCGGAATTCCGCAAGAAAGCCGCTTCGGGGCGCGACCCTTGAGAAATGATCCACGGCCCCTCCCTTTCCGCGTATCCGGGATTTTCGCTCGGCGCAAAACCACTTCAATTATTTCGCGGCGGCAGTCGCGGGGGGTGGNGGGGGGAGGAAGTCGGCGCCTCTATGCGCGACTCTCGTTGCTCTCGGTGCTCTCGGTGCTCTCCTTGCTTAACTCCGAGGCCGCGGGCGCATTTCGGCGAGGCGCGAGATGCCGCTCACCCTCTCCCACCCCGATCCCGTCCCCCCTCCCCGCGAGAACCACCCTTAACGACCTCATCGAGAGGACGGGTCGCGCCGCGTAATTCTCACCTTTAGCCTCGCGCCAACTTTTCCCGACAGCCGGTGCACTTAACATCCGAGGACTCGCCTCGCAAATGTACACCGACTTCGCTTTAACTGTAATTACTCCTCCTCCTCCTTCCCCCGGGGGGGGGGGAGGGATGATTAAATTCAATTTTGAGGGCACTCGCTTTTTTCATCCCCAAATGAAAGTCAAAATAAAGGACCGGCCCGTAGGTGGGCGGGCGACATTGTTTATTTTCCGCGGCGTTCCCGCAACGTGCTCCCCCCCCCCCCCCCCACGCCCCGCGGAGGGGAGGGGGGCGTCAAGCCGCCCCAATTAACGCGAAATGACCCGAGAGAACGTTTCCCCGTCCGCGTTAGGCGTTTATCCCCCTCCCTCCCTATCGGAAGGGGCCGCGAAACGCCCGACCCTCCCTCGGGACTTTTTTCTACCCCCCAAAGAGCCGGCTCGACTTCCTTTCCAGGCCGAAGGGAATATATAAGTACTCGTCGCGGGGGCTCGGCCGTGCACGACATTCAGCGGTTAGTGCCACACTCGGGCCATTACCCGAGGGTGGCAATGCCGAGTAACTAAAAACGGTTAACCCCGTAATGGGTCTCGATAAATAATTCAGAGGGCACCCGGGTACCTCTCGCGCCGGCACATAGGAGAGAGAGAGACCATAACGCGATAGCCCTCGAGAAACGTCCCCCAGGACGCGGAGTCCTGTGCCGAATGCACTTCCGCGGCGATAAGGCCGCGACACGGGGGCGAACTTCCTCCAGGGCGGGGGAACGCCCCGCGATTAGGGCCGGCCGCCTCGGTAGGGCCGCGGCGTTTCGCCCGTCGCGGGATCGCGAGGTCAGGGCGAGGATTTGAAATTTAAAGTGCCCCGGCGTGCATCGACTCTCGCCGTTGGAGTGCCTCCTGGAGGGCGCGGCCATTTAATATTTATTAAATCGGGGCAGGAGCAAACGAGGACGCGGAACCCCCGTCGGTGCGTCGAGGTCCGCCATTCCGCGCGGGAAGGAGGCCTACCGTGTGATTCCGCGTGCAGGGCTCCTCCGTAATTACCGTCTCCCGGGTACCGGATCGCGGGCCCCTCCCCGCAAGCCGTCGTCGAGACGCGGTCCCGACCGCTCGCGGAAGACGCCGCGGTTAAGCCGCGCGTTAAGTATTAAACGGGACGCTCGAGTGCGCCGGAGGCGGGGGCGTTTTTCCGCCTTAAAACGCGCAAGGACCTTCATATTTCAGGGCGCGTCTCGGCGTTAAACGGCGGAATAACCGCGCCTCCTAACCCCCCTCGCGGTCCTCCGGCATCGGTTCTCGAAGACGCGGCTTCCGCCCGCCGCGGAGAGGAGAGCCAGCCGAGGGAAGCGGCGCGGTTAAGCCGCGCGTTAAGTATTAAGGCGGAATAGGCGAGATCTTAGGGTTTCTGGGTCGAGAATGGCGGGGGCGCGCTCTCGGATATATGAAACCGTAGGGTTAGGCGCCCGGGTGGCGGTTAATATAACCCGACTCGGCCGGGGAGACGCTCTCGAAGGTAGTGCCAAGGAGCGTTACGAGTTCCGGGGGAGAAACGCCGCGGTACTCGGCTCCTCTCGCCCCCGACATCTCCCCGGTGCTCCTCCGCTCCTTTCCCTCCTTTACTCCTTTACTCGCGCGCCCCTTTGGCCCCCGGGGGCGCGGGCCTCGAGAATTCCCCCGAAAATTCTCCGGATGAGTGGGAACGCGCACCGGCCGCAAGCTCGGCGTCGGCGCGGAATGGAATTCGTAAAAGACTTCTTTTACGGGTCCGCGATCGTAAAGCGCGCTAATTAGGAATTTTATTTCCCTTCTCATTTTTCCCCTCTCTCTCTCCGTCCCTCCTTCCCGGTCGGCCCGCTTCCTTTTTCTCTCTCTCTCTCCGGGACGCCGCGCCGGTCCCCGACGTAAACGCACCGTTTACGACGTCTCCCTCACGGCCTAACGCTCGTTCCCGGCACCGGAGAGAAACGCGAGCTTGCGGCGCCGATCGCGCACCTCCGCGGCTCCGGATAGGCCCGGTTCCGCTCTCCCGTGGATACGGAATTCCGTGCGGAAACGGGGTCCGGCCGATTAAGCTAAAGTGAAACCCCCTTCGAATCAGTCAATTCGAATACGAAACATTTTTTTAAGGGTATTAGACAAACCTATCTGAAACTTTGACACATCCCTCCTGATCATCTAAGAATTGTCCAGACACATTGAAAATTTGGATTTTCGGAGAAAATTGTTTAACTTAGCCCACACCAGAACCAAAATGGCGTCGAGCTCTAATATTTCGATCCATATACAATTATCGAAGGCTCCGATCATGTCTGTGAATGTAAAAGGGAACGTCGGCAACGTATATATTAACTAAAATCTTCTTTATCGACGTCGATCGAGTTCCTCGACGTGTTCCACATCACCTTAACGATCGAGGTTAACCCCGCGATCGTTGCCCGACCTCCTGGCGTAGCCGCGATCGCGAGCCGATTTCCTCGTCTTTTCCGCGTCTTCGGCCGAACGGCGGGCGGAAACGCGTCGCCGCTTACGTTCCGCAAGGTGGGTCTTCTTTTTTTCCCTCCTCCCCCCGGATCCCCCGGCCGCATCGCGGCTGGAAATCTTCGAGACGTATCTCGTATAACCCGATTGTGACCCAAATAGGTACGCGCGAGCGAGCAGCCCAGGCGGGGGTTGCGGAGCTTCGCGGGGCCGAGCGGGGTGAGCTTTCGCGGGAGCTTTGGCTGGCTCCGCCCCCGCCAATAGCAGAGCACCGGGCTTCGGTTGTCTTCTGGCAAGCCGGCCAATATCAAACAACCCTGGCCGCGCAGCCTCCAAGGTGGACCAATAGTAATTCCCAGAAAAACGCGCACCACGCTATCCCGACGTCTAAGTCTCTCTCTCCCCCGGTGGCCGGACGCGTTTCCGCGGATAAGCCTGCCCTGGCCGGGGGTCTTGCCCCGACGCCGCGTGGAACTACCGACGGACGGGATTCCGCTGCGTCTGGAGACGTGCCCGGGGCCATCTTCGGTAGGCGATAACGAGGCGATAACGCGAGGAAAAGTCGGAACGCCGACAGGCACCCGGCACCTAACCGGAGATGCCGATGGAATATCTCTCCCCCTGATGTCGGGGTAAATGGATTTCCCTCCCCTATTCTCGGGGAAATAAAATTGCAACGTCGGACCGTCATACTCGACGCGTCGGGGCGTCTTCGGCGCCTCGTATGCGGAAAGGGAAATGATTTTGCGGAGCGGCTACAGGGACCGACGGGATGCCGATTTCCCGACCTCGGCCGAGCCTCCCAGGGGGTGGCTCGTGCAACGGTGCATTAACAACGCCCTCGCCCTGGGAGTTTTATTCGAGTCTATTTCCCCGCTCGATAACCTGCCCCGATGGCATCCCATTAACGTCCCGACGGCGCGGCTTCCCCGAGGAAGCTCCTTCACGGGCCGTTAATCGGTACCCCCGAAAGCGCCACGGGGATAGGAATTTTCTCCTGTAAAACTCTCACGTCGCCGGCAGGCCCACCCGCTCGTGACGCCGGGCAATAATGCGTGAGAACCTCGTAATTCCGACCCCCTACCCCCCGCAATCCGCCCCCCCGATATTTATCGCGCGATATTTATGCCGGCGAATCTCCCATAAAACGGGGCCAAGTTGCGCGTGCTCCGGAGGATCGCGTAACCATGCTTGGGGAAAGAAGGAAATAAACCGAGGGCCGAAGGTACCGAACGAATCGCACCCCCCGGAGGGGTCGCTCCGGTCAATTTTACGTCTACGTCTTCGCGAACTCCCCCGAAACCCATTTTCATTAAGGTGACGTGAAATCCCCCTCAAATCAGTCGATTCGAATACAACACTTTTTTTTAAGGGTATTGGACTAAACTGTCCGAAGTCTTGACACGTCACTCCTGATCATTTAAGAATTGTCCTGGCACATTCAAATTTTGGATTTTTTAAAGAAATTTTTTAACTCAGCCCAGACCACAAACAAAATAGCGTCGAGCTCTCATATTTCGATCAATATCCAATTATCGAGGGCCCTAATATGAGAAACGAAAGGGTCGGGACAATTGTAGGACAATTTGGAACACTCTGATAA
This sequence comes from Orussus abietinus, assembly GCF_000612105.2. Classification (NCBI taxonomy): domain Eukaryota; kingdom Metazoa; phylum Arthropoda; class Insecta; order Hymenoptera; family Orussidae; genus Orussus; species Orussus abietinus. Next base: position 458,839 of record NW_019394240.1, on the reverse strand, counting down.
TCGATAAACTCGCACTTGAACGGGATAAAGGCAAAAAAAGTGTTGTATGCGCTTCTATGCTATCGTCGATCAAGTACCTCGCCAAGTTTCACTTCACCTTAACGTCCAGAACTTGCGTTCACCGACCGACCGAAGCTCCGGAGACAGCTTTTCGAGCTTTCAGATTCGCGCCTCCCTATTTTCGGTCCACTTGTGACGTCACGCCGGGAGCTTTCTTTTCCCCGGGGAAAGGGAGAAGAAAAAGGAAAGGGGGGTAAGGTTGTAAAATGGTATCGAGGATCGGTTTATGCCCGGGCGTCGGTTGATATACGACGGACGAGCATCGTTCGCGCCCTGGCCCGAGCGGCGTGATAAGTCAGGCCGAGTTAACCTAAGTAAACGACGTAAAGCCGGGGCGATTACAGGGTAATAATACCGTCGTAACGGGCGTTAACGGGTTGCCGGGGAGGAATAAGGGCGATCGCGCAACGATAACTACGGGCACCCGGGCGCCCAGGGAAAGACTCGCCGTTGCGTCCAGGATGACGCGGTAATTAGACTTTTCCCCGCTGCCAGGGAAGAGGAAGACGGGACGGAAGACCCTCCCCTGTCTCCGCGAGAGACGTAACGCAATTCAACTTTGTAAACGAGCCCCGAAGAGAGCCCGGGCTTTCGGCCTCCCCTTCCCAGGAAGACGCCAAGCTCCGATGCCTCCGCCTACCTCGGCGACGTCCTCGGAGGAGCCGTCGAGGCAGGAAAAAATCCCGGAGAACTTTTACCACCTCGATGTATATATGTATATAAGGGCTGGTTAAGAGGAAAAGAAGGCTTTGGCGGGGTCGGTAATTATGACGGATAGAATGGCACCCTGGACGACGCCTGGAGTCCTGGACGCGGTAAGTTACGACGGCAACGACGAGAGATTACCGCCAACTCGTCGGTTATTACTCCAAAGGATTTCCTTGACAGGGAATTATGAGAGTTTACATTTTTACGGCATAACGACCGGGAGGGTCCGATTATCCATAGAGAAATATCGGCTCCTTTTGAAGGAACTATCTATAGCCGGAATTAAATAAGACTCTGTAATCAATATTTCCTGATACTATCCATTATTTTCCACCGTGAGCATTGACATGCATCGAGGAGAAATGTCACTTAACCCTAGAGCCATCGAACCTGGTCAAGATCTAAAAGTAGTTCTAGCGTCAAATTAGGAACCTAAAGTATAAATAAATAAGTGAAAGCTCTCAGGAATTCTCGGTATATCCTCGGTACCTTCCGGTATGTTTCGCAGTACCTTCTGCAATTTTCCGTTACCGACAATTGTCGAGCTCGAGGGACGAGCCTAATCCCCTTTAGACGCCGCAAAGTGGAATAGGAACGGCAAGTATCGGACCGCGCTCAAAGGAGCCCCCACCTCGTCGATGGGAAAAAATGACCACCGGGGGTACCTCGATTACATCTCCGACATGCCCCTCATCCGGAAACGATCCCTCCAGGCCGAGTCGGCCCGGCGAAACAAGAGCCACCCTCGAAGCATCCCTTATTACCGTCCGTCTCTTCCAATCGGGTGGGCGCTCTTTCGACACGGGGAAGCCCGTAATTCCGCTCCAAAGCAAAGCGAGCCCACGGGGTCCGGAAAGGATCGTGCCTTGCATTTTCCCGGCGAAGTCGGCCACGGCTTCCGGTCGATGGCATCCGGTCCTCGTAGCTCGTTCCTCCCCCCCGGAGAGGACTAATGTCGGCCAGCTCCCCGCGATTCCCGGCGTTATTAAAAAATGCACCGACCTCCCGGCGCTCGTAGCGACAAAAGCGATGCTTATAAAACTAACGACGCGGATCCCTTTCCGAGATATAAGGCGGAAGGGGGGCCGTAAGGAGAACGGCGGAAGTCGCCGCGAGGAAGGGGGAGGCGGAAGCAGGAAGGATCCTGGGGAAAAAGGAGGAGGGAATCTTACGGCGGTCCCAGGGAAATCTCTTATTAAAATAAGGCGAAGAGCCTCGCGCAAGCCATAAGCGAGGAAGGGGCCAGGGCCGGAACGACGTCGACGTCGTCGAGGACGTCGAGGAGACCTCGAGGACGCCGGGGCGAGGAGGGACCCCCCCTCCAGAGGAACCGGCACATTTTTATCATTTAATTTCGCGCGGCAAAGGGGCCGGGAGGAGCGCGTGCTTTTCGTCGGCGATTACGGCCTCGGATCCGAGGAGCTACTCGGGCAGGACTATCTTCGTAGCTCCTAGTTAAGAAGCGTCCCCGGGGATCGGGATATGGGGAGCGCCCTGCCCCGCTGCGAGAACAATGGGGCTTTCGATTCCGGGGCGAGACTCCTTTTTCGAGGGCCTTCCGCCCGGAATTGGCCGCCACCCGGCCGGAATAAGGGCTCGAGTTTCCCAAACGATGATGCGATTAGAGTTATCCAGGATCTTCCTCCCTTTGTCGCGGAGCCAACCCGCGGACGCGATTCCGGCGCGACGAGATCGGCCGCGTACGCGGATCCCCGGATTTTTGATTTGCATCGAGCCGACGAGGCACGCGAGAAAGTTCACGGTGGGGGACCCGCTGAATTAATTATGGAAAATTAATACAAACCCCGCACGCAGGTGCCCCAAGGCGTATGTGGAATACCGGCATTAATCCCGGGTATTGTTTAGATGGATGCCTGGCCACTGCATAGGTATTACGCCCATTTAACTCCGCTATCTCGGATTTTTGCATTTTACCCGACCGACCCCCTCCCCCGTTTCTTTTTCCGCATAATTCACCGCGAGGACGTCGCGACGCGGCCTGCCGATCGGTCACCTTGTCCGGAGCTTGGTTAAAGTACCCCTGGGTCCGCGCATCCCCATAAGGGAAGTTCCTATGGGGTGCACCCGGTGGAGGGAGATACGAGCTGAAAAGGGGATGAAACGAAGCGCGACGGAAAGGGGAGGCGAAGCCGAAGGAAGCATCTGGGCAGGCTCGCATGAAAGTTCAAGCCTATGTTTTATGACGGCTTTTTGTACCGGATGTTTTATCGAGCAGCCAGTCGGATACTCCCGTCGATCTATCCGTCTCGCAAATCGCGACGGCTTGCCCTCTGCGTCCCTCCGCCGTTCCTGGATTTCTCATCGGACTCCCAGATGATGACGGGAACGTCGAAGCCGATCTCTTTCGCGGACGGGGCGACTATCGAACCTCCCTTCACCGGGAGCAAACCTTCCCCTTGTAGCGAACCGACATGGGTCACCCGACCCCCCGGTAAGGGTTGCGACCTCGTAAACGAAAAGTTTCCTCTTTCCCTGGCCCTCGTCGGGCCGAAAATCGTCTCCGGCGGTGTCCGAAGAATGCGGACCAGCGGGTACAGAGGCGGAAGGGTGTACAGGTGCGCGGACGAGCACATAGGTACACGACGGCCAGGGCGAGGCAAGGTAAACGCGCGGACGGTGGGTACTTACTGGCGGGATGTCAAAGCAGCCCTCCCGGGAGAGAGCGGGACGACGGGAGATCGAAAGGGTGGCGAGGGAGAGAGAGAGAGCTCTCCACCCCCTCTTCCACCCCGGCGAAGCTCGATCTATTTAATTCTCCACCTCCGACTCGGCTTCCGATCTCCGATCCCCTTGCCCCTTGCGCACCCCTCCGGACGAGACGTATCGGGCGTCCCGTTTTCGAGGGTGGCCCCGACCACCGACTTTTGACATCCTCGGTCGAAAGGTTCATCCCCTTGACGTCCCCGGATCCAGGGATGAATACGCGGACGAGCGTCCTCTCGAGGGAGACCTCCTGGCCACCGGACATCGCATTTTCCAGGCCCCGAGAGTTTTTATCTCGGCCCACTCTCGAACCGGAAGATCCCTTTTAACGTCCGCTTCCAAGATGGAAGCGGAAGCGTCGCCGTCGGGCGATTCCGAACCGGACCGACGCCGCAAAACCGTCGCGGGGGGAACTTAATTCCGCGCGGGATAAAAACCAGGCCCGGCGCCTCCACCTCCTTCTGAAATTCCCGCCGCCGAGCTCGCATCAGAGTGCTCGCATTATCCTCGAAATTGTCCCGACGCCCCGCGTCTCCGCCCTCGGGTCGCGGTCCCGGGTCGAAAGAATGTAATTACCGGGCCTGGATCAAAGTCCCGGGAATGGGACATGGAATTTAAATATCGACGGGAAGAATTCCCCGTTTGATGGCGCGAAAGAGCCCGCTCTCGTTTCGGGGCGTCTCGGTCAAAGATCGACGCTCTCTCTCCCTCCCGCGTCCCCCGCCTCGGCCCTCTCTCTCGCGTCGTCGCCTCGTCTCCAGGGACGCCAGCGAGAGGAGAAAAATAGGGAAGAAACAAAGGAGGCGACCCCGTCGGGACACCTTTCGTCGCCGTTCCGCGCCCCGGTCCCCGGGTCGAGGTGCGGAACGCAGGGAAATCCTTTGCGGCTCTCCGCTTCGTCCTCGCGTTTCCGCGGAACCGACGCCGCCAAGATATCGCCGCAGTCTCTGTACTCACCTTATCATACAGCCATGACCTACGGGACAATTAAGCTCCTCGGGTGATGGCGACGAAACGCGTCGTTCTCCCTCCCGGATCCTCCGCGTCCAGGGACTCTTCAGCGGAATCGACGGACGCCTTCCGTCGCCGGTCCGGCTAATCTTCGATTCCGCGTCTGAAATTCGGACAAAGGTCTTTAAGGAGCGAAAGTACACGGATTTTGAATAATTTAGTCAAAGGAGGAAACCACGGCCGACCGCCGTCCTTCCGCGCGTTCCTCACCGTTCACGAAATTCTTCCTTGCGGCTTATCAGAACGGCTTATCCGAGGCAACTGCCGGTCCGTCGGCTTGGCCGTCTTTGTTTTCCAGCCTCCCGGACAAAGGACGCGGCAAAACAACGCGGACCGAATAGTTGAAATTGCTGGATTTGTTTGTATATCGCACCAGCGGCCTGCGCACGGTTGTAAACAAACCTAGCGGCCTCGACCACTTTGTCCGTCGGCTTATCACGGTCTCCGTAGTCCGTTCCGCGTCTCCGCCTTGGAAGGCGATCGTTATCCTGGCTCCCGGGATGCCGGGAAATCGGAAAACCGGGCTCTCGTCGAAGTTCCGCGATAAACCGATACCGCAACCGCTGCGGATAAGGAACGCGCAAGAGCTCGGGGTAATTCCCGATAAGATACGAGTGGAGGGCACGCGGCATAAACGTATATCATAGGTGAGCGCGGGGCGGCGCCGCGGCGTATTCCGGCCATAGGTACGCGGATTCGCCCGGGCGGGAACGCATCCGCGGACCGGAGGCGCGACCAACGTCCGCATTCGAAACAAACGCCCGCCACCCCCGGGGCCGCCCCCGTGCCGAGGGATTTCACGCTGTTTCGCTAACTTTCCGAACGGGACGAGGAAGAAACTTTCCCGCAGCGGCGGCGGCGGGATCTCGTAAACGGTTTGGTCAATGAATAAATACAAAACGAGGCGAAACTTATCCTTACGGGCGCGAGATCCGCGGCCGCGGACCAGACGCACCCCCGGAAATAACTTTACCGCCTCCCTGCGGGAACGAGCGGCCGCCTGCGGGGAACCGAAGGAAGTTGGGATTAGGTCGCGAATTGGTGCCGCGGGTTGGTCGGGACGCTCGACGGAGACGTGCGGACGAATCGGAGCGGCTCGACTTCTTCGGAACGGTTCCGCGAGGATACCGCAGGACTCCCCATTTTTCGAGGATCCCGGGCCATGAATCCGGAGGATCCGCGTCGGCGTTCGCCTTCTACCTCGATGGTGCCACGGTAAGTAGTGCGGTGGTTCCGCGTCGATACAAACGGGCGGGGGATCGAGGTAAATCTTGGCCCCGGCACCGAGGCTCGCGATAGACGCCCCAGGCCCATAGATTACGCGGAAGGAAAACGCAGGATTCGAGCTTCCGATCGGCGGACGGCCCGGGCGGGAAAACGTCTTACTGCGGTCTTTCCGCTGAGATATCGCCGGCGGTCGAGTCAGTCTCGCGTGGTCGGCGTCTAATGGCGCCATGTGGCCGAAAAATAAGAGCGGCCGCAAAAAAGGGACACGAGGAACCGGGGGATCGTATCCCGGGCCACAGCGTCTTACCCCGCCCCCGGGCTGTCTCCTGCGGGAAACCGAAACGGCCTTGCGCCATTAAACGTACTTATATGAGATACTAGCCGGTGGTCAGCCGAGCGAGTATCAATCAAGATAATAGCACAATAAATATCTACCGACCACGGCCGGGACGGAGGCTCGCGGTCAAAAGTGCACCGGCTTGCAATTTCTGCCCGATTTCCCGCCGGTCCTGCCGTCATAATTCAACCCTTATATCCGCGAAACGTAGTCCGCCGGAGTTGATTCCTAGGGCGCAGATACCGCACCCGGGAGCGGATTTTTCCTTCCGCAGCTTGGCGTCCTACGCGCCGGGACCGACGTCTAAAACTCGAATGGGTGACGCGGAGTCTCCGGAACGATGGTTGGCGACTCGATCGAGAGGAGATGCGGCACAGCGGAATACGCGACGGGGGGCGGCGTAATCCGCGATCGCGAGCGGAATTAAACCGGGCGCGCGGATTTTTCCTTCCGCAGTTTCGTCCACGCCGGGAACGACGTCTAAAACTCAAACGGACGACGCGGAGTCTCCGGAACGACAGTTGTCGACTCGATCGTGAGGAGATGCGGCACAGCGGAATACGCGACGAGGGGTGGCGTTATCGGGCGGATCGCGCGGATAGTGGCGTAATCCGCGATCGCGGGCCGAATTAACCCGGACGCGCGGATTTTTTCTTCCGCAGCTTGACATCGTCCGCGCCGGGACCGACGTCCAAAACTCGGACGGACGACGCGGAGTCTCCGGAACGACAGTTGTCGACTCGATCGTGAGGAGATGCGGCACAGCGGAATACGCGACGGGGGGCGGCGTGATCGCGCGGATAGCAGCGTAATCCGCGATCGCGGGCCGAGTTAAACCGGACGCGCGGATTTTTGCTTCCGCAGCTTGACATCGTCCGCGCCGGGACCGACGTCCAAAACTCGGACGGACGACGCGGAGTCTCCGGAACGACAGTTGTCGACTCGATCGTGAGGAGATGCGGCACAGCGGAATACGCGACGGGGGGCGGCGTGATCGCGCGGATAGCGGCGTAATCCGCGATCGCGGGCCGAACTAAGCCGGGCGCGTGTATACCTTGCTTAGCTCGGAGTGGAAACTCGAAAGCACACGGCGGGCGAGCTTAAGGGGGCGGCGGTAAGGAAGAAGGGTCGCGGGTGAAACTTGGGTGTTTAATATATAAATATGGCTCGGCTGGCGGGTAGTGCCACTAGCGGCTCCTTCACGGCGGGGGCCATAGGGCGCGTGTACATTAACTGTTCAAAACTACGGTATATAAACTTATTTTGTTCGTGCATAAAGTATAAAGCCTCGCTCGGGGGGGGGCGCGCCTCGAGCCGAGCCGAGAGGAGTGACGCGAGGCGACCCAGCCGGCGGAGCTGACTATTAAAAGTTGCAAATTGCTGCAGACACGGTGCGGGTCCCCCGCGTCCGCGTCCGAGCGGCCGTAGGGGGCCCCCACCGTTCGACGTTTTTCCGCAGGTCTCCGGGAGCCTATAGGACCGCTAAACGCCGTACGAGCGTTATTGCGCCGAGGCACGGACGGATTCCGTCCCCTCCGCGTCTCCTTCCGCGACCGGGGTTACGGGACGCGGATTATCGAGTCGGCGGATCCGCCGCGTCCTATCGGCCGGCTCGTTAATTCCCCGCATCTTCGGTCCGGTCGACCGCGGAGTAGAACACGCGGAAACGCGCCTCCGAGGGAGAGATGTCCAGGAGCGAGGTGCCCTCGAGCGACATCCTCCGGGAGGTCGACCCCCACGTCGCGGCGTTCCCACCTCTTGCGCGGATCGCCGCTCGACGACCGGGAGGACGTTCCCGCGAGGGGAGTTGGATTTCGATTCCCGGGGAAAATCCGCGGCAACGGGGCGAACCATCCCCGGGGGGGGGGGCAACGACTGGACGCGGCTTATCCATCGGAACGTCCCTTCGCCATTGGCGCCCCCCCTTTCATGGCTAATTTCGTTACATTTCGTCGCGCACCGTCCACCCCGGATGCCCGGAGAGCCCGGCTCAATTTCTCCTCTTTTTTATGTTCCAGGAGATGAAAGTCAACTGGGCCACTTCGCCGGGTAACCAGCCGAAACAAGACACGAGCAGTGAGTAACGATCTTTTGTGTACGGTCCAATTAGGGGCGCAGCTTCCGGCGATTACGTATTCACCCACCAGGAGCAACTGAAATCCGCCGATCGATGACGCGGTCCCTGGCCCCGCGCATTAAACTTCCCCCGGCGACTCGACCCTCCCGATCCCCCCTGATCGTCGATGGGGCGACGACCAGGGGGGTCGTCGCCCCATCCCACCCCCGGGGGCCCGAGTCCTGCCGGTGTTCGCACATGCGGCCGTGGGGGGACCAGGGGCTGCGCTTGAAATTCAGGGCGAGACGGGAGCAATATTTAACTCAGTCTGAAATTCCTCTTTTTATGGACTTGTAAAACCGTGACGGGCACATGGGACCCGATCCCCCGGCCCCCTCCCCCCGCGCCGCCCCATCGGGATGGCACTCCAGTTCTCCTATCTCGCCCTGGCAGCCCCTCTCGCCCGGCGAATGCAAAACTAAAACCTACCCCCCTCGCGCCCACCCTTCACCCGCTCTGTAAATATGCCCGGAAATCTACCTTACGAGATGATGCGTACCCCGACGCCGCGCGTCGCGCCGCCCGTGGGTCCTCCGGTGCACCTGAGCGTCCCGACGTCCGCAGCCCCGACCCCCCGCGGAGCCGAACTTTCGACGGCTTCCACCCCGGGGTGGATCGGGCGAGAGCCCGGGGGTGCCATAACTCCTTCCCTGCCGGGATACCCGAGGGGCGCCTTGCCACCCCCACCTCTTTTGGGGGGGATTTCGACGCCTTCTGAACCTGGGGGGCGGCTCGACGCCCTCGATTTTAATAATCCCCCTTCGACGACGATTGCTCGGGGTGGGCAGCGAGGAAACCAAGTCGGGGGTGGTTATCGGGAGCGGGATTTGATTTCACGCGGAGTGATAGGGTATCTTGATGGACGGTCGCGAGCAAGGGGTCGACCTCGGCGTCGGGACGCTCTTAGGGGCGAAAGGCGGGCTCGGGGCGCATAATCGGACACCGTTTCGCCGTTTCGCCGGCGCGTTATCGCGCGCATCCCGGAGATAATCGCGGACGGTATTTACGGGCTCTTCCGCACAAAGGGCCCCGCATGGGGGGGGGGAGGGAGGGGGCGCTCGCGTATTCCGTTTGCACGCGGGATCGCGGCGCCCGTTGCCCGTTAGACTGGCTAAGCCGGCTCGCTTTTGCCGTTTGCACGTTATCGCGGCTGTTATCGTTATTAGCGAAGTATAACGGGCGTCTCGCTCCTTTGGCCGCGGCCGCTCCGTTTGGCTCTGCCTGCGCGTCTGCCGTTCCTTTCGCTTCCGCCGCCGAAAGGGTTAATCCTTTAATGCGTTCCCCGTCTATGCCTCCGTTAATAACGCCGCGCGTTAATTACGTCGCGCCTTTCCGCGCTGAATTTAGGGGGGGGGGGGAGCGGCTCCACCCTGGGAAGATCACGTCGCGGGCCTTCGTCGGAGGCCGCGAGGTTTACTCCGCGGTAAACCGCGCGATCCATGCCGATCGTGAAACGCGACCCGCGGAAAACCGTCCCGCTTTGCGAGAGAACCGCCGCTCGGCCGCGGATACCGCGGGGCGGAAGGGACTCCAGAAACTGGCGAGATTTACGCCGGTCGTTCGAAGGAACGAGGGCGACGGGGGGCCGTGAGATTGCCGCGTCGCAAATGAGAGCGGGGGGACGCAGGTGTCGGCCGCGGAACCGCGGCGGTACCGCCGCGGAACCGTGGCGGAGTGGTCGCCGATCGGGCGGCTGGCGCATTCCGCGGCCGGCGGGCCGTGAAACGCATTCTCTTTGCGGTCCAGGCCGCAGCGGGCCGCAGTCGGACCGCAGTCGGGCCGCGGTCGGGCCGCGGCGGGGTCGCACTCGGGCCGATCGATGCCGGCGTAACAATTGGCCCCGCGAGCCGCAATCCGGCCGATCGATCCCCCGGCCGGGGGCGGCGCGCGCCGCGCCCCCGGCCCGATTAATCGGTGCGGCAATGCGAGACTCACTTACGCGGCATACACGGTAATTAATGCGAAAATAGGAGTCGATCCATAATTCCGCGGGCCGCTCGCGCCGCGTAGCTCTCGCGGAACGCGGCCGACGTCGCGAGTCCCTCCCGACGCCGGATCTTCCACCCCCCGGCGGGCGGTTACCGAAGGTGCCGGCGCGGAAGGACCGAGGACTCGAGATTTGCATTTTAACGCGGAATGGCGACCGGGGTCGAGTGGGTCGCCGGGTCGTAACCTCGCGGATTCGAGCCTCGATCGATCCGGGAACTCGACCGGCTCTCTCGCGATCGAGGAGGAACAACGCCGACGCCTAGACGAGAGGGTGGCAGGTTCGATCGAATCGACGCCTCCTCGGCCCCGTCATCCGGGTCCGCCGGGGCGGAATCCGCTCGGCCTTTGTGCGGCCCGCGGTGCCACCGCGTGCCAACCGGAACCGCGGCCGCCCGCCCACTTCCCGCGAGCGCGTTTCCCGCAGATTAGTTCGAAGAAAAATGCCTAGCCATTTTTTAAGTCGCCCTTTCAATACACGCCCCGTGCCCTCCTATTTCAGCGCCCCCCCTCCGCCCCACGCGGCGCCGGCGCTCTTTGTTGTCAATTTGCCGTGATAAATACCGGGCTTTCAGCGCCCCCACGATTTATCGAATCGGCCCCCGTTGCCGCCTACCTTGCGCTCGAATTACCGACGTGGATCGCGGGGAAGGATCCACGGGCCGGAAGACCTCCCTCGATCGGCCGAGATCGTTCCCACCGGGCGCCCCAAAAATCCCGAACGGGGGTGTCCCTTCGAAAACGGCATCCTCCACTTTCGATCTACCCCCTTGACGGCGCTCTTCTTCTAGTCCTGGACTACCTTGCGCACGAATTCCCGGCGTGGATCGCGGGGAAGGATCCAGGGGCCGGAAGACCTCCCTCGATCGGCCGAGATCGTTCCCGAATGGGGATGTCCCTTCGAGAACGATATCCTCCCCTCTCGATCTACCCCCATCGACGGCGCTCTTCTTCTAGTCCTGTTCGAAACTCTCCGCGGCTGAGAACCGCGGGGGTCCCCTGCGAGTGATAACTCAGGTGGCGGGAATAAGCCCCCAACCCCTCCTCGCCCTGGCGACCCCGCGACGACCCCGCCACCCGCGCCCCGCCGACGTGTCCTACACGGCCTCCGATTTAACGTTCTATCGTTTTACGGCACTCGTTAAAAGCGCGAATTCAAACGCGGCCGGCTAGAGCCGCGGGGGCCGCAAAGACCGTCGGGGGCGCGGAAAAATGATACGGATACCTTTCTGCGGGTCGCCACCCACCCCCGGCCACCCCGGAAGGAAATGAAAAATTATACGATCCGACTACGGTACCGGCGGTGTACCTAGGTACCGTCGCGAGACCTTTATGGGGGATATCTCGGAACGAACCTGCACCCCTTTCAACCCCCGTCGCGGTGCTTCCGTCGGTCCCGCGGTTCGGATAACGGGTGGGGCCCTGGCACTCTTGCCGTCGACGAAATCGGGGAATGTCGTCCACGGCCGGTCGATCTCCGCCGATGGACCGGAAACCTCCCCTGGTCGGATCCATCCGAGCGTCCACCCCCTCGGAGCCGCTCGCAGGGGAGGATATCCTCCGGGCGACATCGAGCGGCGCAAAGGGGTGCGAAAGTAGGTGGCGTCACGGAGGGTGGCGGTAGACCGGCGGTCGTAGACCGGCCCCTGGGGCGACCGATAAAGGAACGGCCAGCAGGCATGACAGTCGAATTACTCGCTCAGATGGGAATTAATAAAGCGGTGAATTATCGGACGGCAGGTAGGTGCAGGTACCCGGCAAGTACCCAGGGGCCGGGCACTTTGAAATGCAAAGACGGCCTTATCCGGCCGGAGGGAATTATTTTGTCGCCGCGACGCGTGCCCGCCCCCCGGAGGCCGGGGCGACCCCTTTCGGGGGCGGCCGAGGCGCGAGCAAGGAACTCGGCTACGATATGAAAAACGGAGTTTACGGGCCGCCGTAAAGATTACCCGAGGAAAGAGTGCCGCGTGCTCCGCGAGCCGGCCCTCGACCCTTTTATGCCGAGCCTACGGCCCCGCGTCCGGTCCGCGACGCGGAAAAGTTCACCCCCCCTGGCGGGTCGCTCTCCTATCGGCTCCCCTTTGTCGGGGAAGTTGCGAGACGCGGAATGGGAAACGGAGGAATCCGGAAATTCGGGCGATCGAGGCGAAACGGAAGCGGAACGGACGCGACCCGGCGGAGGGGCCGGGGGGGCGGTTAGCACCCCCTGGAGACGCTCCTCTTTTATAACTTTGCCGGCGAGCGAACGGCAGAGGGGGCGCCGGGGTAATCAGCCGCATATATTTAGTCGCTGCGGTATCGCGCGAAATTCCGGCACGGCTCCCTCGCAGGGGATATCGCGGGGGGAGGGAAGGGGCCGGTGTCGTAAAATTAAACAATCTTCGCCGGCGGACGGACCGGCGCGATCCCGTTAACGCTGAAACCGACCCTTAATAAGATCGAGCGGCCGATACCGCGCGATCTGGCCGGGACAAAAGCTTTCCGCGGGCCGCCGCGACGCCCCCGGCCTCCGCTTCGATGAAACGCTCCGAGGGCCGCTCCTTAAGGACGAATAACGCGCGTATACGAGGCCGGGCTCTAAAGCGATACGGCTTCGACGAATATTGCACACCCTGGCCGGAAACGACGAAAAGAGGACGGGAACGTTTCCGCTTGCGGGGCCGCCTCCCCTGGGCGCCGTTACGGCCCCCTGAATTAGTAGGCAGCTTTCGCCGAGCCGCGCTAAGAGGTCGTCCTACCAAATTGTAATGGAGTCCCCGTACGCGCGGTCCTTCCGGGGTCTTTTCCCCGGAAGAGGCCGCGAATCCGGACACGGTCGCACCGGGAAACTTTGGCGAGATTCTTCCCCCCGAAAAGGACGTCGGGTCGAAATCCGCGTCCGGATTCTCTCCTTCCGCGGGGATTGGGTCGCCTCCGAAGACGTCGTGCACGTCGGCTCGGACGGAAATTCGAATTCAGCCGGATGGATTCTTCCGGGGGCGCCTCCACCTCGAATGGAGCCATCTCTGGGCGGATGGGGCGACGCGATAACCCCCCACCCCCCCCCGCCCGTTTCCGCGAGATAATTTTTCCAAGTGCATTCTCCCACCCCCGGGGTGCCCCCGACCCGGTGCGAGGGGTAGTCGGTAGCGACCCCTTAAGGACGAATAACTCGCGGATATGGAGATTCGCTTTGGGGCGATACGGCGTCCTCGTCGACCAGCACCGCGGAAACGGGGCACCTCCTAGAAAAGAGGGCCGCTATCTCGTAACGGCGCGCCGTTAGGGGGGTCCTGGGTGGCCCCTGAATTAGCGGCCATGGGGGGGCCCTCGGTATCGAGAAAGAATAAACCACCGGAAATATGCTAATGGGGGGGCCGCGGGAGAATCGTCCGTCCACCCGGGGGCGGATCCCCCAGCGGACGTCCCCGCTCGGAAACGATCGACGATCGGCGTCCACGTCGGATCCTCGGGCCATTCCGCGGCCGAATCCCCGGGCGAGAGCCCCGAAATCGCGGAAATTAAGCGCACCGGTCAGCGGATCGTTATACCCCGGCTTCTCTCGAAGGGCTCCCTCGTTATCGCGAGTTATCGCAGCCTCCCGCGCGATACCGAATACGCGGCCCTACCGCTCGTTACTTGGAGGCGGGATTTTTCCGGGCCATTCGCCGCCCAGAATTCCGCGGGATAATCGGCGGGGGGGGGCCGCTTGGGCCCCGCGGAAATCTCCCGCGGCGTAATTGCGGCCCGCGGAATAAGCGAGCCCCGGTATCCGGTGACGCGTCGCTTCCATATGCCGCCTAACGCGACTTCCGGCCGCCGAGGGGGGGAGGGTCGCGGGGACGGGGGCGAGTCGCGGGGGTGACGCACCCCCGTTTATTAAATTCATTTATCTTCCCTCGCGAAATCCTGTTTGCAACGCGCCTCCTGCCGCTCTAATTGGAGACATTAAAAATAATTTTGCACCGGGCGCACCTTGGCTCCCGCGCACCTGTCCGTCGCGACGACCCCCGGGGGTGGGGCCGGGGGGCGGCCGCCTCTCGCGGATGCCTCTCGCGTACGCGATACATATTTATGGCGGTACGCCCGACCGGCTGCGTGCGCGCAACTAAGTAACGGGGGATTATTTGCAAAGCAAATGGGGGAGCGTCGCGGCGCTCCATCGCGAGTCGCGCGACGCTCGGCTGGCGCGGCCGTCTCGGCGCGATTATTCCGTGGCCCCCCAGTTAATTCCGCGGCTCGTTCCCCGTCGCGGCCCGGGGTTCCCGGTTTTTACCCCCCGGAAATCGAGCACGCTCCGCGTCGACCACCCCCGGGGGCATTTAGTGCCCCGATGCGAGCGGACCGCGGCGCGGACCGCACCGCCGGACGAGGGGGGTAACTAATAGGGTGTTAGCGGAACAAGGGGGTGCAACTGCTAACGGCGGATCTCGGCGGGCCCGCGGCCGCACGCACGACGCCGCGCGCCGGGCGCACGCACCCGGAGATATACGCGGCAGGACCGCGCGGTATACGAGCCGCGACTGCGGGGAATACATTGCCCTGTCTTATCGCGTATTCACGATGGCTGAGCCCCCCCCCGCCCCATCTGACAGGGGTTCTCAGCCGCGGGCATAAATTATTCACTCCCGGGGCCGTTGCTTACGCAACCAGGCCGCTGAAAGTCTCTAAATCCGCCAGACGGAGGCTCGGCGGAATCGAAGAAACGGCCGCGTCGCTCGTCCGGGGCAGTATATCCGTATTAAGGAATTAAGAGCCGAAGCTTTCCGCGGGAAAAATCTGGAAAAATCCCCGGGAATTCTTCCGGGCCGCTCCTCCCCGAGTGCAGTCGTTACGGCTATTAGCGGCTTATGGGATTTCGCCTTAATTAAACGTATGGTGCCTCTACCAGGCGACGCCTCGCGCCCCCGACCTCCCCCCGGGTCGCGACCCGTGAGGCTGATTTATTTCCCGCCCGGTATGCACTCGCCACCCACCGCCACCCACCGCCACCCCCGTAACATGCGACTGCAGGTGCGCCGCGGGGACGACCCGCTGTTTTACCTCCTTCTCTTCCCCGGCGTCTCCGCTCCTCTTCCTCTTGCCTCGGCCCTGTCCTTCGTCTCTATTTTCCGCCCCTCCGGTGGATACGCTCCGGATCTCCGCTCTCTGCTTTTTTTTCCGCGGCCCCCGAGCAGGCTCGGCCCTCTCCTCTATTTTTCGCCCTCCCCCCCCGGGATGGATGCGTAAAGATTTATGCCTCTCCCTGTTCTCCACCCCTTCCGAACGCCCCGGAGACGGCGCTAGCGGTCCTTCCGGAACGCTCCGCAACCGGGCCGATCTCGCCGCGAGGACCGAATTTCTCGCCGCCACGTGGGAACTTTCCTCGCGGACGCTCTCAAAGGGCGACCTCGACTTCGAGACGAGTCCTGGGGCTGTATCGCGAATTTCTCTCCGTCGACGGGGGGACCCCCCCAGGAAATGCGACGACGTCCTGATTTTCCATCCGGCGTCCTCGGACGCCTCGCCCTCGTGATGCGTGCACGCGTCTCGGTCGGGAAAGAACCACGGTCCTACCGGCGGGGCTTTTCGCCTCGGTCCTACGTGGACGCGCCGAAGAGAGGCGGAGAGGGCGAAAGTGGGAGAGGGCCGTGTTTGAGGAGCGTCGCAAAGTGTACACAACGTGTACAAGCAGCCAAGAAGCACACGTCGGATAGGCGCGCGTGTGTACGCACACCCCGGGCCGATTGTGTGCTTACCCACAAGCCGGTACACACCCCGTGCCTCTGGTTATAGGAATGCTTATACACCGTGCCACTGTAAACAGGGGGTGGGGGGCCGCGGCGTAACGCGGAGGACACACTGGAAATTACTTACGGCGCCCCCGCCCCCGTAAGTGGCAACCCCGAAATCGGCCGCCTCGAAATTTGCCGTGTCAAGAGTTTGCCATCGACGTTACCGACGTTATTTACGAGCCCGGACGTTACGGTTTGGCCGGGCCGCGTCGCAAACGCGGCCGCAAGCTCGCGCGATCGAAGCGGTTCTGTTTGCCCTATCTCGGATTTGCGGCCGATTATGCGATATTCGCGAGTTGCGGCCGATTTGCCATTCGCGGATAGTGACCGGAACCACGACGTATTCGGGACGGAAGCGGAACGGTCGACCCGCCACGTGGACGCCGTCTCCTTCGGGAGCTTTTCCTCCTACCCCTCGAACCCACCCCCGCGGATCGGCCGCGTCGCGCTTCCTTCCGGCATTGAAAGTCGCGACGGGCGGAATTCCGCATCGCGATCACGTAGCCAGGTTACGCGATTCGTGCGTGTTACGTGTACGTGCCGGCGGAGATTTCCCGGCCGCTTTTCCCCGCGTCCGCTCGGGCGCCCGGGACGCCCGTCGCGCGGCAAGCTTGAGCGACGCCGTCGCCGCCGTGACAATTATCTTTGACAGGAATTTCATTTCATTCCCCGGCCTCGCAAGGAGGTCGAGGCGGAGCCCGGAAAACGCGGCCGCGGACGGGCTTACGCGGCCGCCGCTCTCGCGGACCCGGGGAAATTCCGCCGGGCGGGTGGGAAATGCCCTCTACGAGGATCTCCGGGTCGCGTCGAACCGCGATTTATTTTTCGAATCCGGGGTTCTCGCGGAAACGCCGCGGATAACCGCAGTTTGCGTCCCGCCGAGAAAGCGAGAAAGTGGAGGTGATGGGATTTTCTCCCGCGGGAGGGAAAAGGGGATCATTCCGGGAGAGTTTTACGCGGTGCGCCGTAATACCGCGGGAGGGGGCAGAATTTTGCTCGGCTCGCTTCCCGTAGACCAGGTATCGATGGAATGGGAGATTGGAGGGGAAATTGACTTTTCTCCAGTAATTTACAATTTACAGTAACGGGGCAACCCCCTTCGGCCGACACGCCGGATGGCGCGCATAAATACGCGCGAGCGGTATAATTTATCGAATAATAAATCGAAATGGAGATGGCCGGATGGATATTTATTACGGCGCCCCGGATGACAGGACGGAGGGGGTAAACAAATTTTCCTGGGGGTGTATCAATTATAAACACCATCGAGGCCCTACCCGGGGCGAAAAGGGGAATTACACGGGGAGGGCCGGCTCCCGTCGATCATCGATAAAACCCTCCAACGAGATCGCCCCGAGATCTACTTAACGGGGTGGTTTTAATTTCCATTAACCCTTTGCGATCGGAAAATTTCTCCGACGGGAGTGCCAGATAGTAGGTACACATTTAGCTTTTCGAGATTATTTTCCCGTAAGTGATTACGAACAAGATGGAGCCGCCGAGTTCTGCGACACTCTGAAGATGCCGCCATTGCTGGGGCACCGTTCGCAAAGGGGTAAATCTCGACGGGGACTCCCCAACGGGGGGGGGAAATATCGTCGATCGGCGAAGGATCTAGGCGGAAATCCCGACGTCTCCGTCCGCGTTTCCGAATAACGCCGGGAGGCCGGCGAAACGCCGCGCCGGGATTCGGGAGGGCCTCGGCGTCGCGACGCCGGGAAAGGAGGGCAAAAGGCAAGGCGCGACGGTATCACGCGTCGCCGTTTCGGGGGGGGGGGTTTACTCGAGCCAGCCGGCTAAGCAATTAGCATCCGGCGTTATATGCAGATTCTCGGGGGGGTGGAGGCGCTTAGAGACCGGCGAGGAGGGAATACGAGCTGTTTGTTCATTTGTCACGGGATAATCCCTTCGCACACATCGCATAAAGATGTTGCGTGTGCGCACCCTGCCCACCGGCACTCGGTGCAGCGTAAATAAGGAGGTGTGGATTAATTCGAGACATTAGCGAAGAATCCACGGGCCGGGCTGCGGCGCGTCGGTGCGGCCTCCGCGCGGCGCCGGCCGAGCCGGATCTACGCGTCCCGGCGGTCCCGGGGATCAAGCCCCGGATTTCCTTGGGATTTATTTGCGGCGACCGGCGCCTCCACTCTTCACGGCCTTGATTTTCTGACCCGACCTAACCGAGGCCGGTATACCCGGGGCGAAGAGGTCGAGGATCATTTTTGTAGGGGGTGATAGGGGACTTTTTGGCGAAAAAAGGTGGAGGGTCCTCGGGATTTGTACGAGGTTGTATTATACCGCGAACTCGATCGGGATACGCGAGGTGAAAAGTTCTATTTATCGATCACGCAGGTGAACAAAACCAACAAGTGTTAGTTTTATTGCTTTACGGACTAGCGTAACAATCGACGGGAGAACTCTCCTTTCGATAGTGTCGATTCGATTTCTAGATATTCCAGGCCGACGAAGCCTATCTCGAGAGGAGAAGAAAGTCGACCCGAGTCCCTCCACCGAGGGGCGCGGAGAATTCCACGGTCGGTTTTTGCCGCGCGCGGAAACCACGCGCTGGCCCTCCGGTCCCGGCCACGCCGGTCCTTGCGGTGTAAACAAGGAAGCGAGGATTAATTCAAGGCATTAGGGAAGAATCCACGGTTGCGGCCCGCCGGGCCTTGCGGCCGTAACGGGCCGGAGGGAGCGCGGGAGGACCGCACCGGCATCCGTATAGAGAGCGTCGTTTTTCGCGACGCAATTTGCCGTGGTATTCCACGAACGCGCGGCATTTGCTCCGCAAAAGGGGTAGGTTCGCGACTCGAGGGGGAGGGTGCGGTACGCGCCCCCTGCAGCACGCTTTATTTTAACTTTATACCGCGCGTACGTTATGCGTCATATTACGCGCGGGGTTGCGGGGGAGGGGCTCGAACCGCGGCAAGGGTTGCGCACCCGGTGGGGGTTGCGTTTCATATTCATTACATCGGTAGCTATTTGTCACGGACTCGTATCGCGTTGAAATACTGCCCGAGATACGCGGAGCTCCGCGTCGTTAGGGCCGCACCGGAGGATTCCGCCTCGACGCGGCCCGTCGAACCGGACGAGCCGGTCGATCCGCCGACCGCGCGGAAACGCGACCTAGTCTAAGGGACCGTCTCACGAGGGCGGGAAGAGAAGAGAAAAAAACCGCCTTCCTTCCCGGGGATTTCCGCAGGGGCGGCAGGAAAATAATTTGGAAAACCGCGGACGCGCTGCGGGGCGGTATCTGCGGGGAACCACGCGCACTATGTCACCCACCGCGGGGTGGGCGGCGCGCGTGCTCGGGGTGGGCCGGGAGGGTGTTAAACGCGACATTTTTCAGCAGATAAGTCACGTATGTTTAATTATGTATATTACTGCCTGCGGGGCCGAAAGCCATCTCCGCACCCCCTCCGCGGATCCCGGGCCGGCGGCGGTATTTTATTTAAATTATTAATTCCCCGGGGGGTGCGTGGCCCATGGCAATCGGGCGGCGCACCCCCGCGGAATCCCGAATCCCGGCACACGAGGAAAAGGAACCGACGACCGGCCGGCCGACCGCTTTGACGACGTCCTCCACCCGCGCCAGGCCGTCGGCCTGCTTTTAATAATTAATATAATTATACGCGCTCCAACGGTCGGAGGCAAAGCGTGCTGCCATGTACGTTATCTCGGGCTGCTGCCTGTTTATGACCGTTTAGTCGGGGCCGCCCTCGGTACGCGCACCCTGAATCTAGGAGGCCGGTCCCTCGTAACCGGCGAAGCGACCTCGTAAAACTTTCCTTCCCTATCTGGCCGGAGTAACCGCCGGTTTACAACTAATACGCAAAGTCGCGGACCGACCGCCCGACGCGTCGCGACGCCCCCGATTTACCGAAGCGCGGTCCGTCCGGTCGCTCCGCCGCGGCGGAGCGGTACCAGCGGCCCTTAAGGTGAAATGAAACACGCCATGGAACTTGATCGACGTCGATAAAAAAGATTTTTCTAAATGCCTACGTTGCCGACGTTTGTTTTTATATCGACAGCTGTATCGAATTATATTGGATATCGTACCAAATGGCATACTCCACCTGTCGTTTTCGTACAATGAATATCAAGAAATCGAAGTAAAACTCCAGAAATCCTATGGATTCGTGCTTTCTGAGGCCCTAATTGACTGCAGAGGGACCCCCTGCGCCATCTGTGATTTCCAGGTCGATTAAATTTTCACTCCGAGACCTCGTATTCCCATCGTCTTGGCATAGAAGCGCATACAACACTTTTTCTGCCTTTATCCCGCTCAAATGCCAGTTTATCGATTACCAGAGTGCTCTAAATTGTCGTGAAATTGTCCTTACCCTTTCGTTTCTCATATCAGAGTCTTCGATAATTGTATATCGATCGAAATATCAGAGCTCGACGCCAATTTGTTTCTGGTCTGGGGTAAGTTAAAAAATTTTTTCCGAAGATCCAAATTTTGCAATGTGTCAGGACAATTCTTGGATGATCAGGAGGGATGTGTCAAGGTTTCGGACAGTTTGGGTTAATACCCTTAAAAAAAAGTGTTGTACTCGAATCGACTGATTTGAAGGGGGGTTTCACTTCACCTTAAGAATTAACGTCAATCTCGGGGGTGGACCGAAGTGCGGCCTAATGAGCTTTAACGTTCGACGCCGGTCCCTCGATCTCGATTGCGGATAATTTACCGGGCGACTCGGCCGCGCGACCTTCCGCTAATCCCGCGCGACTCCGCACGCCGCGGCCGCGCTATAACTCAGCGGCGATATCTCTCGCCATATCGTATATACGCGGCCGAGAACAGTCGGGGAATAATTAAAAATTAAAATGAAAGCACTCGATAAGCCGGTAATCAATCACGCGCGCGTTACCCGGTCCCCCCCCCTTCTCACCTCCGCTCTCCTTTTACCGCGGCGGTTTTTTCTTCCTCCCTTTCGACGTCGCCTCGTATATACCCCGTCTAGGCATAAATAAGAACGAGCTCGAAGGTAACGTCCCGCTCTTACGGCGAGATCGTGACGCAGTCGGCCGTTGTCGCGGCCGCCAGATATGCATAAACGCGTCGGGTAGGTCGTTGCGCACCCGAGCCGATAATGCGGCGAGATACGTGCGAGCACTCCGTAGACGGATCCCCCGTTCCCGCTTGCGGCTCTTTTCGCCTCCGGAGGGTCCGTGTTGGATTTAAAGTAACACCGCGCGTTCGAGTAGACGCGCCTATTCTTACTCCTTGGGGTGGCCCGGGGGGGTTGGACCTCCCCCCGACGCGGTCGCCGAGACGCCCCTCCGGGGCAATTACAAATGGACCCCGTTTTTCCGCCTAGCCTCGCCAGGGGTTGAATCAATCCCTGAACTCCTCCGGGTCTTTATATTATCCCCGGAAGGGTGGCCGGTTACCGGGCGTTCCTAATATCTTTGAGGGGCAGCTTTCACCCGCGGCCGGAGCTTTGCCGCGAGGATCCGCAAAGCCCGGACGGTGGGCGGAAACCGCCCCGCGTTCGTTACGTGCCACGGGACGACAAAGCTGCGACGGATCGACCGGCTCCCGGGTTAAGGGGCGTTTCGTCGATCGCGACGGGGGTAACGCGTCGGGTCGGACCGCATCTACTTCCGCGTTTTCTCGGGATATTCCGTCGTTGCCCCCTATGGGGAACCCCATGGACCGCTCGATTCCGGCGCCCAACTCATGGGTGGAGGCGCGCCTCGGCGGGGGTTCCGCGTTCGTTCGCCCGCGAGCCCCTCTCCCCCCGTGGCGCGGATTTTCCTCGAAATTAGAGTCCTGCCTCGATTGGGAACGAACCTTGCGGGGGGGGGGCGGCCCAACCGATTCGGCCGTACGTGTCCGCCGCGACGTCCGCGTCGCGGGAAATTGTGCCGCGACTTCGTGTGTGTGTGTGTGTGTGTTTCTTTTTTCTCTCCTTTTTTTCGGGCCCCCAACCCCCTGTACCCTGGCGCAGCCAGCGGAAATGCGTCGTGAAATATTTAACCGGGCGTCGCTCGCCCCCCCCCCCGTACCCGGGGGCGAGCTAGGAACATCCGGCGGTTGCATTATTAAACGTGCGACGCGAGCTCGATACCCTGATTTTATGGGAAATCCGTGAATGAAATAACTCACCCGGGCCGCGGAAAGGGGTGGCCTCGGACCCGAGTCGTCTCCCGCGCGCTCATTGGACGCGAACGATTAATGGCCCGATATCCCTTGGACCGGCCGATAAGGACGAAAAATCCCTTCGGAGCACCTAAGGCCAAATCTAATCGGGGGGGGCGGAACGACCTCCGCTCCCCGGAATCGCCCGCTCGCGGTGTACTTACCGGGGGTTAAGTCAGGACTTAACTGCGCCCTCCCGGTTGGGCGTCCCGCTTTGTGTCGAGGCATGCTCTGGGTAGGTCCGACTCGGATCGGAACCTACTTCGGCATTTCCATTAGACCGAGCCTCTGGCATTAGGTTTAACTATTAACGCCCCTTCCTCCTCTCCGGAAGATCCCGCAAGCCGGACACGTATTATAGGCACGGAACCCCCGGGTCCGCGTTCCGCCATAAGGGATACCTCCCGACTCCCGAAAGGTAGAGCTCGTAATCTGCCGGGAGCGGCTCGCGTGCCGCCTCCGGGGGACTTTCCGCCGCTGCGGAACCCTCCCGCCTCGTCCTCCATCCGGGGGGACCGGCCGCCGCATCCCGCGGGATCGACCTTCGGGAGGTGCGGGAGAGTTACGGCCTGCGGCCGAGCCGCGCTCGTTACTCCCCGGTGAATCTTTCATGGCGAGTAAATCGGCCCCACCCGGCCCGAGGAAGAGGAGCTCGCCTCGTAGGAGGGGAACCGCGGAACACCGGGACGGAGGGGCCGCAATTCCTGGGGATCTCTCCGCGCGATTCCGGGGGAACCGCTCCGGGCAAGGCCCCCGTCGTAGACGCGAATCCGAACCCCCGTTAGGAAGTTCAATCAGTCCTCGTGGACGACTTCGAGGGCGCTCGCCGATCCGATTGTCAGGGCGAGCGACGGAATTCCGTCTCGTCCACGCGACGTCGTATGTGGATTTTCCGCAAGAACCGCCGGGCGAAGTCTCGGATTGGACGAACTTTCTTCCCGGGGCAGCAGTTTTTCCTTCTTTTTTTTTTCTTTCTTTCCCCCCCAATCCGACGAAAGTAACTAACGAGGGGTCGCGCCGCAATTCGGACGGGGTAGGTTTTTCGGGCGATTACCGGGAAAACGCCCTCGTATATAGGTCGTAGGCGGGAACCGCGTAACTCGGCGAAGTCCTGGAACGTCGAAACGGCGCGGCAGCTAGCTCGCGGTGCGGCCATTTTCCGTTATTTGTTTAACCACCGAGCGAGCCGAGGACGGAGAGGACGGAGCGCGGCCCCGAGGGGCGGGAGGGACCAGCGGTGGCGCAACAAAAACGAATATTTAATGTAATAAAACGAATGAATATTTTACCCGGTGTAACAGGTTCCGCCCGCGGCCTGTTCCCGGTGGTTCCGGTCAAATGGTTTTTGAATAAACCGCGCGACGAGGCAAAAGAATCGCATTCGGGGGGCGCGACGAGCCGAGGGTGGTTCCTGTCCCGAAGAGGCTAAGGGGGTGGCCAGGAGGAAGACCGGGGGATTTTCCGCGAGTTTTCGCCGCACCTCCCCCGCGTGGTCGTTCCGTTCGACGGTCCGAAAAGGCTTGGCGTCGACGAGGCCCGACGAGGACGCCGCGGAATCGGGGGCGGACAAATTTATGGACGGGCCGCACTTTGTGGCGCGCCGCTCGGCATTGGCAGCCG
Organism: Orussus abietinus; assembly: GCF_000612105.2. Lineage (NCBI taxonomy): Eukaryota > Metazoa > Arthropoda > Insecta > Hymenoptera > Orussidae > Orussus > Orussus abietinus. Next base: position 435,149 of record NW_019394240.1, on the reverse strand, counting down.
TAATTGGGATTTACGGGCGCGTACAGGCCTTTTATGGAGGTATCGCTCAGGGTCTGCCTATTTATACGGGGGGGGGAGGGGGGCGGGAGGGGGATAAAGTGTAACGCCGTTTACGGGCGGCCGAAACTCCGCCGCCGGGGGCGGCCTCCGAGTTGCGTTTGATCCGGCGCGGAGCCGGGCCACGGGGCCCTGCATAAATGACTAACTATTACCAGCCGGCCGGAATACGACAAACAAACGGGCCGGGTAAAAACTCGTTAATTAATTAACTTGGCCCGGGCTTTGTGAGCAAACACCGCGTCGGCCGAGCTCAGAAGGTCCGGGGGCCGCGGGCTAGCCGGTTGCCAAGTTGCGGTAAACCGCGCCTGCCCCCCCGCGGACTCGCGCATTGTGTTCTCCAAGCAAAACACCCCCTGCGGCGCCGGGACCGGGGTTGCCCCAAATCCTGGCCCGGGCCGAGTCCTGACTGGCGTCCCGACGCCGCTCTCCTCCTTCGGGTTCGAGCGTCTCCCGCGGAATCGGCGCGGTTTCTTCTCCTGCTTCTTCTTCTTCCTGGAGACGCGGCAAGTGTCGCCGCGATCGTCTCCCTCCCCCGGGAAAAACGGGGCGGGAGGTCGCGTCCCGCGAGGGGGTCCGCGGGGGGNGGGGGGGGGAAAGATGGCTAGAGACCCGGACTCGCCGCTCGCTGCTCCAGGCGGAGGAGAACTCGCGTTCTCTCTGACTTGGCTACCGGTTCTGCCGCTTTGACCCTCGAGGCTTTCGGGAAACGAAGCGCATAATTACACGCCCAAGGGTGAACAACGTACCGAGAGAGCTGCCTCCGACTCGCGATCCCCGCGCCCGGAAAACCCACGCTTTCCGAATTCCGCCGCGAGTCGGGGTCGCGGCCGGAATTAGTCGTTTACGCTCTTCCTACCGAGCCGACGAGAAACGCCGTTGATAATTATTGCGCGACATGCGTCGCGATCGACGGCGAGCCGACGGTGCTCTTTGAGTTAACCGCGGCCGGGGGTTACCTCCGGAAAAATGACGCGTTTCGCGGGATTTCGAGCGGTTTCGCCACCGACCGATTCCTTCCTCCCGAGGATATTCCGCTTGGTTCGAGAGGCCGGGCGTATGTATCCACCCCTTATGTATTTATAAATGTACATCCGCGCCCGGCTGCCAAGGGGTGCGCGGAGCGCTTTATTAAAATTCCGTCTGTGCTCCGGAAAAGCGAGAGTGCGACTTCTTTCGAAAGGAGTGCTTCGGTGATTAGCATGTCAGAGGCTCTTTACGGTCTTGATCAGTAATTCCGTTGAATTCGGGCCCATTAGAGGCGCCGACGCGGGCGTCGGGGGCGGAGGGCGCTGCGGCCCCTGGTATCGGGGGCGGAAACATCCCCGCCCGTTCCGGGGAAAACCGGCCGCCTCGCTTGGGAAATTAAGGTGCTTTTTAATCCCGCAAGACGTATCGCTCGCCTTCGAAAAATGGCCGGGAATACCTTTCCGTCCACCCCGGTAAATAATGCTATAAAAAGTTAATTCCCCGGTTAACGAGCTAAAAAAAAATTGTCTTAATCGAAGCGACTGATTTGAGGGGGGTTTCACTTCACCTTAAAGAGACAAGGCAATCGCTTGACATGAGGACTTTTTTCGACATGGAAGGTGTGATAATATTACTATAAAGTCCCCGTTGTGAGTTGTACAAAAGTTAATTCCCCGGTTAACGAGTTAAAAAAAATTGTTTTATTCGAATCGACTGATTTGAAGGGGGTTTCACTTCACCTTAAAGAGACAAGGCGGTGACGGTAATCGCTTACGGGTAAGAGTCCTTTTCGCGGCCCCCTCAAGGGGCGCGGCCGAAGCGGCGCGTTTCCTTCGTCGACCCGTGACGGAGTGGCGGCTCGACGTCTTGCGAGTCTGGCAAATGAAAATACTTCATAACAATTTGCAAATTGTCCTCCCTTTACGATCGGCGAGCTCGCCCTCGGCCGGAAGCTCGCGGAAAATGGCGCGACGTCCTCCGTAATGGCCTCGGGGACGTCGAGACGCGCCCTCGCAAGCTCGGGACGTAAAGGCGAGCTTTTTAACGGGCTCGACGGCAGTCGGAGATCGGCCGGGCTGTAAAATCGCGTCGCAGGCCGGCCGAGTCGCCGCGGCCGCGCCGCACGGTTCCTCAGGATCCGGTGGACGAGCTCCCCGAGCAATTCGGGGCAACCCGGTGCTCGCAATATTTTCCGCAATCGGGGAGGGGAAATAATGGAGGCGGTCGACGTGGGAATCGTTGCACGGCCATTGGTAATTTTTGATGCTATCGACTGGAAATCGATTATCGGACGCAATGGAAAACCCCGGAAGCGACATAATGACGTGCACGCGAGAAGGTTGCGGCATGGAAACGCGCGCGGCACGCGTTTCACCGTGTCGCAAATTCCCGGGACCATTTACTCGAGGCTTATTTGAAAATAGGATCGAAAGTCGCGGAGTCTCGACTACCGGGGCGGAAAGTCGCGCGACGGAAAGGTGGGACCTTCCGCCCCGCGGAAAATCCGCGGTTACCGAAAACCTCTAAAGAGCCGAAAAGCCGAGGCGGTCCGGGTGCGACACTCTCGGGTTTGTAAGGTCTTCTATTTTCCGCCGGGACGGTTTCCGAGCTTAGCCGGCACGCAGGCGCGGACGTGCCGCAACAAAGTGCCGTCTTCCGCGGCGAGGAGCCCGGAGAAAGCCGAGTGGCTCGATCTCCGGCCGCGCCGAAAATCCGCGCCCCGTCCGCATAGCCCGGCCCTCGTTAATGAATAAGGCAGCCGGGTAAACTAACAGTTTTAGAGGTTGCGCCCGGCGAATTTAATACGAAAGAAACAGCCCTTGTTCCGCGGGAGGGTAAACGAAGTCTCCTGCGAGCTCTCGCCCGGCAGGGGCAGATTACACCCTGCATACTTAAAAAGCTGCCGCGCTCCCCTCTCGCGCTCGTCTATTTATATGGATTTACCCCGAAGACGCCGACAAAGAAGGAAGAGAGGGGTACTTTGCTTTCCTACGAGTACGCGGAAACGAGTAAACACGGGTACGCATCTGAACGTGAATGCGTACGAGACAAGGTGAGGCGGAACAAATGCCTCGTACTCGGGTGTGTATGCGGCAACGCACAAAATCGTCCCAGGTCATGAATGGATATCTTGACGAATGGCATTTGAACAGCCTTGGGTAGTAAGTCGAATGATCTTAATCAGTTTGGCGCACTTGGATCAATTGTTCACCCTTGTATGTTCATTTTGCGGTATACGCATTCCTGCTCAGATGCGCAGCAACGCACAAAGTCGTCCGAAGTCATGAACGGATATCTTGACGAATGGCATTTGAACAGCCTTGGATAGTAAGTCGAATGATGATAGGCAATTTGGCGCACTTGGATCAATTGTTCACCTTTGTATGTTCGCTTTGCGTCATACGCGTACCTGCTCAGATGCGCGGCAACGCACAAAGTCGTCCCAGGTCATGAACGGATATGAACAGTCTTGGATAGTAAGTCGAATTATCTTAGGCAGTTTGACGCACTTGGATCGATTGTTTACCCTTGTATGTTCATTTTGCGTCATACGCGTACCTGCTCAGATGCGCGGCAACGCACAAAGTCGTCCCAGGTCATGAACGGATATGTTGATGAATGACATTTGAACAGTCTTGGATAGTAAGTCGAATTATCTTAGGCAGTTTGGCGCACTTGGATCGATTGTTCACCCTTGTATGTTCATTTTGCGTCATAAGCGTTCCTGCTCAGATGTATCGACACGGAGGGTGGACGCCTTCGAACGTTCGAACGGGAGCCGAAAGGTGTACGGTCGGATGTAGCTCGTGGTCGGTTCCTTCCTCGAGCGGGAAAACGTCGGGAAAATGTCGTTATGCAAATTCGCCGCAGCTGCCACCCTTAACAATTTTCGGCCCGCCGTTTCGGGGTAGTTTCGGTGGCCGATCATAATCCTTGAGCCCCGGCTCGTGTTTTCGGGTTTACGCCGGGCGGCGGCCGTTTACGGGACCCCGCCGCAAGAATGTCGTTGCGCCGGGACGACCGGCGTCGCGGCGCTCGTTTTTTCGAGGCGCAGCTTTCATTACGCGTGCCGGGCCGGCGTTCGCGATTAAACCGCTGAGTTATGCTTAGCCGCATTTTCACCGAGCCCCGTGAAAATCGTCGCAAACCGTCGCGCCCGTTGCCTTCCTGTTTTTTTTCCTCCACTCTTTTTATTCTTTTTTTTTTTCCCCCGGTTTTTCGGTCTCCCTCCCGCCGGCTCTCCGGTTTTATTTACTATTTGGTTTCCCTACTTGTTTTTCCCCGCTCCCTTTTATCCCGACAGCGGCGCTCGAACGACGCCGTAGGTGCGACGCCCGGCATCGCGGGGGCCCCCGAAACGGGGAATGCCGTTTATAATTTAGCGGCACGATAAAGCACCTCGCGTGACGCACGCACGCGTTCCGCGCGCGGCAGTGCGCGCGGACACGCAGCTCCGGTGCGCGCCCCGAATGCTGCGAATTACGTTTCTAATCTCGTTACCAACCAATTAGAAATTACTCCCGAGACCCACTCGGTCCCGAATATTAAATCCATTGTCCACCGATCGTCGCGCTTTCTCGACGTCGACGTTAACGATCGCAAATCCGCGTTTTTTCTTAACGTTAACTTTAACATTCGGAAATCCGCGTTTTCTCGACGTCGACGTTAACGATCACGAATCCGCGATTTCTCCGTCGGGAGTCGTGGCCGGCCTAGGAGATGCACCTCGGGAAGAAGTGCATCCTTGCACCCAGTTGCCTCGGAGGCGCCGTTGCGCGCAGCGGTACTTGTGAATTATTAAAAACCATTTTCGGATGAATAATTCGGGCGCGCCAGGGCAGACCGATTGCCCCCCGCGAAGATGCGATTCCCGTGGGGTCGGCGGGCGCGGGGTGATGCGATATGATAAGGACGTGGAATACCGATGCGCACTCGTAAGAAGGCGGGCGGAATTGAAGTCGGCGGAGAAAGGGGGTGGGCGGGAGAACAAGGCGGGCGGGACTCGAAGTCGTCGACGTCGCACGTGCTCGCGGATGCGCGCCGGTCGCTCTAGATGTCGCTAAAATATTGTAGAAAAATAACAACGCTCCAGGGGGAGGACCGGGGGCGGGTCGGGCTCGGCGAACGCCGAAAGAAAAACAGGCGCGGAAACGAATACGCGGCTCTCGGGCCGCATTCTTATTTTCTAAACAAACACCGCCACTCGGGCGCGGCATAGCCGGGCTCGCGGCCCCTCCACCCTGGGAAAATTCCCTGTTATTGGAATTCGAAAACCCGCGGCGGCTCGAATAATGGATCATCACCGCGAAATACGGCCGAGCGGCGCAACATCCGGCGTGGCCGCGTTTTCCTTTCGGGGGAATTTTTTAACGAGTCGCGGGGAACGGACGGGGAAGCTCCGGGAACGGATTCCGTCGGGGGCGCCGCGACGACGGCTGCTCCCCTTGGCCCAGGGAGGCGTCCTCGTCGCCTCCTCGGACATCTCGAGGACGAGGGGGCGATCGGGCGGAAAAAAAACCGCCGGGAAAGAACGGGGACCCGGCCGCGTCCGCAGTGCGATAGCGGGCGGCGCGAGCGGTGAGCTCGATGCCTCCGGTGAATTCCCGTCCGGGCGGCGACCAGCGGGGGCGCTCGCCCCCGGAGGGTCGGGGGCGCCCGCCCCTTCGTCCCGCGGCTCGACTCACCTGGCCGGCTCTCGGGTTTCGAGGGCCGACTTAAGAGGCCGCGGGAGGGGGATAAAAAGTTGCAAACTGCAACACCCCGTGACACACAATGGCCCGCAAACAGAGAGGAACGTACGCAGAGATCAGGAATAAACCCCACTGCAGCGCCGGTGGGCGCATTGCGCAAAACCCCCTTGGCCCGTCGCCCTCCTCCCCGAGTGGTTACCACCATTACCGCCCCCGACCCCCCCACGCCGCCACCGCCACCGCCACCGCCGCCGCCGTCGCGGCCCCCCGTACCGACGCCCCTTTCTCGCGGCGGCCCGTTTGCCCATTCAAATTCTCTCCTCTTTTTTCACCCTTTTCACACCTAATTGGGCATTTTGTGCTGCACTGGCCGAGATATTATCATAGTAATAGCCATACGAGCCGCGGAGCTACGGGGGCGCACAATGGCGCAATTCCACGCGCTCTTCCATCTCGACCTTCCCTCGTTCCGCTCGCGGCCTGCGACCGCTAACCCTTCCTGCCCCTCTCCTCACCCCCTAACCGGTGCGATCGCGATTGTAATGCACTCGGTGCGCTCTTCCGCCGTCTCCATCCCCGACACCGGTTTTTACGTCCCCTGGCCGGGGGTCGTTACTTGGCCGGGGTGAATTTCATCTCGTCCGGGAGCCCTTCCGCAGGGAAATCTAACCTCGCGGGGGGTCAGCGGCGAACGAGTTCGCCCGTAACGTCGGCCGACTTCTCCGGCTCCGGGGGAGGATACGGTGCACCCCTTGAGACGGATTTTTCTCATTTTCGGGGTTGCGGGATTTGATTCGCTCCCCGTTGTATCGGGCGGTAAGTGGCTAATAAATAAATCTCCCCATCCCGAGGCCCGCCGGTGGTCCTCCGAATTTATCATCGGCGCCTCGCCCCCACCCCCGGCGTTGGTCAAGGGGTGAGATCGAACTCCTCTCGTCCTACCCCGAATCTCTCCGGGTCCCTAGCGAGGCGAACGACGGAACGTCGTCCTCCTTTGTCGTCCGCCGAGGATTCTCGAGAGAACGCGAAAAGTAACGCCGGGATAGAGGAAGAGACACCCCTCGCGGCCCCCGGGTCAGCCGAGGTCGCGGCCGCTCTTATTCGCCATTCGGGGGCGAACGCCCCCGAGGGGCACGGCCTCCCCCGTTAGTCGACCACCCCCCTCCCGCTGCGGCGATGCTTCCGTGGTTCCCGATTCTTAAGCGCGGCCCCAACTAACTTTCCAGTCTTCAGCCGTTCTCATTTAGCGACACCCCCGCCACCCCCCGGCTTAACGTCTCCGCGCATTATTGCCCGACCACCCCCGCCACCCGCTGGCTAATAGCGGCCGCTTTAACGATCGCGGAGTAACTCTTTGATTCCGGACCTCTGCCACTTTTGCTGCACCCCCTCGCCCCGAAAACCACCCTCCTCCCCCGCCTGTCTCGTTCTTTACCCGGTGGGGGCTCGATAACGAAGTCCCGACCAACGTGGAGGAGCGGGCCAGGGATTAACCCTTTGCGATCGGTGGCGGCATTTCGAAAGGGTGGAGAAGTCGAAGAAGTCATGCCTGGCGGCATGATCTTACTCGATCAGTTTAACTCCGAAAAGTTGAATTTCCTCCGAGTATCTGGTACTCTAATCGGAGAAATTAGTCGATCGCAAAGGGCTAATATGGAGGCTGTCAGCCGGGTTCCTCTTCCGGTCGCCGGAAAGAACCGGGCCGGAAAACGGGAGGAGGGAAAAACCGGGAGGAGCTGCGGGCATCCAGGGTGGAATTGGTTTGCGCGCACGATGTACCGGGTTAACGGGCAGAGCCGCGAACGGGTGGAGGGAACATCTCGAAATATCACCGGGTCGGTCCCTAAACCAACCGGCTCGCCGGCTCGCCGGCGGACCGGCGGGCCGACGCAACGACCGGTATTCTCCCGTAGCGGAGTAATATCGGGCGGAGGGTGGCGCAGCAATTTCATTACCGTAACCACCGGGTGGCGGGGCATTCGTGTGCGCCCGACGGCGACCCGCACGCGCGTTTACGGGGACAGCCTATACGGGAGATTGCTACACCGTCCAGGCGAGGACGGCTACCGGCCGGTAATTCACCGGAGAGGAACCCGCAGGGTAGGCCATGCGCGACGAGAGGGTGGCCGAGTCTCGGCGAACCCCCCGCGGACTCCTAGGGGGGCGGAAGCGATTTCGGGAGCGGGATAACGCGGAGGATTTCTTTTCCGAGCGGCCCTCGTGGCCGGGTCCGGTACCCGGGAGCCGGCAAGACTCGGTTGGAAGGTAGGTAATGAAAGAAAAGTGCAGGACTTTAATTAGGTTCCCCCGACCCGGGGTAGCTGGCGTGGGTTGACAAACTGCGCCCACCCCTCGGGACCCCTTCCTGCCCTCCCTTCTACCCCGTTAACCCAGGGCGCGCGTCGTTTCCCGGGAGACGGCCTGGACGGCCCGGTGCCCCATCATCCCCTAATAAGACCTCGGACCGGAGACCGGTCTCTTATTTAGCCGGACCGTACGAGGGGGAGAAAAAGCCCGGTAAATTGTGTAACGCTACCTCGAAATTGCCGGAGCCATCGGCCAGGGGTGGCTCCGGGTGGTTCCGCCGAGATCCTGAGACAAGGCAGAGCCACGGTTTGCTGGACGGGAATTGGAGGGTGCCGTGCACGGGAGCCTCCAGGGTGCGCCGAGGGGGTGCCAACGTTTTTCCCCTGCCCTGAAATTTTCGCGCGGGGGAGGATTTATCTCGCCGGTCTTTTGAGTAATTGAAATAAATGTACCCTACCGCCCCGAGTGCGCGCCGAGGGATTACGTCGGCCGGGGGAGCGGGAAGAGCCGGGGACGGAAACGGAGCCTCGAGTCGGCCGCAAAGGCCGGACGTAAACGAATCGACGTTGCGATTCAATTTCCGATTATCTCGGAGGGGGCTCGCCTCGGACCGCCCTTAAGCGCCGGGGAGAAAGCGCGAGTCCAAGGAACGAGCTCCGAAAACTTGGAGCCCGCTAGAGCCTAACTTGGTTAAGGGAAACGTCGGGGCGGAATTCTTTAAGGGTCTCCCCGAGTCCGCGAAAGGGGTGCGGGAAACTCGGTCGCTTAAACGGGGAACATCGCCGGAGCGAAAGGGCCCCGGGCAAATAATAACGTTTGCGATGAAAGACTCGGCGTATCTAGAGGAAACGAACGTCCCGACGTCCTCCTCGGCGGGCGTTTATCCGCGCCGGGCGCTGATTACTAGATGGGCCGCCATCTTGGCCGGCCCTCGACCGCGTAGCCACGGTCAGCGGGAAATTTTCCTCTCTTCACGCGGCACTTTTCCCTCGTACAAGCCACCGTGATTAATCCAGAGCCGAACGCTACCCGGGGAGCGTAATTTCCCCGGAAAACGGCTCGCGCCCGGAGACACGGGAAACGCGACTTTTCTTCCGCTCCCTGCCTCCACCCCGGCCATCCGTCTTTCCGCCTGGCCATTTTGTTTTCCCTTTGACACGAGCCACCCTCCGGGCCTCCACGATATCCGGCGATCGCTCAAGGAGGGACCGAGAAGACCGGGCGGATTCCCTCCGTCGAAAATCCCCCGATCGTCCCGCCACCGATTCCGCTCCTTCCGCCTCCCTCTCCAAGACGTCGCCGGCGGAATACTTCACCTTCAGTTAATTACCGCCGGAGACAAACGGACCTAGTTACGGCCCTGCTCTCGGGGTAAATAATAGCGGCCGGACATGTTTTAATTTTCCGCCGAGGGCGCTCGGCATTTAAACGAAGAGACGCCAGTCGGGGGGACCTCTCGAGGCCGATGGCGATCCATCGATCGGGGACGTCGGAGTAGAAATTGGTCCTCGGCGATCCTCCGTCCCGCCCCGAGCCAGTCGAGGAGCCCGCGGGGGTGGAGAACCACCGTGGCATAATAACCGAGAGTAACGCGTGAATTATTGACTGCTCCCTATCTTGCCGGCTCCTGGTGGACGCGCGTGCGCCTCGCTGACCATCCAATGGCCGCGCGTGCCCGACCGGATTAGGTGGCATCTCGGCTCGACTCGGCTCGACTTGATAACGAAGATAACAGCCGAGAGGAGTCCCCCACGCCGGAAGAAGGCGTTTCAGGCGACCGGGGCCTTCTTTGTTAAAATTATCGCCGAGGTGCTAGCGGTTATCGAGTGTATTGCAGGGCTACCGGGGAGCGCTCACATGTTGTTTGGATGTTATGCATATATTATTTTGTTTAAGATATTAGGGTGTTATAAGGTTCGTTCGCGTTTTCTGCACTTTCTACCCTCGAGGGTAACGAGGGTACTACACTTTTCTTGAAAGGTGCTGAAGGGTAGGTACACTTTCCTCGATGTACCGAACACCGGAAAGCTCAAGAAAGTACATGGTGGCTGATTTAGCGGGACGGTATGACATTTTGGAGCTGTTTGAGTAGGATGATGGTGAAAGTGAAGATGTAACGCTTCCTCCATTACATCTTCCAGCAAATGATGATGACAGGGATAATATATAAAGCAGGAATACATAATAACTTTAAGTAAATAAATCGCAAATCAATACATAATTAGTAATAAATAATGATTGTACGATTTTTCAAAGATTACGTACAAGATTGAAGCGCTATATCGCTCAGTACAAGAAGAAAATGTATTAATCATTGTTTCTATTTATATTATATTCAGATCTTGGGACGAACTTTCAAATTTAAGGGCGAAGACGCCCTTAAAGAAAGTATCTTTTAACGTCTAGGGACGTGGGGTCGATTTGTGTTCACTAGAAACCAAACTCTCTGGTTGAGTATTACAAAATCGGCCCGAGCAACATTTATTCGAAACTTTCTAAACTTATAATTAGACGACATCGCGTTATAATTTACATTGCGCGGGGAAATCACTACACTTGGGTGCTGTACTTTTAACCGATCTTAGAGATATATTGCAGATGTATTGCGAACTTAGTATGTACAATGGAATGGAAGTTCGACGAAAAATACGATGAAATTAGAATACTCGTTCTTTAACCCTTTCGTTACCTTGGACGAGATATCTCGCGACCCAGTACTGGCCGATTAACCCTTTCGTTACCTTGGACGAGATATCTCGCGACCCAATACTGGCCGATCAACGCTTTTGACGAGATATCTCGCGATCCGGTAGTAGCGGATTAGCGCTTTTGACGATAATCTAGCTGTCTAGCACCAATATTTTGACATTCTAGATGAATATATTTTATAACTAATTCTATTCGTATAGCTAAAAGGAAGAAATAAATACAGCTACTACCGGATCGCGAGATATCTCGTCAAAAGCGTTGATCGGCCAGTATGGGATCGCGAGATATCTCGTCAAAAGCGTTAATCAGCCAGTATTGGGTCGCGAGATATCTCGTCCAAGGTAACGAAAGGATTAACGGCGCAGGGAGGTCCATGGCCGTTCGAGATCCGGTCGCCGGACGGCCGTCGTCCCGCGGCGGAAAACAATCGGCGGGTAATTAGGAGCATCGGAAGTCGGGTCCCCGAGGGTCGAGCCCTGCGCGGCCCGCCATCCGTGTCAAAGGGGCAAAGTGGAAAGACGGGGCAAACGAGTCGGAGGGTTAATATATTATTATAAAGCGGAGAACGGTTATCCGCGGGAAGGTCTGCTTTGACGGCGCCGCATCTCGCGTCTGCGGGGGCGGGGGCGCGCGCCCCCAAAGACCCGCGCGGAAAGACGGAGGAGAGAATAGAGGTTACGTTACGCCTCGGGACCGGTGGCGGCAAAGCGGACGGGGAGTCCGGGGCAGGGGAGAAGAAAGGAGGGAGAACGCCGGGAGGAGCGGGCGAAGAGGAGGGCAAGGACGGACGGAGAAGCGAGAGAGGAAACGATACGCGGAGGACGGGACGGGGCGAGGCGGGAAGGGGCAGAGAGAGAACCACGGAGAGGGAGTTGAACCTCTTAATTAGCTGCAATTACCGCAACATAGCAATGTCGGGCGAATCGCCTCGGGCTCATCCTCCATCCTTCCGTCTTTCCCTCCTCCGTCCTGTCCCCGCCGCGCGAGGCCCCCGGGCGCCCCATCTGGCACCATCCGCGGCGAAAGAGCCAATTTAGGAATAAATTTAAGAAAATACCGGGAAAATAAAAACACCCCCGCGAAGGGGGAGCGGGAAGCGGCGGTTTCCTTCGCGCGGTCGGGACGGCCAAGGGGGTGCGGAACCGCCGTTTGTCCGTTTGCCCTCGGCACGGCCGGCATCGACGTCGACTTTTCTACCGGAAACAACGTAACTTTCATTTATTGACATTATTGACACCGAAGAAAACCGGGGCGGGGGCTAAGGGCCTTATGGCCCGGAATCGCGCGAGGGTAACCCCTCCTTCGACGGGTCGCAGGGGATCGCGACGACGGCGCCCGTCACCGTCGAGGTGCCGGGATCGAGGTCTCCATCGAGTCGAGTCGAAGAAGCGAGAAACGCCGAGTACCCTCCGAGATTAAGAATTAAGGTGCAAGGACTGCCTCGCTCGCCCCGGCCCCGCACTTTGCCGACCTTAACGACGTTAAGGCGCGCCCGGGCGCAGTCAAAGGCGGAAGCTCGGCGCCTCCCGCCGGGGAAGGATTTCGCCCGGAAGCTCGGATCCGCCCGAGAGGCCAGCGAGCCGTGAATTCCGAGCCTCCCGGATCGCGTTATCGGGCCGGAAGGGGTCTTCCCGAGAGGGCGCCCGGAAGAGATCTCGCAAAAACGGCCCTCCGAATAATGTGGACCGCGCGTCGTCTTGGCAGACGGTTGCCGATAGCTCAGAGATTCCCTGTGGTCCGGAGCGTGTCACCGCATGTACGTTTGCACGTCAGTTTGTCCCCTCCCGCGTAGCGCTCGAGCTTGCGCTCCCCTACGGTCACAAACGGAATTATTTATGAGCTTGAACGCGAGCCAAAGCTCGCCCGTAAGCCACTAAGACGTTTCCCGATGCCACGGCGTCCTCGCAGCGGACCCTCCGGCCTCAAATTCCGAATTTGACGGTCCAAATTGCGAGGCCTGCCTCCTCGCCAAGTTAAATGGAACCTAACGAGATCGGCCGCCACCTTGGCCAGGGCAGACCTCGGCCCTGACTCGCGATCCGACGCGGAGAACCTGCGTCTCGATTTTTCCCGGAGGAAATGAGGCGCGTTTCGATTTTTTCCGCAGGAAGAGAGGCGAATATCGATTTTAGCCGTAGGAAAAGAGGCGCGTCTCGATTTTTCCCGCAGGAAAAGAGGCGCGTCTCGATGTTTCCCACAGGAAAATAGGCGCGTCTCGATTTTTCCTGTAAGAAAAGAGGCGCGTCTCGATGTTTCTCACAGGAAAATAGGCGCGTCTCGATTTTCCCCGCAGGGAAAGAGGCGCGTTTCGGTTTTTCCCGCAGGAAGAGAGGCGAATATCGATTTTCCCCGTAGGAAAAGGGGCGCGTCTCGATTTTCCCCGTAGGGAAAGAGGCGTGTTTCGATTTTTCCCGCAGGAAGAGAGGCGCGTTTCGATTTTTCCCGCAGGAAGAGAGGCGCGTCTCGATTTTTCCCCCAGGAAAATAGACGCGTCCCCGTCCGGCTGCTCTCTTTACCGCGCGTCAACGTTACCGAGGTCTCGCGGCTCTTTCTCTTCCCTCTCGCCTCCCGGCCGAGGAGTAGCATCGCAATCACCCTGGTTCGATCTTCCGCCAGCGGGCGGCGCCACCAAACGGAATCAGCGGATGCGACCCGCGAGCCCTCCGCTTTCGATCCGCGCCACCCCCGAGCTAGCTCGGAATCTCTAACGTTTTAACAAGAATGCACGTCCGACTTGAAATCGTAGCCGCTCCCCGACCTCTCCTGCGCTTCGCCCAAAGAGAAAAGAGGGGGCGTTATTTCCTCCCTTCTTTTTTACACAAAGCGAACGTAACGGCGGAAGATTCTCCTTCCAAGGATAACGTCTTCCGCCGTTTGCCCGCGAGCGGGAAAACCGGGACCGACGTCGGTTATCTGGATGTTAACAATGCAAATAAATGAAAGTCACATCGTTTTTGTGAGGAAGGGGGAAGCCGTTCCGCCCTTTTTAAATTTTGGAAAAATCCTCCGCATCATCTGGAAGGGACGCAAAGGCGGCGCAAAGTCGTCGGGGCAGCGAATCGCCCGTTGTTCCCCGCGAGGTTATTAACATTGCGGCCGGGCGAGCGGAATTGGCGCGCTCGCGCCAACGCGGCGCGGTGCTGAGCCTGCGTTTTCGAAATTGATCGAGTCCGATTTTTTTGCCGAGCCATCTCGCGGGGAGTGTCGGCCGTTCGGCCGCTCGCGCGACCGCAGGTCGGGTCGGCATGAAATTCCAAATATTTCATGGGCGTTCGTGTACGATTAATTCCCGGGAACGCCGCGGAGTTCAACGTTGATTCGCATCAATTTCGAAGCGGCGGCTCCCTCTGGCTCCGGCCGAGCCAATTCCGCTTCCGTCCGGCTGATTTCGCTCCTTCGCTCCGCAAAGCCCGGAATAAATCCCGCTCGGGCCGATCCCCCAGAAATTCCGGGAGACGGCGAATCGTTTGTGTTGGACGTACAACGACGGTCGCAACGACGGGGGATCGGGAAACATGAAAATATGAACACATGACCGGAAAAGCCGGGTTCCCGGGCGCTCCGATTCGGCGTCGAACCGCTAGCGCGTCTCCTTGCGGCGGGGAATTAATTCCGGAAGGGAGGACTTTATCCGCGCGGCAAAGTGCCGCGAAGGGAGCGGGAGGGAAATGTCCTGGGGAGAATTCCGAAACAATTTCGGAACTCGAAGTGTACCGTCGCTTTGGCTCGGGGAATACCAGGGAACGAGCTAACGAACCGCGTCCTGCCGGTCCCCGCGCCAACGGAGTTCCACGGCTCGTTTCCATCCCCGAGACTCCCAATTTCCGTCGCCGGAGAGACTTTCCGCTTAATTTCAAATTGGACGTTTCGGGACCACGTGGAGGGTCGCTCCAAGGCCAAAGTAAGCAAGGTGCGAAACTCCGCGCCGTGTTCCCCGGGATCGGTAAAGAGGACGAGGTCGAGGCACGACGGAGATGGATCCCGCTAGTAAGCACTCGTGCTCCACATTCTGCACGCACGAGGTGGATCGGAGGTGACGGAGAATCCGCCTCCTCCGCTCCCTGCCCGTCGAAGCCTTACCTCGCGCGTGCTCGAAAGCACGTTAGACGGTTAAATCGAGGATAACGCGGAGTGATCGGACAGACCGAAATCGGGGTAAGAGAGAAAAAATGAGCAGCGACGAAAGAAGGAGTTCGACGGCAGTGCGGAGAAGAAGGTGGACCCAGGGAGAGGTCGAAGAAATTTCATTAGGCACTCTCGGGGGCGGTAAAACCGGGCGTTAGAAAAAATTGACGGCCGACGAGAGGAGGAAGGGAGGAAAATTCTCGAGGAGGGAGGAGGAGGAGGGATCGTAAGCAGCCGTGCTCCACATTCCGCACGCACGGGGTGGATCGGGAGCAGGAGGGGACGGCGAGGGTGCCTCTCCGTCTCTCCCGATATCAAAGACGTCGGAGGCGCGTGCGCGACGCGGAGGAAGAGAGAGATAGGCGGATAGATGGACGCGGACGAACCGGGGCAGGGGTGGGGAGGGGTGTTGGGGGGGGCCGTAAGGTCGGTTAAGGAGGGTGGAAAAGTGGGAGAAAGGGTCACGCGAATCTCGAAAGGCGGAGGGCACAAAGCAACCCCACGGGAAGCCCGCTCGCGACTGTTGCCGTCGCGTCTTAGCTCGTGCGGTTCCGCGGACGCTCGGGAACGCCGGCGCCTCTGGGCGTCGCGACGGCGGCTGTCCAGGGCTGGCAGGCAAAGGCGTCCCTTCGCGCTCTCCCCGCCAGACGAGTCCCGACTCCGCGCTCGGCCGGACGTGACGTAACGCGCGCGCCCACCGCGCAGACCGTAGACGGCAGCGGGACGCACCGCCACGCAGCGCAGACCGCTCCACGGGCCGACCGCGAGCGCACCCTCGCCGCCGCCGCCGCAGCCGCCGCAGCCGCCGAGCCCCAGTATCGACCGCCGCCGCCGCCAACCGACCGACCGGCCGACCTCCGCGGCCCGAGGCCCGCGCGCGACTGACTCGGTGCCGGCGCAGCGCGCGCGCGCGCGTGCCCGCCGCCGCTCCGGACAGCGCGAGCGAGCGCGAGCGAGCGGTCGCGCGCCGCACCGGTCTGATATGCGGCCGCCGACCGGCGGACCGCTGCCCCGCACTCGCCGCGCGCCGCTCGGCCAGCTCTGACTGCGAGGGAAACCGATTTTCCCTCGGGACGCCGCGCGGTCCGGACGCGGCCGAGGAGAGATCCCCGAGGAAAGGAGAGCGGAGGCTCCCCGGCGGCCGCGAATCGGTCCAGGGTGTCGGTGAGAGTTCGACCGCGAGACCGGCGGACGATCGACCCCCGCCGAGAGGAGTGACGAGAGGACCCGAGGCGCCGCGACGCGGGGACTGGCCCGCTGCTCGTGAGACTCCTCCACCGCGGTCGTCCTCGAGCCCGCCGATGAGGAGGTCGAACGAGTGACCGGTTCCTCCGAAGACCCGGGATCCCGGCCCGGAAGAGTGCTCGCCCCGGTCGACGCCGAGCGTCGCCGCCGTCGCAGACGCCGACGACGACGAGGCGCAGGACACGTGACGGACCCCGACTCGAGCCTCGCGCCGACCCTACGGCCCAACATGCTGACCATGTCCACCCTCATGATGCCCACCACCGTCACCACCATGACCAACCCCGGACCCATCCCGGCCCACGCCGTTCCGCAGAAGATGGAGCCTCCGAAGATCGCCGCCTCCGCCACCCTCGCCCATGCCGCCTCCGCTGGGAACAAATCAGGTGCTTATAGACGTAACCGTTCCTCTCGACCGGCAAATCCGGACTTAGTCGACCGCCGAGTGACTTCCAGGTGACGATATCTTCGCGCCCCCTGCGACCGGTAAGGCGGAAGAGGGACGTTTTCCGCGAGACGCGACTCTCTCGTCGGGCGCTCGAACCGATTCCGAAACTCGTCGCGACGTCGTTGCTCGTCGTCGAAACGATCCAACGTTATGCTCTAGGGGCGTCGTAAAAATGGAAACAAGGGAGAAGGGGGGCTCTCGTATAGTAGCAAATCCGCGGCCGGGTGATTAAACCTATCGGAAGGGTATCGAGCATCCCCTCGCGTCGAGGAATTCGTCGAAGACCACTCGCGGTAAGCGCTACCTCGACGATCAATCGCGCTAATTGCGTCCGAGAAAATTGCCGCTCGAGCGGCGAGATATATCCAGGGCACTGCATGCGACGTTCTTCGATCGCGTTTTCATATCGCGGAGCCGAGGGGACGCAATCTCGCGACACCAACCGGTACACGAGGTGGAAGCGGCCCGGGGGCGGGAGCCGCAGAGGGAAGAAAAAAAAGGGGTGTCTTCGATATTCCCAGGAAAAAGAACCGGAGTACTCTTAAGCTTCTCAATATTCCTCGGTCTTCCGGGAAGTTTCCCGACTGCCGGGATTTTTCCCCTCGCGAAGTGTCGCGCCGGTCTCTTTTGAGCCACCCCCCTCGCGCCCCCCAGAGTCGGCGCTACATTATTTCCTGCGGATTCTCCAGACGGCCGCAAGAAATGCAGAGCCTTTTCCGCGCCCGGGGAAAAGGCGAGCTCCCTTTTCCGCATTTCCGATGACTCGGTGGAATGGATAAGTCCCGACCGGCCTCGGTCAGCGGCGTCCTTCGGGGGCGTCGGCGTCGGGGTCGAAAACGAGGCCTCGAGGTCCGGACGGAGGCGAGAGAGCCGGCGATGGATGGCTTTGGCTTCGGCTTCGGTTTCCTGACGAGGTTACCAAAGTTTCGGCCGCAGATTCAATTTTAGTTGGCGCGCCAGGCCGCGCACCTCGGGGGTGGCTAGCCCTCTGGCCGAGGGCCCCGACGCCGCCTCGACGGCGTCCCGACGGCTCGTACGAGTCGTTCGCGCCCCCGTAACTACCTCGCCCCTCGATTTTCGGGGGCGCCCTGACTTTTGATTGGGGGTTTGTCTCTCTGTCCAGCTGGGGGTGGGTTTTGCCAGGGGACGACGGAAGGTGAACCTCGGCGAGGCGATCTGGGTCGCGCGGTCCCACCGCCGAGGAATTCCTGGCTCGAGTCACCCTTAGGTGAAATTCCACCCTCCGTGGCCTCACCTCCTGCGACTCGCGCCCCGGAGAGGGAGATTCTTTTCATTTCGCCCCGGGATGCGGCATTCGCGGCCGCGCGAGTGGCCGTAAAAACGAAAATTATCGGGGAAAGGAAAAAAATGGGAAGGATGCGGTGGGACCCGATCGACGCCGGGCGTCGTAACGTCGGAGATCGATACCGGGTGGGAGAGATCCGAACGGAGAAATTCCGCCCCCTGGGGGGCCTCGATCTCTTATCGATGCTCGACGAGAGGGGCGCTCGATGCCGCCAGGACGGTCCCAGGACCTCCGTCCAGGACGACGCCGAGGACGCGTCGCGGCGTCGCGCTGACCGGGATATCGACCTGGTGCGGGCTCGCGCGACACACTCGGCACGCATCGAAGCGTCGCGTAACCCCCGGGGGTTGTGCCCGTAATACGTGGACGTGCATACACGTACGCGCATAAAAGCATCGGCAACCTAATCGAAGCTTAAACGGGCCACTGAAAGCTCTCGCGCGCGCAATCTATTCCGCGCCCTCCCCGGCCCCTAAGCCACCCCTGGCCGCCCCTAACCAACCCCTAACGGGGCGAGCCCTTTGCGGGCCGAGAGGCAGCAACGCGCGGAAACGCCGCGCGGGTCCTCCGCTCGAAAATTGGACGTTTATCGATGCCGGCTCGTTGCCGCGAGCTTTCGACGTCGTTAGGATTAGGTTAACGCGCCCTCGGGGCGGAAGGGCGAGGGGGGAAAAAAATGGGACAGGTTAAAGCCACGCTTCGTTAGGGGGGCGTCGCGACGTCTCGGAGGATCGCAAACGAAGGGTCGTTAGAGGCCGCGCGGAAAATCGGGGGATAATTCGCGATTAATTCGCGGGTTTCGAGAGACACCCGGAGGGTCGTCCCCGGCGGGTACGTCGAAGAAACATTTTATGCGACTGGGGCATTGTGGGGTTGAAAGTGGCTCGCCTCGAAAGGGGATGCGCCGAGCTTTCCGGTAAACGGCGACCATCGGAACGGAGCAAACGCGCAGCCGGAAACCGTGTTGCGGGTGTTTCCGCGCGTATGAAAAATAATACGTCGAGCCCGCTCGGGAATAATCGGGATATCGTTCGAAGGGAGGCGTCGTTACTCGTGGACGACGTCTCGATTATCGGAGCGTTAACGGCGTCCGAGAAGGGTGGGTTTCCTTTTAAAAGAGGCCGCTTCCCCTAATCCCGCGCCGCGTTAAAGCGAAATCTCTTAATTAACCTCCTCGCGTTGCAGAACTTTTACGCCTCAAAGTAATAACGCGCGGCGCACTTTATCCTCCGGCTGTTTGGAAAATTAATTCCTCCGTCGTCCGTATGCGCTCCCAGTGGCGCAATAAAAAGACCAACACGTAAAGCCCGTAGATTCAGGAGCGTTTACGCGGTCTCCCTTAAAAAATGCACCGGTATTCCCGTCCGAGGGTTTAACGGAGCAACCCCCGTAGTTGCCATTCTTCGGCTCGCTCCCCGTCCCCGGGCCCACCCCCGTCGGGACGTAACGACTGATCTCTATTCCCGGTGGCTACGGGAACTCGTAAAACGGCACTTGGAAATTCGCTGCGCCAAGTTAAACTTGATCGGGGGTTGCCGGGGCGGGTCGTAGGGGGTGCAGGGCGGGACGGGGGCCGAACTACTCGGAGCCGGCTACCCTGGGGAGGGCGGCCCAGGAGACCCCAGGAACCCGGAAAGAGTCGAGCCGGAGGCCCGCGGGATCCCCAGGCGACGTCCCGGCTCTCTCTCTCTCTCTCCCTCTCTCTCTCCCTTTCCCGAATTCCAGGGGGTTGCGCGGGACTTGGCGGGCTGCCCCGAGGCCGCAAAATCTGACCCGCTTCCCGGGGGATAAATCTCGAATTTGGCATCGCCCGACCGGGAAGGGGACCGTCGCCGGCGACGTCGTCGCGGCCAGGGCTCCTTTCGCCGCGAAGACGGCGAGGCGTCGAAACTACCCCCCGAGCGCTTGACAAATTGCCCGGAACTCGATCGGCGATCGACTCGACTCGGTCCTCTTCTCCGTCGTCGATTTCTCCTCGACGGACTCTACGCGAACCACCGGGAGGAGGTACACCGCCCTTGATAAAAATGATTTACCGAGGGTAATGCCGTAGAGGGGCGTTTCGGAAAAATGTCGAAGGCAGACTCGGTCGGGGGGAGGAGGGGGAGGGCCGTCTAAAAGGGGTCGGCGGAGGGGCGCGAAGTCGAGGCTCTTCCTCTTGGCAGCAAGAAACGCGACGTCCGTGGTTTCGCGCCGGGTTAGTGCCAGCCAGTGCCCGGAGATGTTCCTCGAGAGCTATGACTAGTAAGTCCCTTCTTATGTTCCCGCCGGTTAACGGTAGGTGCTTCGCGGGCCCCCGCGCCGGCGTCGCGGCGCCGCGTCCTCCGTAAGGGCGGAAGGGACGCGGGAACGGGGAGGACCGCTCCGGGAATTCCGGGAAAATTCTTCGAATTCTCCGGGAAAACTCGGAGTCGTTCCGGCCTCGAGGCGACCCTCGGAGGCGTGCGACTCCTGCCGGCGTTATTTACTCTCTCCCTCTCTCTCTCTCCTCGGGTTATTTTCCCGAAAATCGTTCGCGGCACCGAAAACCTCTTTGAAGCCTCCACCTTTGAAATTGCCGACCGACCGATAATCGGGATACGCTCCGCTCTTCTAAAAAAAGAAAGAAACCCACTCCGCGTGCGTGGCCATCTTTCTCTCTGTGTACCAATTAGAGCGAGGGCGATCGCACGTGTCGGCCGTTTGCGAATTCGTTACCGCGTCCACACTCGGGTGGCCCTCCAAAGAAACGCGACGCGCCTAATTGCGCCGAGAGGACTAAAGGGGGCGAGACACGAGGAGGATCGGGAACCGGCTCCATTGTTGCGGAGTTCGCGCATCGCCGCGGTACTTCGCAATTACGCGACGGTCCATTATCGGGGCGCGTCCCCGAGCGCCGCGACGATTTTACCCGGGTGGAAGGAAGACCCGGTTACCCCTCGGACGCAACGAGGTCGAAAAATCGGAGAAACTCCCCCGCGGTGGCAATTCCCATCGGTCGCGAAATCGATCCCGCGATTCCGTGGACGCGGAGAGTACGTCGGTGCCGACCCGGCGGCGCCCCTTGCGAGAGCCCCATTACGCGATTTTCGTTTCTCCCGCGTCCGGTGGCCGCGGAATTTGGAAAATGCCCCCGGGCCGGGTCGGTCCGAAGCGCCCTCGAAGCTCGCGCGACCATGGGCGGTGGAACAAAGCGAGAGGGTGGCGGGGAAAAAAAAAATAAAAAAAAACAAGAAAAGAGAGCCGCCCCGCCGAGTGGCGGGCTGGGTCTCTCGATCGGCAGTATCGCGTTTACCGGAAACAGCAAAGTGGTCGGTCGCGCTAAGTGGGTTTTACGTTGGCAAATTCGGGGGATCGCGGGGCTCGGAGCTTCGGGGGTGGCGAGGATGAGTCCAGGGATGGCGGCTCTCGACGCGGACTGATCAATATGCTAATGTTTTGATGCCTCCGCTATCGAGGAACGCCGGAGGTCGGCTACGGCGAATCGAGTTACGTTCCGCGAGTGGCGAGTACCGAGCAACGGGAGGACCGTTCCCGTCCTCTCGTCTCCGTTTGCCCCTCCGGGGCCTCCCGGGGGAGGAAGAGGTGGAGGCGCCGATGTCCTCTCGGGCAGCTACGTCGCAGCTGCGGTGCAGCTACCGATGCAGCAACACGCGCGCGCCCGATAGCTCCGAGCCATCTCACCCCCGATAGGTTAACGAGGAAAGTTTATTTGCGTATTTATTTCCCCTCGCCCCTCGCCCCGGCCCCGAGACGGCCATCTTAATGCGCGCCCTCGCGAGAACGATCCGTCCCCGGGACAAGGATGCGTCCGAGGACGGGATCCTGTAGAAACCGATCCGTCCGAGCCGAGCCGCCCCCGGGACGATAAAAGGGGCACCCCCGTTTCTCGATACCCTTTGCAGATTTGCCCTCCCTCCCGCGACGTCCCCTAGTCCGGCCTCTCATACCTCTTTGCCATTTATTCGAGGCAAATCGATTGAATAAACGCAGCGTCAGTTCGGGTTTCGTAAATTCCACCAGGTCCGTTCCTGGCGGTGGCTCGCACCCGTCCCACCGTCGGGGAGGTCCGAGGAGAAACGCAAAGGAATCCCCGGATCGGCAGGGGGCGGCCAGGGGAACGGGGAGGGGCTCGCCCGTGTGTGGCGCCCGGGCGATCGACCGAAGCGACGCCTCCCGGCGACGTCCCCGAACTAATTCGGTGGTTAAAGCGAGCCATCGTGAGACGATCCGCTTATTGGATCGACTCGGGCATTATCCAGGAACGCGGTAATAATGTAACCCCAGCGTCCCGGATAATCTCGATAGAGATCTACTTATCGGCCGGTGGGCTCTGCGGGGGGTGGCGAACGGCGGTAGGGCGTCGCATTACCTATCCAGCTATCTTCCGGTTCCCCGGGGAGCGGGGGGTGGGTGGGGGGCCACGTAAGGGATGGCTCCCACTGTGAGATGCACTCAGTCACTCCTAGCTCCCTCGCCGACGCTCCCGGGGCCCGCGGCGTCGCGCCCTCTCTCTCCATCCTTTTTCCCCGGTTTTTTCCTACGGCCCATCCACTCGCCCTAAGTCGACGCGGCGCATTATTCCGACGCCGAGGGCTTCCACGGTCCGCGGGGCGCGGAGAGACGGTCCCGCGAGTCGCGCCAGAGGGCGCGCCGCCACTCCGGGAATTTCCCCGTGGTGCGATCATCCCCCGGAACCTGCCCCCGAAACCGCTGGCCGTCCTCCCCCACCCCCTAGACAGCCCCCGGTGACGAGAAGGCGAGGTCGCCGCGGACTCGCCGCGCGGAAATTCCCGATCGATCCCCCGCGACCTTGAATTTCGAGTCGCGCCGCACGAAGGGGCGCGACGATCGAAGCTCACCCCCTCGCTCGAGGGGTGGCGACTGCACCCCTAACCTCCCTCGGACCGATTCCACGTCCCGACGACGATTCCCGGTCCCTTCCGGTTCCCGCAATTCCCTTTGCCGACGCGGCCTCGGAAGGTCTCCCGGAAGTGCTTTCCGGACCTCGATCGAATTTACCCGGATGGGCACTAAATAATTCCGCGGCGCGATCGTGACGGTTAGGATTCATGGGACCGGCGTTCCGTTCCTCGGTACCGGGGGAATGCATTTTTATGATATACGTGTTTTTCAAATTTCATGTCTCGGTGGGCCGGGAAAGTGCGTGGATGGGATATCGCGCAACGCGGCGTTTGAATTGATATGCAATTACGGGCGTATAATGCGAAACCGGAACCACGGCTCGGGAGCGAAGCTCCCGGGTCGGCGCGGTGAAGCTCCGACATTTTTTATTTATTTCATTTTTCAGCTTTTTTTTTTTTCTTTTTTCTTTCTGGTAATGCCGGGAAATTTATTCCTTTTCTACGCATTCCCCCGGATATTATGTATATTATGTAATAGAATTTCGGCTCCAAAAGCCGGGAGCGCGCAATCCACTTATCCCGGTGAAATTTGACGGCGGCCGTCCCCCGCGCCGTCCGCGGTAACCTATTCCCCCGCCGGCCGTAATCCGTCATCCTTTTTTTTCCCCTTTTTAATCCCGGCGCATCGACCGATCGCTACCGGGCCAATAGACGGCGGCCAAATCGACGACGGGCCAGAGGAAAGTAAATCGGGGGAGGGTTCTCCGCGGAATGGCGTGCTGCAGGGGTGGTAACCTGTTGAGTGCGTTCGCGGAGGTGGCGAACGGAGGTCGGGAGGTCCGGAGGTTGGCGGGCTCGTCGTCGTCGACGGCTAAGGGCTGCCCAGGGTGGGACGGATCTCCCCGTCGTCGCGACGCCGAAATATATATTATAATAAATAATGCCGCGGCGGAAACGCCGGCGGCACCTCGAGGACGGAATGACCCTCGGTATCGCCGCTCGACGATTCCTCGAGGTCGCCGCGGTTCGATTTTACCTCCCGTCGTTATCCGACCTTCCCACCTCGACGGCCGTCGGACGTCGGGACGCGGGGATTTACGGACCCGTTGACGCGATTCTTGTCCCGCGTCCCGGAACGCGAGCGGAAACGCGACGCCGCCGCAACTAGGACGCCGGAATCGCCCATCGTTGGGCCCGAAGGTCAGGGTGAACGACTCCCCGGGAGGGGGCCGGTTCCGCAGCGATGTCGCACCCGGACGCCGGTTATTCCGCGCGGCACGCATTGCCAAACAGCCACAAGGCTGACACGCATCGCCCGGGACCCGATTCTCCAGTTTATGCGGATTTTTCCTCGCATATGAATAGATTCGCATTGAAAACTTGGTATCATCGCGTAATTAGTCAACGTTTAAAAACCGTCTACGAAACTCTCACGCGAAAGTCGATCGGATAAACTCGATAATGAAGTCCCAGGTCCGTCCTGTCCGCGTTTGAAACGAGCGGGCCATTGTCGGCGCGCGCAGATGCGGTGCGCATTGGCCGGTTTCCGGGCCCCACCTGTCGGGCCGGGGCCCGAGGCCGGTCAGTGTCGAGTGGGCCGCGCGCCGGGCTGGGACCCATTCGGTCCGCTTCGGTCCGTCTCGGGCGACGCCGACCGATTCGCGACGCGCGACGTCGCCGAGCACCCAGGGCCCGTCTCGAGGCGATTAGACTCATTTCAGGCCGCGCTATCTGCGCCGCGTAATCGGAGGCGCCCGTTGACTCGTGACACTTCCGGTCGCCGCTTCCGCTCCGCGGACCGCACCGTTTCCGTTGGAGCGCCCAGCCCACCGCCGACAGGCCTATCGCGGCCAGTAGTCGCGCGGTCTCTGCGGATTTCGCTGCCCGAGTACCGCCGTTTATGTCGAATCTCTGCCGAGTGGCCGTCGCCTGGCATTATCACAAGGACTTCGGCGACACTCGGATCGCGACTCCCTTATCGAGAAGATGTCGCGTACGTGACCCGGGTGGCGAGTTAACCGTGGCGTAAACGAAAATGGCTGCGCCCCCGGGAAAGAATCGACTGAAGATGGGCAGCGGGGGAAGGTACTACGGGGCCTACCTCATCTACGACGTGGCCAACTCGTGCTTGGCAGCCCTGCACGCCAGGGTGCCAACGGTCGTCGGAGCACCCAGGACGACCACCGCCTCGCCGGTTCGCGTACAGAACCCCCGTGAGTAGGGATCGATACGGATCGAGTCGAATCCCTCCAGGGGCGCGACCGTCGCGTGTCGTCGGGACGTAGACGCGATCCGATCGAGCCGTCAAACGCACCCCCACGGGGCATTTAGGCTTACCCTTCGTTTTTTCCCCGGAATCAGGGGGGTGGGTTTCGAGAGGTAGGGACGCCTCGGCCGGTAAAATAGGTAACGCTCGCGCCCTCTCCTAGGTACGGGCATAATTCTCCTCGCCCTCGTCCCTCCCGTGACCTAGCATCCGCGGGGAAACACCTAGGGAGAGGGAGGGAAGGTGGCGTGTCTGTTTTGATTTATAAGAATTCGCCACGAACCCCTAACCCGGCCTCCTAAGTCTGGCCTCACCCTGTTCCCCGGCCCTGGATCGAGCTGGATCAACCCCTGCGGAAACCGCCCCCCGCGAAGGGATCGCTCCAAATTGCCCCGGTTTCCTTCGACCCGGCTCGCGGGGAGAACGGCTTCTCCTGGGGAGTTCTCCGGGGAGGACGAGTCGCGGGGGGATCGATAGGTTAGGATTCGAAGCCGCGACCTCGGAGACCTGGAATAATCCTCCTCTCGAGCGGATCGACGCCGAAGGAGATTCTCCTCGGAGCCAAGGGCGGAGGCGACGCTTCTTCGACCTCTCGAGATGCCAAAAGATCATCGTCGGGTCGGACAACGCTTCCCGCCGCGGAAACGAGACGTATTAATACCGGGAGCGGGGAGTTAAACGAAAGCGGAAATCCGATATCGCGGCAAGAACGGATTGGCTCCTTCCGGTCCCTGCGGGGAGAGCTCTCGCGAGTTTCCGCAACTCGCGGGTCGGTTTTTCTCCCAGGGTGTCCGGACCGCGTCGCCGGGCGATCGACGCCGGGCGCCGTCGGCCGTCGATCGATCGGAGGTACGGAGAGGAACCGACGCGGACGAATCGCATCGACGAAAATCGATCGGCGGCCAGCCCGTTATCGAGACGCATCGAATCGCGGGCTTTATCTTAATTAAAAGAGAGGGGCCGCGGCGGCCCCTCGTAAAACGCCTTGCTTTGATTGCAGAAACAATGCCTCGTTAACTCCGTAGTCAGCGATCCGGCCGCCACTCCTCCCCCGCGGAGAGGAGCGCGGCTCCTCTTACCGAGCGGCCGCGCGACCGAGACGCCGCGGGGAGAGGGACGCCTCGAGGTTGCCGCAACGCGGCGGAGAAGCGGAAAGGGCGAAGGGACTGACCGGGCCGCGGAAGCGAGACGGCCTCGACTCGACTTTCCGCGGAGTGGCCGCGCCGGTCGAGACGCGAAATTCTCGACGGGGAGGGTCGATCGGATCGCAGCGCGAGGGCGAAAAAGCCCTCGCGGATTTTCCTCTTCCTTTTCCTCTCTCTTTTTTTTTTCCGCCCACGAAAGAGTCCTCCGGAGAGTAGTTCCGCGCTAACGGGCCGCATCCCTCCGCGAGGCAGTCGCGACAAGTTATCGAGAGCTCGGTCCTCGTTGTGTACGCAGCCTAAGGCACGGCTCGGCGATGCACTTTTCAAATGCGGCTTCTCGGGTCCCCCCTCCCCCCCGCCCCCACCCCCTTGCCCCGGGGGCTTTCATACCCGCGTCGAGTTCTCCGTCACTGCCAACCGCGTCTGCTCTCCCTCCTTCTCTCCCTTCTCTCTCTTTGGCCTCTTTCCCCTCTTTCTCTCTCGCTCCGCTTCGCGACCCTTTCTCTTCCTTACGCCTTAATAGTATTTCGCGGTCGCGTTTTCTTAACTCGCCTTTCTCGCGAGCGCGCCGCCGGTTAATTACCGGCAGCTTGGATCTTAATTGTTAATTTCGCGCATTATGTCGCGTCGCGGCGCCCTCGTTAAGGGCGAAAACGCGCCCGGCCGCGGGGAAACGAGGTCTCTCTCTCTCTCCCTCTTCTGAAAACCTCGAAACGAGCGTCGGCGACGCCGGGAGGGGGTGAATCCGTTTACAGGGGGGAGGATCATCTTTTTGCGGAAACAAGTGAAATACCCGAACGAGGGAAACTCCACTTTCTCGATTTTTCCCGACATCTCGATCGGGGCCCATCGATGAGGCGAGCTTAATTTCGTCTACCCTCCTTTCCGAGGGAGAGGGCGCCGGAGAGACCTCAGTGAAAAGTAACCCTTCTCGTTCTTTTTCTAAGCCCGGCCCCACCCCTTGCCAAGGCCTGATGAAAAAAGACTCCCCGAAACCTAGGGCTCTCGTCGAGAATTTTATTCGGACGCCGGTCGGGGCCGCGGGGGACGCGACGCCGAGCGCCGCGGCGCGCCCGCCGAGGATATTTCGCTCACGTCCGCCCCATCGTTCTCCCTCTCGAATGCCGGAGCTTGCAAGCTCCGAGTCCTCCGTTCTGAGTGATATTTCGCCGTTTAATCCTCTCCCGATGCGCCCGGCGCCCCGACGGCCCGACGTCGTTTCTCTCTCCTTTCCTCCCCGCGGTTTATCCGCGCCACCTCGCGGCATCGCCACTTGGCCCCTGGCGAATCTCACCCTTCCTCCTCCTCGCACCCCGTCGTTCTTTTCCCTGATCCGCGATTTCTACACTCGGGGACCCTCCCCTCGGTGTCCCTTCCGCCCCGGCCTCTTTGTCGATTACTCCGCGGAGGACAGGTCGATGAACACGCCCACCGAGGGTGCAACCATCCCCCTAACCTTTAAAGGTCGGAAAAGAGGAAATAATTACAGGCGGGCCGCGCCTGCGCGGGTGCCCCGCGCGCCTAACTTTATTAGCCGCCTATTTATATACTAATCGTGATTTATAAGCCCGGGGGAAACAAAGGAGGAGAGCGCGGCCATGCATCATGCCCGCTAAGATGCTCGCTCGCGAACTTGTTAAGCTTTCATAAATTACGGCTCCTAGGGCGGGGAGGAGACGGCAACCCGACGCCCCGGCAAACGGAATCCGGGGGCCGGAGGGGCGGCCGAGGGGAAGGCTCGTTTACGCGTTTACGTGAGTTGAGTAATTCCGCGGAGATCCGATTCGGCCGCGGAAGGTTCTCCCCTCTCCTTCCGGGTCTCCTCTTCCCCCGGGACATACCGGAACCGGGTCCTCGGGATTAAGGGGTGCCGGCTCACCGACCGCGGGGTAGGACGAATTAACGGGGGAAACGGGCGAAAGTCCTCCGGGGTCCTTTCGACGGGCGTTCCGTGCCTCTTGGAGCGCGGTCGACGATACCGGCGCGCGGCACGAGATCGGACGGCGCCGCGACGCCAGGAGGGTCGCCTCGCTCGCGGTGGCGTGCGGGGACGTCGGTTAATCGCCGGAGGGCACGAACGCCCCCGACCAGTTTTGCGCCGTGGCCGGAACTCCGAGGGTCCCGAGGGAGGGAGGAGGCCGCGGAACGCGGAAAACCGCGACGGATACCCCGACGGAACCGGGTCGGAATTCCAGGGACAGGGAGGAGTCACCCTCGCCGGGAAGAATCTCTTAAACGAAACAAGGATACCGAGGACGGAACGACGTCGGCGGGGCGGGCCGGTCGCGGGACGAGATTGCTTCGCTCTTAAGGAACGACGCTCCTCGTCCGTCTTCCCTGGCATCCGATCGACTCGTTCCGCCGCATTCGTGCGAGAGATCTACTCCCGGTAAACGTCCCCGTCCCGGGATGCCTCGGATTTCCTCGGAGGCGGTATCGAGCGCCGCGTACCCCGGCCCTCGTTATCCGGGGATGATCGGGGCTCCGGACACTCGGGACATTTTTTTTACCCCTCGGGAGAGACGAGTCGCGGTTATCCGCTGCTCGTTATCCGGGGATGATTAGGTGCGTTTTCAGGGGCACTTTGGACTCGCACCCGGGATCGTTACCAGGGGATGAATCCCCTCTCGCGACCCGGACCCTCCTCTCCCTTTTCTTGAAATTAGGATCCCCGAAAGCCGGGATCGCGTTTCGAGAAATCTCATCGGGGACGCGGCTACGCGAGATCCGGCGAAGCGAGCCCGCGGGGGGTGGTGGGTGGGTGGGTGGTGCGCCCCCAATCGGAGCAGCCTGCCGTGGAGTGGAAAAAGTAGCGAGCTAAAGGAGGCGGTTCCGCTTTTGTCCGTGCCGGTTCCCGACAGGGGGTGATTCTCCCTCTTTTTTTCCCCCCCCCTCCCCTCCCTCTAAAGTTTCCCAAGAGGCATAAGGTCAGCCTTAGCTGGTCCGAGTGGTTAAAAGGGGGCGCCGGAGGGGCCGGGAGGTTTCGCTTTTCAGCTACCCCAGTTTTTCATCGCGCGCTCAAAGGGGTTCCCATGGGAGGACGTGGAAGGGCCGCCGGGGTAGCGCGGAGTGCCGAAAGAAAGAGACGCTCCTCTCGGTTACCTCCGGTGCAATTTGAAAACATCCCCCGATGCCTCCCGAGGGGGGGTTGCTTCGGCGCCCTTCGACCACCTCCACGGTATGACCGCTCGGAGATCTTCCGGAGCGAAGACCCGGAGTTCATTCTTCCCTCGATAGCTCCTCTCGAGGAACCGCGAGAGACTCGTCGAGAAACGGCACTCGGCGCCGTTTACCTCGAGATATCGGCCTCGAGGTGGTCCCTCCTCTCCTCGGCGACTAGGACTCAGTTATTCTTCCGACGTCCCCGGGAAAGTCCGGGATCCGAGAGTGTCCGGGAATATCCGGGTGGAGCGGGGGAAGCGGAAAGAGGTATGGAGCAGAGGGAGGAAACCCGCCGACGAAGGGAGGGACGTTAAAGACCGAGTTGAAACACTCGGCGGAACGTGTGACTGGCGGTTTCTGGACTCATTCGGTATTCCGTGGCTCGTCCTTCCCTCCCTATCCATTACCCCGAAACTTTCTTCGATCTGCCCGTTTTGCTCGCGCTCTGCCGATTTATGGATCCGCCGGCCAGCCGTGGGGGGGGGGGGGGTTCCCTTTTCCCCGGAATTAACCCGCTACCGACTCCTTTCATCCGGCCCGATTCCCACGTACGAGGGGGCGGAATCGAATTTTCCTGTCGCGGCGATCACCCCGAAGACGCCGACAAAGCGGAATGCCGCCAAGTTGACACTTAGAAACGTCGCCTCGGAATCCCTCTTCCCCCCGACGGATCCTTTTTCGGGGGGTATTTCAGAGAGAGGCTCCTCTCTCTTTGACGTTCCCCCTGAATTTCCGTCGCGGAGCACACGTACGCCCGCGGAAGAGGGCCGCGGATATATCCCGGGCGTGTACGTAAAATAAAAACTAATTTGGCGTCATTCGTTCGAGCGAAGCTACCGGCCGCACCGGGGAGCGCGGTGGTTCCGCATCGGACGTGCGATGCTGCCGGCGCTACGTTTCATAAATTCTCGTTGGGGTAATTTGACTTACTGCGACTTTTTTTCCTCGCCCTCTCTCTCCCTCTCTTTCGTTTTTTTTTTTTTTTCTTTTCTTTTTTTGTTATTTTTCCCTCCCGTCCCGGTTTCGGTCCTCCCTTTATTACGTCGCTCGTAAGGGAGCAGAGCTAGCCGCGCATTCGTTGCAGATTATTTTAAGGGACGACCCAGAGAACTGTCCCGTTTCTTCTGATTATCCTAAACGCCCTGACGACGATGTATCCCTCTCCGGCTCGGGAGAATTTCGGATAACCCCGGAAACGGCCG
Source organism: Orussus abietinus (assembly GCF_000612105.2). NCBI lineage: Eukaryota > Metazoa > Arthropoda > Insecta > Hymenoptera > Orussidae > Orussus > Orussus abietinus. The sequence continues at coordinate 404,673 of NW_019394240.1, read as the reverse complement.
AAAAGGAGAATTAACTCCACCTTCGCGTTCGCATGCGGTGAAAACCTTTCCAAGGGTTATTTTTCCAGAAGGGTCGGGGGGTGAAATCGAAAATGCCGCCTTTCATCCCCCTCGTTAACGAAACAACCACGGTGGGATATTTTTTAATACCTGGTAATTTCGACCGAGGGGGGTGGGTAATGTAATTACGAAATGTCGCGTTTGTTGAACACGGCCCCGAGGGAGTGGATTAAACATTACCGGGGCCAACGGTAATGCGGATTTCACCTCGCACTTTGATATTCCCTATTTTGGGAAAGGGCGGTTCCAGGGTGGAGGAAGTTTCAGGGGTCCTTCCGATCTTGGGCCGGGGTGTTCTCTCCCCCGGCGCCGCCTCTCCAGATCCACGAGGCGAGATTTAATCCCGCGAACGATGACATAATGGAGTCCAAATATTTTTAATCCCGGTTCCCGGGGTCCTCCGGAAACCCTCCCCGAGCCGAAGCCACCGGATACGCTCTGTAATGCGCTCGAGGATGGGCGCGCCGCGAATAGTAAATGGATCGACCAATATTTGCGGGGTTTTGGCAAACAATCAAACAAACAGGAACTGTTCCCCGTGTTCGAACACTAAATGTTAGTTAGCGCAACTCAGGTGTGTGTCATTTCCATTAGTAGTTGCGGTGATTGTCTGGCTCGTAATGGTCCCCCCGTCGCCCCGGGCGCCCCCGGGGGCACTCTGCCCCCGATGCGTCAGTGGGCGCATACGCGCCCTGGCCGAGTGCACGCAGGAGAGGGCGAACTGACCCTTCTAATGGCTCGAAACGATCCCTCCACCCGGATTCCCGGATACCGGGAGAAACGCGAGACAGCGGACGCTTCTCGCCGAGCGGGTCGCTTGCGTTTCGGAAGGCGGAAATTTCGACTGCGTCGCGGGGGGGGCCGGACACCCCGGATTTTACGTATTAACGTTGGGTACATCGTAAGCCACATTACTCACCGGCTGTGACCCATATCCTACTAATTTTCAGATAATTAATATTTCAGTCGCGGGCTTTGTTACGCGCGAGTTAATTTCGATTTGGCCACGTTTCAGTTTGCTCGCGGTAACGGGGCGCGGACCGCGGGATTCGCTCGCGGAAATGGCCCCGGAGCGAGACTCTCTGGGAAATCCAGCTCGCGGGTTTCCTCGTTTTCGGGAAATCGACGCGGCCCCGGCCGGGGGCTAAACACCCCCCCGGGGGTCAGCGCTCCTTCGGGGAGCTTTCCCGAAACGCGGCCGGGACTCCCTTGGATCTTTCGAACGTCCCGGGACCTCCGTGAGCTCCTTTTTTCCGCCCGGCCATTTTTCTTTCCTCTACGCACGACTTAGGGGCGGTTTTTACGTAACATCCCCCGCGGACTGGAGGAATGGTGAAAAATGAACCGCGGGAGGAATTCATAAATCAAGGTAACGGCACGGCTCGTTGCGATTCTTTGTAGCCTACCTTGTCAGGTGCATACCGCGCGATAACATCTTACACGTCCGCTCGTATGTTTATGCGCTTATATTTCACGCGGACGAAGTACCGGGCCGACTTTCTGGACAATTACGAGGGGATTGATATCTCGACTCCGACTTTGTTGCGCGCTTATTCCCGATTTGGCCACGTTTCGGGTTTCCCCGGTAATCGGGCCACGGACAATGGGTGCGGGGCAAGGCTGCCCGAATCCGGCCCCACGGGCGAAACGCGTTTTGCCATTTTGGAAATTCATCCGCAACCACCGCGGGTCGCATTTCGAATTCATTTACGATTCAACCCTTTTTTGTTCTTTTCTCTTCTCTCTCTCCCTCGTTTTTTTTTTTTTTTTTTGTTATCAGTGAGACCATTTTCCACGATGCAATTTTTGCACGGGTTCGCCCGGAATCGAGAAATGCGGTAAATGAAATGAAATTTCAAAACGCGAAAGCTTCGGGAAGAATCCACGAGCGGCGTGTCGGGCGAATTTCAACGCGCCGCCTGGCGAGCTCTCTTGTCACGACGAGAGTTTCTTGCATTAACTCCCATGCATTATGCATGGGACGTAGCGTTATCAGGCACCGTGCTTTTCGCGCGATACGAGGGGAATCGGCCAAAGCGTTGGTCGGACGGTTCCTACGAATGCGGAAACAGAGACGGACCCCCCAAATGGAGGCGGAATTATTCCCTCCCCGACAAAACGCCCGAGCGTCGTTTACCCGCAAAAATTGGCGCGATGGAATCTCTACCCTATCGGCCGAGACTCGAGTAATCCGAATCCCTTGACACTGGAAACGATTCAAAGTCGTCCATCCCTGGGGATATTCACTCTGGATATCATGGATTTTAACCCCTTGACATACAATGACGTCTAGGAGACGTCATTCGTCACATGTGCCATTTTTCGTCGTTTACTCGCAAAAGTTGGGGTGATAGAATCTACCCTATTAGCTGTGACTCGAATAATTCGAATCCCTTGACATTGGAAACGATTCAAAGTCGTCCATCCCTGGAGATATTCACTCTGGATATCATGGATTTTAACCCCTTGACATACAATGACGTCTAGGAGACGTCATTCGTCACATGTGCCATTTTTCGTCGTTTACCCGCAAAAGTTGGGGTGATAGAATCTACCCTATTGGCCGTGACTCGAATAATTCGAATCCCTTGACACTCGAAACGATCCAAAGTTCTTGTTCATCCCAAGGAGTATTCACTCTGGATATGATGGATTTTAACCCCTTGAGACATGCATTGACGTCTAGGAGACGTCATTTGTCACATGTGCCATTTTTCGTCGTTTACTCGCAAAAGTTGGGGTAATAGAATCTACCCTATTGGCTGTTACTCGAATAATTCGAATCCCTTGACACTCGAAACGATCCAAAGTTCTTGTTCATCGTTGGGAGTATTCACCCTGGATATGACGGATTTTAAGCCCTTGACATACAATGACATCTGGGAGACGTCATTCATTTCATGTGCCGTTGTAAACTTCGACGCTGCAAGATGTCTCTTGCCTCCGGCTAAATTAAATAGTACTTTTCGAACGCTTTTATTTATTTTAGCGATTGCACTACCGAATCAAAATTTCTACCGAAATCACTAGAAATCACCACTGTCAGGATTTTAAGGCCGAATGTCTCTTGTTACCGAATCACATTATCTGTCATATGAAGCCAAAGGTAATCGGTTCTAAAGAGGGTAATCGTTATCACGGATTTCCGGATGAATACCTCCTCGCGTCTATCCCTTTAAACTAACCTCTCGAATAGAGGGAGGAGCGGAAAGGAAAATAGTTCGGAAGCTTTATAAATTTGATTGGAGAGCCTTGCGACTGCAGTCGGCGGACCTAAACCAGAGGTTTCTTTCGGCGGGTGGCGGGCGGATTCCACGCGGATCCCTCGCGGGGCGAGTGGCGGAAAGTCCTCTCCGCCCTCCTCGTCGCTCGAGAGAGCCACGTCTCGTGTGACGCCTAAGTAGTTGGTACATCGTTACCCACGTCGAAGTGCCCCGACGACTAAACGACAGGGACGTCGTCTCCGAAGGGAGAGAAAGGTGAAAGGAGGAGCGGAGTGGAACGAGGGGCCGCGGACGAAAGGGGTGAAATCGCTTTATTTCAACCAGGAGTCCGGCCCTTCCTCTCTTCACCCTCCGGATGAATAATTATGCGCTATGCGAGCTCACCAAGCGCCCCAGGGGAAGGGGTTGTTTTCTCGACGCCTCCGGTTCCGGATATTTAAAGGGCCGCCGTTAAGGGACTGATTTTTTGGGGGTAGAATTACTATTTCGGGGGTCGAATAACTATTATATAATATAATATAACTATTTCTGGGGTCGAGGGACCATCTCGTAACGCCGGAAATCTGGATGGCGGGATTTGAATCCAGGTCCCTTGTCGAGGATACCGACCACCGGCCACCCGAATGGACATTGATTCCTGCTTCACCGCAGCGCGTACGCGTTACACGACCCTATGCGTTCGTTGTAATTCCGGGTACATACGAGATAGCTGTCGTAACTGACATAACATTAACGATACCACGCGACGCGGCCGCTACCCGGCGACGATTCCGGCACGGGGCGGGAATTCGCCTCGTCGACTGGAAAAAGGAAACCAGGTCGGACTGTTAGGAAATAAGACACGGGGATGGAATTAAGGGAGGAGATTTTTCAAAATTCAAATCGTCCCGGAAGTCGCTCCCGGGTCTTCCTGGATTATTCGAGGAACGAATCCGCAGTCTGAATAAGATGTCGGACCAGCTCCGGGAGGACGGCGGGCGGAAGGAGGGAAGGAGCGTCTTCGCGTCACCAGGAAATGGCGACCGTTTCCTCCCCGTGGGCCGTTCGCCCACCCTCCACCCCTGGCAAGGATTTAACCATGCAGGGACTCTCAACCCCCGTAATTCCTTTCCTCGGCCTCGATCCCCGGGGAAAACCACCCTTCGCCCCGACGATGCTCCACGGACGCGTCGAAATGACTCTCGGCGGAGTTTCTTAGATTTTCGAGCCCCTGCCCTCGGTTCGAAATTTTGCTCCGGAGGGCCGTCGGAGACGAGGCAGTAGGGGCGCGGCTCTCTCCTCGGCGTTGTGCATTTTTATTACATTCTACGTCTAGGCGGTTTAATTTCCCGCGAGCTCGTAAACTCCCATCGCGATCCCGGGTTCGTGTAAGAAACTACCCCGGGAGATCGACCGGCTGATCCGCGCGACCGATACTCCTTCGCGCGGGTGTACCGCGCACGTTAAACGTATATTATGCCGACGCCGGGCGTCTATCCGGAGGGCCGGCTGGACGGAGTCCGATGACAGAGGGTGAAACAGCTCGGAAAGCATCGAGCCCGGCGCGCGTTGCATGGCGAATCGAAGCCCGATTTCGCGGATGGTCGCACCCTGCTCACCTCGGACGGGGTCGGGCCAGTCGGCCGAAACGACATCGCGGGGGGTCGCGCGATTTCCCCCCAACTTATAAATCCCACCCCGCTCCACCGGAGATCTTTCGGACTCGGAATGGAAATCTTATTACCCGTTTCAATTACTTTCCATTCGCGAGGCGTTTAACCCTTTCGCTATGGCGGATCGGCTCGTAGAAGGTACGGGGGAATCCCAAAGAAGACGACCTTAAATTTCACTGCCGAGAGAACGTTTGACGTCTAGGGACGTGAGGTCAATTATTAACGCTTTATTTAAATTGCAAAAAACCTAATGCGTAACGGACAAAAGATAAGTTTGACGTGTCCCTTCCTCGCGCGTATACACTTTCGAGGGAAAAGAGACGCCGATGTAAAAAAATTAAGGAGAGGGAAAAAAAAAGAAGGAAAAAAGTTCGGAAGCCGGAGCGACTCGCGTCCGCCATCTCTCGGGTGGTCGGCCCGCGGGCGGGTCGATCCGCCGCGGATTCCGCGTGATTTTTCCGGGCTGCATCGGTGCCCGGCCTCGGGGACGGAAATATTGCAGGGTCGCTACGTGTTGTTGAATTTAAATATCTGCTTAGTAGGCGGTCCGTGTCCCGGGGACGGGACGGTGGGACAGGGTGGCCCCGGTCGTTGGCCGTAGATAGCGGTGGCCGCTATCGCGGTGCCTATAGCTCCCGGTAACTTCGCTCCCTGCACTTTATAACGAGCTTACGATAATTACCCGTTCGAGCCTTTCGTCCGATTAACCTTAACCCACTCCACGGCGCTCCTTCCCACGCGGGGAACTCCAGGATACTCCCGGGGATATTTATGCGAGGCCGGTTCGCCGACAACGGCGGGAGAAGGACCGCGTCGCGTAGTCGCCGGACCACCAAGGGGGAGTCGCCATCTTTCCGGAAGCTCCGGGGAAGAATATTTAAGGAAGCGTTTTCGGACTCCCCCTCGCGGCCCCGCGTCCTCCCTCCCCTCTCTGGGGCATTTCCGCAGGAATCGGGGGCAAAGGGGGGACGACCGCAGTCGATTACGGAGGCCAAGTGGACTCTCCGAATTAGCTCCCGAAGTGACAAAGAATCCTCTCGAGCGGGTCGTTCCGTCTTACTCAGCAGACATCTCGGCCCGATCGACTCGTTTCCCGAATGGAAGTTTAACGAAACGACCGGGAGCTTCCTCGATCTCGGGGGGGTCGGCAGAGGGGCCCTCACGTACGCGCGTACACTCCTGGGGCGCCGCCCGAGAGTTCCACCCCTTGGACCGGTTGCCCCATCGGCGTCTCGGGGCCAATACCGTAATTAACCGTAAGTCGATGAATATGAAATCCGGGCCGAGTCGGGGGTGGAAACGGGCCAGCCGGAAGGAGAGTCGAGGGTGGCCCGGAGTTTGCACAAATCAGACTAACTTAGCTTAGCGCCGGTTCCTCGGCTCCCACTCTGCCCCCAGAGCCAATACTCTCGGGGGCCCTCCCTGTCGGCCCCCTCCTCGCCCGATAAGCCGAAAGATGGGAGCAAATATTGGGCCGGGGAAAAAACGAAGCCGTGAAAAAGCTCGCGAACCGAATCGCCGAGCTCATCGCCAGCTGAGCGAGATGGAATCGGGCGGGAACGGGTGACGGGGGACGAGCTTATTTGCCTCGACGGGAATTTATCTCCCGGGGAAGGAGCCCCCTCGATGACGGGTTACGTCCGAGCCACCCCCTCGGGCCACCCCCCGGCGAAGATCCGGGTCGCCTGCCGCCCCCACCCCACGTATATCGACTCCGCGACCGACCCCGGTTTATGGCTCCTCGAATAAGGCATCTCGAAAACGTGCGAGTCGCCTCGTTAATCCTTTACCTCGCTTTACCTACCCCGAGCGATAAGCGCTCCCGCCCTCCACCCGCCGTAAAGCGTCTCGCTTGTTTATGCGATGAAAATTGTATGCCCGAGACCCGACGGAGATTATATCGATTCGCCCTTTCAGGTGTTGCGGAGGGGCGCTCGAGGCGCAGATTTCCAGGGGGTCCGAGGTTTCGATGCTTTTTGCGTTCCGCACGCGGCCGAAGTAGATTCGGTGCGTTAAGGCGACGCGAAAGTGGCGTCGAAGAGCTTTTGTTTATAAAACTTATCTCCCAACTCGATTTACCGAATAGCTTGAAACTTCAGAACGCGAATATGGAGACTATAAGGAAGGTCCCAAAACTCGTGAAATTTCAATTCTTTTCAATTTTGCTTATAGGTATTTTAGAAATAGTTTATGAAACATGAAATTTCCCGAGTTTCAGGACTTACCTTGGGGTCTCCACATTCACGTTTTAAAGTATGAAACGGTTTGAGACACCCACGTTCGTTATTTTGAGCTTTCGGATGCCACTTTCACATCCCTTTAAACGCGGCCGGAAACTCGGACCGATCCCCCCCTGGTAGAACCGAATTATTCGGTCATAACTGTCGAGGGGTTCGCACGTAATTTTACCAGCGATTGGGGCGCGACGTAACGATACCCGATCCCGGAAACGCAAGAAAGTCGCTCCGGAATCGCAGTCGGTGTAACGAACGAACGCGCCGTTCAAATTGATGGGCATCGCCAGGCGGTATTTATCGAATTATAGATTAATTGAGGGAAATAATCGAGCGTGGTGCACCGGGACAGAAAATCAAAGCTTTGTGCGCGAGAGTAATAACGTTACCGTACCGAGTGCCGGGAGGGGGTGGGTCGGGGGCGACGAATGTAGAAGGGTGACACCCCACTCGGCCGCGAGGACGAGTCGCGGCTTTGTACGTCCGTATCTGTGCGTTTGCCGCGCATAATTCATAAAACGCACGATTGGCCGCGAAACGCAACCACGACGGGGGGTTCCGCGTCCGGAATTACCGGCGCGGATCGGGGGTAGTACTTTTCTACCGTGCGGGGATTTACTTGAAAAACCCTCGCGGAACGGCGGGACCGTGGGAATCTCGGGGTCTCGGTTAGCGTTCTCGCCCCCGACACCCACATGGGGTGGTAGACCTCGGAGGGGTGGTTCATCCGAATTCCTCCTGTATATTTGCTACAGAGAGAACACCTTTCCCTTATACGATTAACGGAGCCCCGTATAACACCTCGGTCGGGAACGGGGGCGGAATCGCGGGGGAGGAGAGTTTCTCGGTTTGGTTAGAATATGTGGGACTATCGAGCATGCCGCTCACGTGCCCCTAACTGCCACGGTGTGTCTGTTCTCCACCCTCGCGCGCATTGTGAGTTATACTTTGGACCGACTCTACCTCCGGCGAGCAACCCCTCCACCCCCGACAACCAACCCCGACGAAGAGGCACACACGGCCGCGCGCGAAGACGCGCACCGCACGAACTTCCGGCGGATCGCTCGTCCCTGCAAACGAGAGTTCCGACCCGGAGGAGAGCCGATCCGGGGGAGGGATCTTGCGGCATCCTCGGCGGGGGTTTAACCCTTTGCGAAGGCGACTTGATCCTTTATAAAGGCTTCTGGGCGACTATTTCCCGACACTCGTCCGCAAAGGGTTAATATCTGGAACGTTGACTCGTGCCCAAAGGTCCTCCCTTCGCTGATCAGTTTTCTCTTTTTTTCTTTCCCGCACCCCTTTATCGCGTCACCTTCCCGGATTGACTGGTCGGCCCTGTCGTCCCGGGAACCACCGGAGGGTGGGACGCGTCGATGACAGGGCCGGTTGCCCGTTTTTGTCCCCATTAATTTCCCCGCAGATTTCATGGTTTCGCCAACGAGAGCTGTCCTCCCCTTGTTTAGGAGGCCCGGAAATAAATCCCCGAGGTAATCGTTTCTTTCGACCGCGTTACCGGGATGTAATCGCGGTAGGACACGGGATTGAGAGAGGGACGGCCCCGGTTTCCACCTCTACTGGTCTTTTTCAACCCCTTGGTCGGTAACCTTTCATGAGAGATACGAGCTTTGGTCGCCGGGGTCGTTGCTTCGGATACATCCCCTCCGTTCCCCCGTTGTTCCATTTTTCTTTCCCGGGGGATATATTTCCATTTGCAGGGAACGTACTGCTGGACACCTCCGTCCAGAAGGAGGGGAGCCGAGGGTGGCGGTAATCGTCGAGAAGCCTCGCGAGTTATATCGACGGCCGATCTCGTAACACCGATCGACGATTCTTAGGGGTAATCGCGTCAGGCTTATCCGCGACCGTCGTCAGGCCGTAAGGGTTGCCGGTCGGGGTGGAGTACCCGGGGGTGGAAATAATGCCGGGGGATTTCCGCGGAATCGTTTTCCTCTCCGGGTCGTCCCCGAATCGATGGCCGGTTTTAATATCGCCTTCGTTAGAACGTTGCCGAGCCCTATCAGCGGCCAGGAGACGGCAGCCTCCCTCGGCCGCGTTAATTTCGGTCGTTTCACCCCGGTCGAGGGCGGCGAGGGCAGGGTAGTTTCCAGACGCACCCTGGAAGTTGGCGCATTAATTTCCCCGGCGCAATTCCTTCCGGGGTTTCGGCCGGCGCGGTGGCTCGATTCCCACGGCCGAGGTCAGAGTGCTCGGCGGTGGCATTTTCGCGGCACATCCGGCGCCCCCGGGAAACTTGAAAATTATACAAAACTATTTAAATAGACGGGCCAAGCGCACCCGGGCCACCGGGGCTTCTCGTTTTTCCCGGCGAATCCATCAATTTGAAATGCGGCCAGGAAGCGCCGAAACGCCCGCACGGCCGGAGGGACCGGGTCCGGCGGTCCTGCGGGTGCCACGGGGTGCCAGGACCTGGATTCGCTATAGAATGCATTGAATCGCGGCGAAATAAAAACGACCCCCTGAATATTTGACGCGGGGCCTCGGCAGTCCTCGACCCTCCACCCTCCTCGATGCGCGCCCTTATTTTCGCCCCCTACCTCCCCGCGTTTATTCCGATTCGAGCTCGCCTCCTTTCCCCCGATTAGGGGCCCCAGGGGTTGCCCCAAAGGGGGGCAGGGAAGAATCGGCAATCTCGAGAAACCTCGACGCCGGTCCAATTGTTCCGGCAGGGATTCCCGTGAATCCATCTTAAAACCCCCGTTTCCACCCCCGCAACGACCTCCGCGAGAACGAGTCCCCCGCGAGCCACCTTTTTTCTCCCATTCGTACCCCCCGCCGTGAATTTTCGAAACTCGAATGCCCCTCCAAAAAGCTCGGCGGCCGGACGTTCGAATTCAAAAATCCCGGCTGCTCAAAGGGAGTGGACGTTTTCGGGCTTTTCAAAAATTCCTTCTTTTTAAGGGAACCACGTTTTTTTCCCGGGGGACAAAAACGGCGCCTCGGTTCGCCATGGTCGGGGGCAGTCGTCCGGAGAGGCCTCGCTCCGTCGATATTTCGAGGAAGACCCCACGGATTCTGGGCCCAGGGGCCTGGGGGCGGTTTTTAGCCGCAACTGGTAAACTGTAAATTGGCAAACCGGGGAAATAATGGACGACACGGGCCGGGCAAAAGCCTCGGGACCGCCGGCTGTAAATAGAGTCGGGCCGGCGGCACGCCAGGAGGCACGCCGGTGCGCGCCCGTTTAAACTTGCATTATTTACTTTAAATTTCATTCAACCTACCCGGGGCTCCGCCGGGGGGCAAAGTTACCCCGGCAGTCCGTTGCCGTGTTCTCACGGTGTGCCGAGGTCCCACCGTCCATTCGCGATTAATGGAAAACGATGCAAGCCCAAAGGCCGCGCCGCCTCTGCCCGCCCCTGTCCACGTTGTCTCGCCCGATTCTGCTTTTAATTTCCCTCACTTTGAGGCTCCGAGTTTATTTCCCCCCTCGGCTTTTTTTTTTCCCCCTGTCCAGGCGAGCTGTTTGGCGACGCTTAAGGTGAAGTGAAACCCCCTTCAAATCAGTCGATTCGAATACAACACTGTTTTTTAAGGGTATTGGACCAAACTGTCCGATACTTTGACACGTCACTCCTGATCGTCTAAGAATTGTCCTGACGCATTGAAAATTGGGATTTTTGGAAACAATTCTTTAACTTAGCTCAGACCAGAACTAAAACGGCGTCGAGCTCTCATATTTCGATCGATATACAATTATCGAAGGCTCTGATATGAGAAACTAAAGGGTCGGGACAATTTTACGACAATTTAGAACACTCTGGTAATCGATAAACTCACATTTGAACGGGATACAGGGAAAAAGAGTGTTGTATGCGTTTCTATGTCAAAACGATGGGAATACGAGGTCTCGGAGTGAAAATTTAATTGACCTGGAAATCACAGATAGCGCAGGGGGTCCCTCTGCAGTTAATTAGGGCCCCAGAAAGCACGAACCCAGAGGATTTCTGGAGTTTTACTTCGATTTCTTGATATTTATTGTGCGTAAACGTCAGGTGGAGTATGCCATTTGGTACAATATCCAATATAATTCGACCCAGCTGTCGATATAAAAACGAACGTCGTTAACGTAGGCATTTAGAAAAATCTTTATCGACGTCGATCAAGTTCCTCGACGTGTTTCACTTCGCCTTAATCGGACCTCGGCCAACCTGGCCGCGTTAGCTCTCTCGCCGACGAGCGCCTCCACCGGGAGGTCCGAGAGCCGACGCGCCGAGATCGGATAGCAGAGAGACTTCTGGAGTTTGTTTTCTTTAAAGAAAAAAAGAGTTGTTTCCGCTTCCGCGTCCCGGGCATAGGGTGGCTCGTTCCCCTCGCCCAGGGGATGACGCCTAGCCATCTCCGGGGATGGACTTCGCAAGGACGGGCATCAGCGGAACACGGGCGTGGCGGGACGACGTTGAATGGTACACAAGACCACTACACGGTACCCAATTATAGATATCTCCCCTGAACTTGCCCCGGTCGGTCGTTCAATGGGGTCGGTCCCACCCCTCGGCGCCCGGCTCGCTCCTCCTAACTCGCCGATTTATCGCATTATCGCGCTTATGCCTAATTTCCCTGCCCCTCGCCCTGGCCGGTGGGAAGTTCCTCGTAGCCGGACCCGAGCTCGGATTCGGCACACTCGGCGGTTAGTTTTCGGATGCCGGGAATAGTAATTCGTTTCGGTGATTCGCGGGGCCGCGCCAGGTCGGTTCCTAAATCATCAGATAATTACTTTGGTAATTAATTACAACTCCGTTCGGCCGTGGACCCAGTAGTAGCGGGGCATCTACCCCGCTAACGAACGAGCCCTCTTCCACCCCCGCGTTCCGCCCCAGGCCGCGTGCCAGGTCCCGCCATTTTTGCCCACTATTTCCCAAATCGTAAATCGGTCGCCCGACGGCCTCCACTGGGAGGGGAATCCAAAGTATCCAGGATGTTCCGGGGCCGCGAAAGGCGCCGGTCCATTAGTTAATCGCGGCCGGATCATCTCGCGGCGAGCCGAGGAGTAAGTTTGACAACCCCTACGCGCCGGGAGCTGATCAATGCGAGCAATCAGTCTTGTTGCGAAAACCCCTACGTGACAGCCTGCCCCCTCCCCCTTCCCGCGGCCCCATTACGCGAACCTTAATCGTTATAGTTACCCCGATGCACGGAAACTTTGCCCCGCGACGGCCAACCCTTGCTGACGCGCCCGGACGCCCTCCTCTGGATTCGGCCTCCGGAGTGCCGGAAAACGCAATTACTCCCCTACTAATCGATCCGAGCGACGTTACATCGATAGTCTTGGATATCGAATTCGGGATTTTTCCGGGCCCTCGAGAAGAATCGGACAGTTTTTCCCGCCGTCGGAGGCGTCGCCGAGGCCCGGGCCGCTCGTCGACGCCGTCTTCGCGGACCGGTAACGCCGCAAGTGTATATTCCGCCGGCGGACGCGCGGACCTTCCGCGTCCCTCGCAAATCACCGGGCAATTTTTCCCGGCGTCGCTCTCCTCCTCCTCCTCCCCCCCGTCGGGAGACCCGAGTCCCTCTCGCTCCAGGTTTCGGTTTTCCTTGACGCCCGGGAGTGGAGGCGCCTTTGATCTCGAGTCCTCTGCCGCCGCCTTTCATTAGCGCTCGTCCCTTTCCTTTTTACCGCGTTCCTCCCCGACGCCAGGGTCGAACTAATCGGAGAATGAATCTCCCCGGTAACCGGGGTGGCCGGGAAACGCGCGATCGCGGTCGTCGGGGCAGGGAGAGGCGCCGGCGTCGCGAGGCCAAAAAGCGCGCCGATTAAGAAACCCGCGCCAAATCTGGGTATACATGTGTAGGCGTTACATCGTTTCGCAATTTTCCACCCCCCCCCCCCTCTCTCTCCAGGCCGAATAAGAAGCGTCGCTCTCGCGTCGCGGCGCTTTTGTCTCGCGACCTCGTGACGGACGAGCAGGCATGGGTCGGCGGGCGTCGATAGTGCCAGGCGCACCCGTAAATCGCGGTGATTTAGTGGACGACCGACATATTGGCCAATGCGCGATTCGGACTGCACTAGTGCACTCGGCGCGAGCCATATCCCGTTCTAGCTGGCGACGCACCGATGCGTCATCCCGGGGAATCCGGGCTGGCCTCCCTTCCGGGGGTGTCCGGCCGCGCGGCCTCGTCGAAGAAGCGCGGCCGGTCTCGGGCGGAGTCTCCGGCGCCACCCCCCCCGGGAGGGAGGCGCGCATCGAATCGGGCTTGATTAAATCGTCCGTGGGGATGGTCCGGGGATCCCGGCGTACATCCCGCGTACATCCGGCGCGTATCCATCAGCCGGGGCGCCCGCGAGGTGGCGCGGTGCCAAATTGATGCTGTTTGCCGTCGCCCTAAGCCTCGGTCCGGCCGTTCCGCAGCGGGTCTAACGCGGTGCTAAGCCTCCCGCATTATGGATACGGCCCGTGCGTTCCCGCGCGTCGTCGCCGGCGCGAATCGATGGCCGATCGGAAAGCCGACGGGGACGCTCCCCGGGTCCAAAGTATCGACCTCCGGACCTCCCTGTCCGCGGCCCCGGCGCTCGAAGAATCCGGAGGGAGTTGCCTTTTAGGATTACCGGGAAGAAGGTAGCCGGTTGGAAATTAGCCTCCCGGAAACTGGGCGATGTTTCTACGTAGTTTACGTGCACACTCGGGAGAAGCCGCCCCGGGTGGAGGAAGTCTCGGGTGGCCGCGGGGGAGGGGGGAAACACGTACACCGAGACCCGGTGGATTCGGGGCCGGGGTCAGCCTTGATATTCTCGGAGTCAGCTCCCGAAGGCGGGGAGAGGGGATGGATTGGACGTGATGTATTTTTGCTTGACGGCCCGCTACCAGTCGGACTTTTTCCGGGGGGCGCCGACGGCCCGGGGGTGGTCAGCTCCGGAGGGATACAAATTCGTGTCGATGCAGCACAAAGTGGCGTCCGCCACTTCTCGACCCTCCTTCCGCGCCTCTTCCGCGCCTCCTCCGCCCCCGCCCGAAACCCACCCCCGGCTCGGCCGCCCCTATCGATCCCCGGGCTCGAAAAACCGGCGGCCGCCTTTGCGGTGGCCGCCTCCCCCTTAAAAAAGTTCCACCCGGCCCGTTTCTTTCGAGCACGCGGAACTCGTTAACCCGAGCCCCGAAAAGGGTCGGGCCGCCTCGGGTTCGTCCCGAGGAACCTGGAGCCTCCTTCAAACTCCTTATTACGCGGTGTCATCCGCCGAGAGCTCATCCGCCGAGTCCCTAATATGCGCGGAATTTACCCCCGAAGTCCTTCCGCGCCCCCTCGACCGCGAGTCGCCTTCGATACGAGACGACGGCGAGGGGGCGATTAATCGCCCTAACGGAATTTTCACGGGATTTTCACGAGATTTTCATGGGATTTTCACGTCCTCCTTCCCCCCTTAGCAGGATCCACCCTTTGTTTCGACACCGCTCGATAAGGAAGTCTTTCCGCGGCCCTCTAACGGCCGCTGGAGCGACCAATTTGTCACGAAGCGTTTTCCATTATGCGTCCAATAATACACTCCGGAGTAGCAGCATTGTTACCGGGGAATCGGAGCGGGCCGGTGGGATGGCTCGAATAATGCCTACACCTCGCCGCCATTGTCGGCCCTGTCGAATCGACAAAGAAGTTAGTTAGCCTGCCGAATCGCTCGTTAATCGATTCGAAATAGTCGTCGATCACGGCACTGCCTCTCTCTCCGCCCCTCCGAGGATATTTCCAAATGGTGCGGTCCAATTTTTCAGTCGTCCTTTCCCTTCTTTTTTCGCTTTTTTTTTTTTTTTATTTTCTTTCTACGCGTTCCCCGGAAGAGCGGCAAAATCGTAAAGAGCGTCCTTAGGGTTCCCGGTGGGCCGCGTTAAAATAACATTTACCCGCGGAAACACGCGGGATATTTTCCCGGGACGGGGTGCTTTTACTTTTCGCGGTGGGTGCCAACATCAATCCTTCATTCCGAAAATACGTCCGACGCGCGTACAGCTTTTTTCCCCGACTAAACTTCCCGCGGGGAAAAAAGAGAGAATTCGGGAAAAAACTCGGACGCGACATTCGAGGCGTCATCCTACCCCGCGGGCTAACAAAAACATCGAGCCACCCCCATTTCCGGGGGGGTGGATTTTCTTTTTTCTCTCCTCCCGTTTTCGAAACAAATCCCCGCGTCAAAGGCGAGGTATCGATCGATCTCCCCGTGGAAATTCGACCTTCGAGGTAACATCCGAGGAAAAATCTACCTGGAGGTACCGCGAGATGGGGAGGCACGCGAAGGGAGGAAAGGCGGCGTCCGCGAGGCTGGACGCAGCCGGGCACGGACGGAAGGATCACCGGTGAATACAAATGTAGGAATTAGGCACTGATTGGCCTCAACTCGATCAACTCGCAGTGATTGGTTAGTTAGAGTTTAAACCAGACTCGAATCGACTCGACTCCCGGATTCTTTGGCAGACTCGCGGGACCCGCCTTGACCCTTCGAGCGGAGGTGGAACCCCGCGGACTGGCCGAGTTAGCCTTGTTAGCCGTCTCTAAGCTGTTCCAACGGATCCCCTCTCCCTCTCTCTAGTCCCGTCTCGCCCCATCTCGCCCCCCGTTTCCTTCTCGTTTCCTGATTTTCCGCCCGCCACCCCCGGGCGACGTTCCCGCCCGGGGTGGAGCCTCGCGTGCCGCGCGTTTCGATTAGCGCCGGATTTTAGAGCCCGAGGAACAACTGCGGGGGAGGGAAAAACTCGGGGAAAACCACCCCCCGAGAGTTCCTAGCCGAACTGTTTCCCCCCCGGTTGGGGGATTTTTTCCCCCCGGAGCTTGCGGAATACTCGAAGCGGGAAGTTCGGAATCTTTCTCCCCCCCGAACGGGGTAAAGTCGAGGAAGTCCCGATCATCGAGAACCGAGATCGCGAAGGGTGGCGGATAGAGGGTGATTTTGATACGGCGCCCCGTTCTAATCGACGGTCGTGACCGACGTCTTCCCTGGCCACGCGACGTGGGGCGTCTTCCGAGGATCGCGCGTCCTTCCTCCCTCGACTCCGTCGGAAAGTACAAGCCTTGGACTTGACAAGGGAGACCGGCCCTGACGGGGGTGTCCCTGAAAAGTGCCGGATTAGGGTTCCGTGCCTCGTGAGTGACGCGTCGGTAAATGCAATCAATTATCGGTGAAAGCACCGGTTAAACGCGGCACGCCATTCCGGGATCTATCATTCCACCAATTCCGGGATAATCTTGACCATCCGGGACCGGACGTTTCGCTGGGTTCTGGCAAAAAGAGGGACTCCTCCTTTTTCCTCGATACTATGATTCCGTATTTATCTTGGCGTCCCCTCTACGTGGGAAAGCGTGGCGAACGAGACGGGAAGCGATCCTAGAGGCGGGATGAAATGAAAAATCGGCGCCTCCGAGGTGGACGCCCGATCGGCAGCCGAATGTCGCGCCCGAGTCAAGCCCGGCCGGATAGGTCGGGCCCGGCGTGACCCAAATTTCCCCCCAAACTCGAGCCCGGGGTTATAGGCGCCACGTGTGCGCCGAGGCCGACGCGACCGACCGAGCTAAAATTTGATTGTGTTCGCGCCGCTAGATTTTCGCCGGATAGAATTAATAGCCACTCCCTGGCCCCCTTCCCGGGCCGCTTCAGCCCCTTCATCCCGATCATCCCCGTCATCCCCGGCCATTTTCCCCCGGCCGCGCTTGTTTGCAGTGTAAATCAAGTTTCGCCCCGATGTCCTGCGAAATTAAAGAAATCCTTGATCTATGGCCGCCCAGACGGCGCTCCGCCGTCCCGCGTTCTGCCGGTCGCATAGCCAACTTTTGTACTTGGCCCATTGTACGATTTTCAATGGATTTTTCTATACCGAAGGACGGTCTCGCCCGCCGCCCCTCCGCTCCGGGGGAGGTACCCGCCGTCTCTTCTCGGCGCTCCGAAGAACCGGGGCCCATAAAAACCGCAATTTTATTTTCCCGGCCGCATTGAACCCGTTGTCGACGAAACGGCCGGATCGCCGATCCCCCCCCGCGGATGATAAAGACCGCGGCGCGTCCTCAAACCCGATTCAATTATCACGGGGAATGTATACCGAACGATCGCCCTTTTCCGGGGTAGGATCCTCGAGGAGAGCTCCAACTCCTTCGGGAGGAGGACGAGGGCCGGTCGCGTCTCCCGCGCGGAATAAGTTTCGCCTCCGGGCGGAAACCGTCGCGGAAAGGGGGCGCTCCGGAGCGGAAAAGGAGCGGAACGACGTCGGTGGCCGATAGCCGAGATTGGTCCCGGGGCTCGACCGGCGATTCTGTTTTATATAAAGCAGTAAATAACGCGGAAGAGCCGGGGGTGGGCTCTGATTTTATTTCCCGAGGCGTCCCTCTCCCTTCCGCGGCCGGTCGGCTAGTCTCCGGGTCTCCCTCGCTCTCCAGCCGTAAGTAGAAATGGAAGAAGTAGAAGAAACGGCGCTAGAGAGAGAGAGGGAGAGACGGGGAGATCGCGGGAAAGGCCGAGAGCGGGTTACCCGTCGACACCCTCTTACCGGCGATTCCCATTCAGGCAATGACGCCCCCAATCGTAGAATAAATCTGAAAATCGTTCTCGTACCGGCCCGTCCGCCGACCACCCCCTCGCGGATCTCCTCTAACCCCTCGTGTGCCCTGGACGCGCGTCCGGGGACCACGATACGCGCCTCCGGGAAAATGAATCTCCCTGCTCGAGGACTTCTCCCCGACTCTCGATAACCCTGGTAGGTCGACTTCCCGGGTGCGGATTCGGCCGGGGTGACATCGGGGGGTTGGAACTAATTCGCCGGAATGGGTGGGCGCGCGTGGCGACGGCTGCCGGGGGTCGGGGTAGGCGACGCCGGCCGAATCCGCTGGAAACGACGGAACCAGGGAATACCTCTAACCACCTCGGATAGACTATCAAACCGATCGTAATCGGACCACCCTCCGCCTTTCCACCCTCCGCGCGAGCACATCCCGGCCGGACTAACTGCCGGCGGAGGAAAGCTCCCGGCGTTAACTCGATTTTCGACCGCCCGACCGGAGCCGTTTCGCCATCGCGCCCGAAGAGGAGGAAACGACCGGGACGCGGTTCCCTGTTAGGGGAGCAATATTTAACTACGACGATTTCTGCCCCCGGGGAGGGTCCGTCTGTCCGGAGCACATGCTGAATTCGACCGTCGTCGGCCTCCGGTCGAATTCGCCCTGACGTCCACTCCGTGGACCGTCATCTTTCGACCGGAGGTAGAGAGACACTCGGGCGCATTTGTATAAAATTTCTTCCCTCCGGGTCGGCCGAGGGAGGCGAACGAGGAGGGGCGGATCGCGAATCATCCCCTGGAGGGCCGTGCGTGGTAGTTCCTTCCCGCTTATCCGTCCCAAAGTGTCCATCCGTCTGGGAGGGAGCGCCAGGGTGGAGCGATCCGTAACAAAGGGTCCACCGACGCGCGGGATGGTATTTTCCGGGGTGAATATCAATCTTCCTCCAGGGCGCGGCACGCGCGCCGGAAATTTTTCAAGGAATCCCCGAGCCCGGGGACCCTCGACGCCCATCGACGCCTGCGGGGGGATTCGGACCTGAATTATTCCCCGGGAACCCAATTACTTCCGACCGCGCCGGTTGCGGCCAACTTCGACACCCGTTCCGGCATTCTCGCCCTAAGCGGCGGGGCCGAGGGCAAACAAACCCGTAAATAAATTCGGAGGGTGCGCGCCCTGCGCCTCCGACTAGTCGGGGCGACGCTAAATTAAGGGTTGCAATTTTAATGGGCTCGCCGAAAGCGGGGGTCGCCCTCCGATTTCGGGCTCGCCCTCCACCCTTGACCACCCTTGACCGACGTTAATCACCCCTTGGCCGGCCGCTGACGAGACGGCCTCCGAGAGGGCCTCGTGCGCGCAATTACTCCGCTAAATGTCCTATCTTTATTTACGTTATCGCCGGTCCAATTGCGGGGGTGCGGTCCCGCCCAATTTCCAAGTGCCTCGCGATCGAGATCAAACTCTCGAGGACTCGCGATATTCTCGAGAGGGGCGATCCGCGCGTACCTTGCGACCTAACGAGATCCTCTACTTTCTGTTTCAGAGCACTACCACATATTCGTCGGGGACCTGAGTCCGGAGATCGAGACGCAGACGCTGAGGGAAGCCTTCGCCCCCTTCGGCGAGATCTCGTAAGTCCGCTTAAGTCCGCTCATTAAAGCCGACTTACCGTGCGCCGACGATATAAGGATATAACGATATAACGCGCGCCACGGCCCGGAAAGACCGATATTGCCAGACATACGCAATATCGCCTCCGTCTCCCGCGGTCTCCCGCGTCTCGAGGAAGGCTTCGCCCCCGCCTACTTACCCTCGTATCGTAAAGATTCGCGACACGACCCGGGAAGGCGCCATCTTAGCCCCTTAAAACGCGCGGATGGCCGCGGGGCGCCGGGTATATCCGTTCCTACGAGCGCGGGAATACTCGGGGAGGCGGCCTCGATAGATCGTAACGCGCGCAAGGATTATTAGATCGGATATTAGAATAATTCCGCCGTAGCCAGAGACCCGGGATTTACGCGCGGGATTTCCTCGGACGTCCCAGGACGCGTCGGAGCGCCCGGAGGGAAGAGCCAAGGAGAGGGGTCGGAGGAGAGCCGCGTTATATCAAGGACCAGTGGTCACTCGACCCCGACCTCCGACCCGGGAAGACGTCCTCGGATCGACAGGATCCTCCGACTTGTCCCGGATGTCGAGGGAGCCTCGTATCCAGGATCGGGCACTCGAGGTCCTCTCGAGACTCCGCCAAAAGCTCGCGTCCGGCATAGCGCCGGAGAGGCGAGGCTCCCTCTCCGTCCCCTCCACCCTCTCTCTCTCTCCCCGGCAAAATCGATTCGAACTCGCTCCGCCAGGACCTAAGCCGCGCTTTAAAAAGCTCGTGAAAAATTGCCAGTGGTTTTCCCTTTATTCCGCTTTCCGCAACTCCTCCCACGCCTCCCGCTCGGACCACCTTCCTTAACTCTTTCCCTCGGCTCGGTTTCTCGTCTCCCCCTCTCTCTTCCTCTCTCCCTCTTGGCTTCTCCCCTTTCTCTCCAGCCGCTTTCTTTCTCCCTCCGGCGAGCGAGCCGGTAAACACTCGGGATTAATTATGCGCCCTCTCGCTCCACGGCCCGACCGCTGATCCATTCGACACGGGACCGAGAGGGATAACGGGGGACGATTTACGGCTCCTCCCGATGTCGCCTCCAGGACCACCCTCCACTCCACGACCCGTATGTCGACCCCCGACCCCTTAATCCTCCCCTTGACTTTCCGTCCGATCTTCCGATCGCCCCCTGGCCCTTCCCCGGAATTCGAACCCGACTCTTCCGCAGCTTTTAAGGCGACCCCGGACCCCCAACCCCCGACCAGGACCCAAAACCTCCGTCGGGGCGCTAAAAGCGTCTTACCTAACCGACCCCTCTGTGGTCGGCCACCCCCTGGATCCGATCCAGAGCCGCACTTTTCGTCGCCCCGGCCGGACCGCACCGGACTCTACGTTATTACGCGAATATGCTTAGCCGACGTTATCGGTCGGCGTTGCCGCCGGAAATAAAAATCCTCCGACCGCTTACGGAACGCCGGGGCGGTTCCGGAGGGTCCGAATCGCGGTTTAATTCCCCCCTGCGCCCCAGTGGATTCGAAAGGGCGGAAAGAAACGCGCCGTCTCCGCTGGGGGGGAAATTCACCCGAGGGTGAGCCCAGTTCCTCGTTACTCGACGCACTTTTCTACGGCGGATCTCGCGCGAAATCGCCGCGGAACGGCCGCGCGTCCCGTATCCGGGCGAACGTTTCGCCGTTTATATCGCGGCTTGATCTCGGCTGGCGAACCAAAGCCCGCTTTCAGGTTTAAATGACGGCTAAGTAAGCTCCGGCCTGCCCCTCCGGCGCCTCCACCCGCGGTCGCGCTCTCGGGGTGCGGCCCCTAACTTATGATACACGGAGGCGTCGTTACCGCGAGTCCCCCTTGCGCTTTCGCGCCACTTTCCACCCCCTTTCCACCCGGCGACCCCGGACCCCTCCCCGGGGACGACCGCCCTGAGAGTGTAATAAGTGCCTCCAGGTGTCCCCGACCCCCCCAGCATCCCAGATTTCGTTATTAATATTTAACCACTGCCAAGGATTAAAAAGTTTCCGGAATTCTAATGCGGACCGGCCGACTGCCCCCGACGCGAATTTTAAATTCGGTCACCTCGCCCCCCGGGGGGAGGCTCCTCTTGCCCCCGGAACTTAATTCCCGACCCGAGTCTCGAAGACGCTCGGCGTCGTTTCGATATTTCGCCCTACATCTTGAAGTTATGTTAAACCATAACATAAGCTTATGTTAAAACACTTAATTTCTGCGCGCATTTTTATATTTGAAAAAAAAATGCGCAATGACTTACGCATCAACCCAATACCTTCCGCGGTCGCACTTTCCCCGCATGCCGTCCGCAGGAGTGCCGATCACGCGGTCGTCGTCCCGGGCTCGTTCGACTCGGCGGAAAGCTCGGGAGATCGAGAGGCGACCCCGGATTTATTATTTTATCGCGTCGTCACTGACATGGGGAGGGAGGGGGAGCGTCGCGAGGAGTGAAGAGCGAGGGCAAAAGTTGACAGGCTCCGAAAGTTCCGAGACCCCCGTAGAAGGCGACGGCTCGATTAGTTTGCAAACGACCGTAACTTTTCCGAGATCTTTATCCGTAAAAGTACGGCCAAGTTTCCTCGCGAGGGATAGGATAGGAGAGGGGAGGGAGCGACGGCACCGCTCGTCGTCCGATTGTAACGCCCGGTCATAATAATCGAGCTCTTTTCCTCGATCATCCTCCGACCCACCCCCGCGCGCTCGATCGAAGTTCCTTAATTATGACGCCTCGGCCTCCCCCGCCCCGCGTCCCGCGACTCGACGATACGATCCGCGACCGGGAGACGCTCCTCGACGCTTTTTACCCCCCGGGGGATCGGCTTCGAGGGGCGTCCGGGGCGACTTCGAGTCGCGAGTCTGCCGACGGCTTAATTCCTAGCCGCGCCTCCAACTCGGGGCGCGAAGTGTCCAAACTTCAGGACACGCGAGGTCGGACCGGAGGAACCGTTCCCGGGAGAAGTTCCGCCGTAGAAAGGATCTGGGGAAGCGGGCACGGTCTCGGGGCTCGTTTAGGGTGAGCTTGAGGGGAAAATCCGTCCGCCTGGACCGCACATATCGCTCGGGTGTTTCCCGAATTTGACTGTCTTTTGGGCAAGGGCGGCCATAACGTATTTCCAATGACCAACATAAATCAGAAAAAAACCGCTCGGCAAGGATGTTGCTCCCCTCTCGAAGGCAAGACGCAGGCGAAGCGTCTTTTCTAACGAACCGAAAACGCCAGTTCATCGCAGGATTCGGTGGGCTCAGGACGTCACTCGGGACGCTCCTCCACTTAGGCTTTGCACGGCTACTTTCTGCTAGGCTCATCAAGTTTGATAGCCTCTCTCTGTTAATTACTTCAAATTGTTACGCTAGTCCGTAAAGCAATGAAACGGACACTTGTTGGTTTTGTTCACCCGCGTGATCGATAAATAGAACTTCTCACCTCGCGTATCCCGATCGAGTTCGCGTTCGATTAGGATTTCGCCCTCGCGGTGTAGTTGTACTACAAGCTCGTACAGAACAGGGCTGGTTTTTCCCCTCCCGGCGGCGTTATTCCGCGTCTCCGGCGGCATAATTTCATGGAGCCGCGGATCACGGTCCGCGCCCGGGCTCCGTCCGGCCCGGGCGGAGCATGTAATCCCGGTAGCGTCTCGCATTAGTTCCGGTTGTCCCGTTTTGATCCCGGGATTATCGTACATCCCGGAGACAACGCGGGGATCCGCGGACGCGGCCACCGGGCCGAAAAGCGGATCCTCCGGCGATTCTCCGCCGGACCGGGAAGGTAAGACCGAGGCGGGGGCGAACGACCCCGCGTTTAAGGGGGCAGGTCGCGAATGCGCGATCGCCCGATTTATGGCCCCTCGAGATTATCGTTCCTCCGGCCGGTCGCGTCCCTCCGGGGGGCTTCCGGCCCCCCTCGGCCTCGAGCCGACCCCATCGGCTTCCGGATCCACCCGGCCCCGACCCCGACCCGACCCGGAGTGGAGCACTCCGGCTCGAGACGTTGTCGGGGCTTAAATCTCCCCCCGACCGCCGCTCGACAAACTGACCCCGTAAACTTAACCTCCTCCCGCCCTCCCTTCGAGCCCTCCCAGCTCGCGCCTCGCGGCAAATAGCCCAGGAGAGCTCGGTTCACCGGCGCCGTGACGCGTTACGGCGCCTTTAGCGTACGCCGCCTCCTCGTCTTCGCTCCTCTTCGCTATCGATCGCGGCCGAGCCGGGCCGGAAGACGCGCGGATCGGCCGGCCGGCCGAATCGATGGGACCGCGTCGGCATAATTCTCGCCGGCTCCGGGGGAAGTTTTCACTCGGCGCGGCCGGGTCGAGTCGGAGGTAGGTCAACGGGTATGAAATTTCAATGAGGCTCCCCTCTGTCGCGCGCCGCCCCGAGAAGGCCCCCCGAGCGGGCGCGGGTCCGCCCGGAATTATGCTCCGCGTCGGAAATATCGAGCGGAGGAGAGACCGGAGAGAGCGAGAGGGCCGCCCGGCATCTCCCGGATTCTCTTTGTAGGCGACCTAAGAATTCCCGGCCGGCCGGCCGGGCGGAAGAGTCGGCCGTCCTCCGGAAACGGGCCGCGGAGGCGCCTCTCGGGACCCTCCACCCTCGAACCCCCGGTCGATTCGGATCGGCCCGGATCCCCGGAGGGGATTTTAACGAGGTAACCGCCGACCAAGCCCAAAATTAGAAACGGCATTCAGCGGGACGGCGCGGAGGCATTTCGCTCATTAGGTAATAAGAGCGAGTGCTCGGTACGCGGACCCTTCCGCGAGCTTTCCAGCCACTCTCGGGCCCCCCTGCCCCCCACCGCGGGCATTCCGCCCCGGTGTCCCCGCGGCCCCGAAACCCCCCGTTTCTTCGACCTCGCCGCCCGGGTCGAGCCCGCCCTCTCGCCCTCTCTCGAGTGGCCGAGTGGGTGGCGGGCGGTGGCGGAACGGGCCACGGGAAGAGCTACCTTCCGAGTGAAAGCGCGCAGTTACACCGGGCCCCTGCCTCCTGTTGTCCGAATAAAATATTCAAGCCTCTCCACGGCACAATGATACGTGCCTCCCCTCCCCCTCCCCAGCCCGCTCCTCCGCGGAGTCGAAGACTCCGGCTGCATCCGTCGGGTTAAACAACCCCGGGGGATGGCGGAGGAGGACGACGCCGTCCTTCCCTCCCGGAGGTACGAAAGAGAGGAGGGAAAACCGGAGCGAAACAATTTCCTTGCGTATCCCTTATCAATCGACACGCAAATTCAGATCGCTTTCCTCTGAGCAAACCCTCAAGAGCCACGACCCTCGACCGGTCCAAACGGGAGCGGCCCAAAGGAAATTAAAGAAAGAGCACGGTAACCGATTCCCGGCGAGATTCGATTGTCCCGAATGTCGTCTGGCAGCGAGCTGTCCACGATAGCCGGAAAGTTCCGAGATCGGCGACGCGGAGTCGAAAGTAGTCCGGGCACGTACGGAGCGGCGGAGGGCCTCGAACGCTCGCACGAATGGACGGAGTTTCAAGGGAGAACCGCCCCCGCCACCCCCTACGTTCTCGAGTTTACGGCGACCGGCTCGATCTTTGGATCGCCGAGGAACCCGGCCATCTCGAGGGTTACCGGTTCCAAATTTATACGAGGAGATTCTCCGCGCGGCGCCGAGGAGATTACGTCCTTTGGAGACCCTCGGAAAAGTCGAGCAGTCGGGGTTAGAGCGAGCCAGGTGTCGGATGCGTCCGAGTCCTCGGGTTTTCCTTTTTTCTTCCGCCCCGGCGCTTCCTCCCCTCTCGAGCCTCCACCAAGATGGCGTCGCCGCGCCGAGGCGTCGCCGTTCCCCGAGGAACTCCCGTAGGCGCTTATTTGGCTCGCCGAGGGCGGCGAGGCGTCGGAGGACGGAAATCGACGACGGCGTCGGGGCGAGGGTGTTTTTACGGGCGACTCGAAGTGCGAAATTCGAGGCTGCCGAGGAGCCTCCCGGGGGTAGTCGTGTCATTGTTATTTTAATTTCCCATTGTTCCCCGGGAGAAGCGGCTCTTCCGCGCGGAACATCGACCATATCCAGGTCCCGCCCCGCGCCTCCACCCCTCCTACGAGTTGGCGAGTCGAACTTCCGGGCCGCAAAACCTCCGACGCGAGGAAAGGACGCTCGCTTCTTGCCCCGGACGCTGCCGTCGGCGACGTCCCCGGCGTCGTCGAGGGCTCTCGCAAGACCGATTATTCCTATCCGAGGATCGCAACCCGCCCCCCCCCCGGGAATCCTTTCTTTCACGCGAGAGGAAGCGGCCAGCGATAAGGGCCTACATTTCGAGAAGACCGCGGGACGTTTCCGGAAATTCGGAAAAATCCTGGGGGATAACGAGGAGGCGCCGTGCTCGGCGATCCGTATCGTTATTTGCATAGCGCGACCGCCCCCTGTCCCCCTATGAATATGGATAGCCGAGGTCTACGGGCCGGGGCGGAATCGCGGCGAGGCCTTGACGCGGAATTTCGGGTCGCCGCCACCTAATACGCGGCCTCCATTCCCCCCCGACGACCCTTTCGATACCGCGGATGACCCGAAATTTATGCATCGGCACTCACCGCGGGATGCGCGGCAAAATATTGACCGGCCGAGAGCCGTATCGCCCTGGGAGAGGGAGAGAGAATTTCGGCCCGGCAATGCGTCGGAGAGAGAGGGTGGAGGCGCACCGCCGGTGGCACCGTTTGCGTAAGTTACGACTCTGCGGCCGGGGGGACGGGGCTCGTCCGGTCCGCAACTTTTGTCGTTAGAATCTCGTTTGTTTCCCGTGACGTCACCGACTCCCGGCGGCCCCGGAGGGCGGGAATCGGCCGCCGATTTTTCGCCGGTTCCCGATCGCGGCCACTTCCTCGCGGCCGGGGCGGAAATCGACGCCCGGCGATCCGCGGTCCCGAGGAGCGGAAAGGTGTCGCGGGTGGACGGGAAAAGGAAGGAGCTCCGTCGCGCCGGAGGTTATTAGTAAACGAAGTCTTTCCACCCCCCGGGGGAGTTTCTCGCCCACCCTCCCGCGGCGAGGTGTCGAGGGGCGAAGACTTCCGAGGGGACCCGGCGGGAAACGGGCGGCGATGCGACCGCGGAGGAACCGTCGCGGCGGCCGCGGGAGCCCGCCTCTCTCGCTCTCATTAAAAATAATTTCGTGTAAATAAAAGTTGCCCCGGCGCCCGCGGCGAGACGCCCTTTTCACCGGGGAAAAAACATTTAATTTAATGTACAATTAGAAAGGGCTGACCTACCTGAGACCCCTTACTCGCCTAGTCGCATTACCGAGTTCCCGCAACGAGCGCTAAACCGTGCTAATGGCCGGATCGCCGAACCGTACACCTCGTTTCAGTTGGGATTTCCGCATCCACGGAACTGCTCCCAAAGATCGGCCGCCGTTGTTCCGCCCCTGGCCGGGCGCTCTGATTAACTCCGTTTTCTTCCCTCTCCTTCGCCCCGTCGAGAATGAGCTCGCGAGACGGCATAATTGCCCTCGTCGGCCGGAGGTGCGTCCTCCACCGGAAGGAAAGTCTCCACCCTCTGTCGTCTTCCGAAATTCTATACTCCGCTACCAGGCGCAATTAAGGGACACGATTAGCGGCGTTATCAGGTGCGAGGTAAAAATGAAAAGAGCCAATTTCTAGCCCTCGCAGGTGCGAAAGACACCTCTCGCAGGTCTTTGCGTTTCCGCGCGGACTCCCTGGCTTTTCCGTCTTCCCGGGTGCTAGGATCTTTTAACGTCAAGTTTTAAGGGTTGCGACCGAGTTAGTATGGAAAGGAGGTGGAGGAGGGGAAGGGTGGTTCCATTAGACCCACCCTTGTTTGCAGCGCGGAGATAAAAGGAGGAGGAGGACCAGGAATCCGTTCTCCTCCGGACCGTCTTACCTTCCCTCGGTACTTCCGCCTTATCGCGAGCACCGTCTTAATTGTCATATCATTGCCTCGACGTTCCCGTGGGATGGACTTCGACGTCCCTGTTCCCGGCTCGCCGAGATCGATTCCCCTAATTTTCATCCCCCTCGGGAGATTGCCTCCCTCCCGATGGAATCTACGGCTGGGAACCTCCGCGGGGAAGAGGGTTCGATAAAAGTCTTAACCCGATACTGCCGGTATTCCAGATTAAGTACTCGCGGTAATAATCGAGCATTCGCTTTTTTCCCCTCTTTAATAAATGCACGGAACGTGAAACCCGAAGCGATTCGCATTAATTGGCTGGTTTCATCGAGGAGACGGCAGATAAGATGAAAATCTGCCGCTCGGCTTCCGGCCCTCTTCGAGTCTCGAACCTCGAACCGAGACATCGATTTATTAAAACTTGATGCTCCGAAGTTCTGCCCCCGCCCCCTCTGGCCGGGGATTTAATTTCAATCCGCTAATTAAGGGAAAGTGTCGACAATACGAGGGCTCCTGCGCTCGGCACCCTTTCCAGCCCTTGAGAGGCCATAAAGGCCGTTTCCGCCCCGGAGTCGCCGAGAATTTGTAACGAGATGCTTCCCCTCCCCTCGCCCTCCGTTTTCAATATCTCCTTCCTTACAACTTGACGCGGCGAAGCCCTTGACAAATAAATCTCTGCCATGTTTGAACGGGATTTCACGTTTTATGGACTCGGCGCGGAATAAGCGATACCTCGGCGCACGTCGCGGTACTATATTAGCAGTTTTTATTAAGGCGAAAATTCCTCCCTTACGAGGGAGCCCGACGGTTCCGTTGACGAATATTAAAACCGTGTCCCGGAGTCCGGGGTGACGGTGGGAAATAACGATGCCCGGTTTCGCGGACGCAGCGGGGAAAGGGCACAATGGGTCGCGGAATGGACGGACACCGAGCTCGAAAAAGATACATCGGGTAATAAATATCCGGCGATTAGATCGGCAAGTCAGCGTATTCGTTGGCCTCCCCGACCTACCCCTAATAATTCCCGTAAAATATCGGTCGGCCCCTCCGCTCCCTGTGGCACCCTACGGCCAATAAACCGTTAATGAAGCCAAATAATGGCCTGATTTTTACGGGGTCGGCGAGGGTGGCCGGAAACGCGATCGTAAAGCCCGGTTACGCCGGTCTTCGGGGACCCACGGGATGCTGGGCTGGGTTTACGGGGATATCGTCCGGACCTCGCGTTTTAACCCTTTTTCAGGGGGCATCAATTTTTCAAACCCACCCGCCAGGACAACCAGACGTCCTCGGTCAGTCTTGGTCCCGAGTGGAGGCGAAAGTGGTACGAGACGCTGATGGTCGGACGGCGCGTCGTCCCTTCGTCGCGCCGGAAGGAGGTCGTCTCATCTTCCCCGTTTCCGACTCTCTAACGTGTTCCGGGCCGAATTAGCGAAGGCTCGACTGCAAGTGAAATCTCCGAATTTCTATTATCTCAATGAGTAAAAAATCTAGAGTATCTCCGGCGTGGTCCGAGACCGGAGTTCGCGTCTTGTCGCGCCACCCTCCACGTCAAGGGTCGACCCCCTGTAGGTAGGGTCTTCGTCTCGACTCAGTTGTTTGGAACAAAGTTCCTAAATGATAAACAAATTGTAATCGTTATAGCACTTCGCAGTCTTGCTGTTCCTCCGGGAACTAACAAACGACTTCCACCAACGTCCGACCGCTGAAACAGCCAGAGAGGATCGAACAAGGGATCTCCATCGATCGAATCCCGCTTTCGGGTTTTTCTTCCCGAGGCGCCAAAGCGCTTTCGCGATTCCGCGATTCCGCTGATGGAGTTGGGAGTTCTTCTTTTCGAAGGGATGGCGGAAACGCGCGGGTGGGTGCATTCGAGGCCTCGCGTAACAATTAGAGTCGCGGGTGAGTTTGGGGTTGACCGCGACAAAGCGTGCGAGCGGCGAAGTATCGAGCCGTGTATTTCACGGGAGGTCCGATCCTCTCTCGCTCTCCATCTCCCTCCCTCTTTCGCTCTGCCCACAATAGCAGACAGTTGGCACACAGACGGTCGACCGTCCGGGCGATCCGCACCCCGAGCCAATACACGTTCCGCGGCGGAACGGCGCGGGAAACACATTGGAAGGACCCAATGCGCCGTGGAACACACGAAAACACTCAAACGCTCAGAACCGAACGATCTGTGGTCCGGGCAGGGGTGTTCAACTAACCGATACCCGCCTCGCGGAAACCGCACCGCGTCGAGCGGCCTTTTTCTCCCGCCAGTCCCGGAATTTACGATCGAGCCCGGCTGCGAACGCCGCGGTTCTACGAGCGTCCGCGCGGAGCGGGGCGAGTTCACCTTTGCGGCGCCGCGGCGCGTTTCCGGCGCGGATCGAGGGGGCGGAACTCGTTAAGGGTCCCGAACCCCGGCAACTCCGGTAATCGTCTCCTCGCTGTCCCTTTGGAGCGGTAAGCTCGCGAATTCGAATCGGCCAAGTTTCCGAGCGCCTTGCGGCTTCTCGGTCCCGAAATAAATTCCACCTAGGTGCGGAACTTCCGCAGGTTCAAGTGGGGCGTCTCTCCTTTGGTCCGGTCGACGGTGGGCAGCAGTTCCGCGACTTAACCGGGACTTAGGTCTAAAAGTTTGTCCTGGTCCTACCTGATCCTGGCCGACTCCCCTCGTCCTTCTCACTTATAATGCAATTCTGCCCGAGCTCGTCCTTCGAGGGGCATTAAGTCAAGCTCGAGGTTTCGGCCCGGAACTTCCGCGGGCCTTCCCTCCGCCCCGCGGAACGCGCCGACCCGGAGCGGGTTCTTTCCCTCCGCGGAGCCGTCCCGAGTTATTTTCACTGCGCGGGGTCGTGCCTTTTCCCTCGCGGGTCACGGATTAAAAATCTATTATTAAAGCGGACGTCGAGCGGCGCGACGATGCAAATTGTTTCGAACAAGCTCGTAAATCTCCGCCCCTGCCGAGTGCTGCCCCCTGACGAGCCTCCGCGGTCTGGGAAAAATTCCGCAAGTTTTCCTCGTTACCTCCCTCGACGGCGTCGCGCCTCTCCGGGAGCCGCCGGGATGCCCGCTTACCTCGGCCGTTTCCCGGACCCGGAGAGGAGCGTCTCCACGAATTAAACGTTTCATGAGATCCAGGAGTTACTTTTCGGCCGGGGTGTCGGCTCACCGGGGTCATTCCTCGGGGCGAGTCCCCCGGGGGAAACTTCCCCAATGAAACCCGAAACTAACCCGATCCCCTGCGCCGACTCCCTCGGGGCTCGAGCGAGTGACAAGCGGTAACCTTTACTCGGGGGGTGGCGCTTCCACCCCCTCGAGTCGCCCCAACTCCAGGTATACCGGAGAGTTATCGAGTCGAGTGGTAAGCGGGGAGTGAAACTTGACGAACCGCCGCCTCGAATAGGTAGGGTGGTAGGTCGGATAGGTCGGGGAGGGTGACGGCTGGGGGTGGTGGGTGGCTCGAATGGGTGGGTGGCTCGGTGCCGTGTAAACCGAGCCTCGAGAGTCGCCGTTACCTCGCCCGTCGTCTCTCGGTTCGCACCTTCGCCCAACTATTTTGACGGCGTCGAAACAGTCTGACGGAATTCCCCGGCACCGACCCCTCGGCGCAGCCGTTGCACCCCTCTAGGTCTGCCGCTCCCTTTCGACCCTCGAGATCGAAACCCTCCCGGTCGACGAAAAGACCCACCCGTCGCGTCCCACGCCTTCTCATCGAGCGGATTAATCGAAATTCTGCCCCCCAGAGCCGCCGAATGTCTCGACCGGGAGCGGAAAATCGCTCGCCGTTGCGGATCGATCCTATCGGTCGAAGGGGAAGACGCCCGGGATCGGACTCCCTGCCTTACGGGCCGATATTTCACCCTTACCACCTGCCATAATTATCTTAGCGTGCAGGGCGATAGCGGGAGGCGCCGATATTAATGACCACTGATAATGTACCAATAGGTACACCGTCCTAATGTCCGCCACCCCGAGTAATAGACAAGCCGAATGCCCCGCTAAGCGCAAATCCCGAGATATCGGGTGCAGTAGCTAACAGGGTGCCGCGAGGCACCCTGGCAGGACGCGTCCACCTGGAGGAGCCGGAGGGACGAAGAGAAAAAGAATCGCCCTCGTTAAGGTGAAGTGAAACACGTCGAGGGACTTGATAGACGTCGATAAGAAAGATTTTTCTAAATGCCTACGTTGCCGAAGTTCGTTTTTATATTGACAGCTGTGTCGAATTATGTTGGGTATTGTTCTAAATAGCACACTCCACCTGTCGTTTTCGTACAATAATTATGAATAATTATAAAAAAAGTTTATCGATTACCAGAGTGTTCTATATTGTTCGGTTCAATACTCTTAAAAAGAAGTGTCTTATTCGGATCGACTGATTCGAGGGGGGTTTCACTTCACCTTAACTTCTTTGGCTACTAAGAGCGCTTAAAGGCTCCCGACATTTGGTCCAATATTGCCTGCACGGTCAGAGGAATTTCGCCCATATGTCGAAAGAGCTCCGTGTTCAAAGGGCTAACCTCCCGATACTCCATCTACCGAGTCGTTTCGATTCCCCAGGGAATAACTTGGATTTCGAGGATTCGAAAAATGTACGCTTCATACTCTAAAAAGAAAATCGATTCGCGGCTCGAGAGGCGGCAAAGGGTGGAGGCGTCGATTTTCGGGAGATTTTCCGGCCCGTCGAGGGGAAGGCTCGGAGGAACGGGAGCGTCCTGGGCGGCCGCGGCGTTTAAAACGCGCGGCCGGGCCGGCGCGCGAGCCGGCCGGAAATGGGCGGAACTACAGCGGAAAGCTCGCCGCGTCGGACGATCGCGCGGCCGCCGCAATGAAGTTTTAAACTATAATATATCGTTGTTCGGAACACGAGGGTCGGTTCCGGGCTAGCGGTGCGCGCGACGCGTGCGGAATCGCGGGCGGGTCGCCCCCGCATGCGGGGGCCGCGTCCGTGTCCAAACAATGTCTGTCCGAAACACCCGCGATTTCTCTTATCGCGCATTCAAACGCGGAAATAATGGCGCAACTTCACCGCGGACGACAACTCGGCGCCGGGGCGGCCGGCGTCCCTTTCGGAGGCATTGTTCGACCGATCGACCGACCGGGCGATCCGGAGGAACGGACCGATCTCGATCGGGTCCTCGGAAGCCCGTCCCTTAAGAAAGCACGCGGCCGGAAGGGAAGACGCCGAAGGGTTGCGAGGGTCGCCGGGGATAATGCGGTCTGCGCGCGTCGGGAAGCGTGGAAGCGCGAGGACGGAGCGGCGCGTACGAGGCGAAAATGGGTTAGATCCCCTGCAAAAGGGCGGGGACTCGGTTGAACGCATATTTGGGCCGGGATTGGGGAGAGTAATTCCGGAGATTGCCCCTGCATCCCCGTTGTCGTCCGGGGCTCGTAGGCCGTCCGAGGCTATCCCGCCCGGGGCCTATCCCGTCCGGATATCGGAGCCGGATTTAAACTCGACCATGACACCCCCGCAAATGGAAAACAGGAGCGGGATGGAATACTTAAAAGGGCGGCCTCCGAAAGCCCGTCACCCTTGCGGGGGGGATTTCGCCGATCCGCGGCGCGTCCGGAAATATGGAGATCTCGATCGATTTCGGGGAAGACCCCCCGGGGAGCGGCGCGGAGCCGAGTGGGTGGGAAAAACTCCCGGCGGGTGGGCGGAAAGTGGCCGGAGACGCCGAAGCGTCGCGACGCGGAGTCGGGGCTGAGGAGGCGAAACCATCGCCGGAGATCGATCCGTGGTCGCGTTGTTAATTTAGGAAGAGAGCCCGGGGGATATCCGCTCCGGTTCGGCCGAGGGCGGTTCCGCGGGCCCCGTCCCCGCGAGTAATCGCGGACGTCCGGACGTACGCGGGAAGAGTCGGTCGATACCTGTTGATACTTCCCTCAAATAAAAGCGAACTTGTACGCCGAGTGTTTCAAGAGTCACCCGTTTAACCGGGGTTACGGCCGGGCGTCGGTACGCGTCCATGTATGCGTCGGTACGCGCCCACGTACGCGCCCTCCGCCCGGGTGGAGGCGTCTCTCGGGAAAGTTCGGCGGAAAAGTTCGGCCGACTCTTCCGAACACCTCTGGAGCCTCCGGCATTTTATTATTTTAACCCTCCTGTCGCGGGCACACCTCGGGGGTGGCGGGCGGGCCTCCCGAACGAAAATCGGCGGCCCCGCGGCGATTCCGCCACTGCGAGCCATAAGGTCGATTTTCCCTCTCGATCCGACTCCCGCCCCTCGGCGATTCTCTCGCTCCAGTTACCCTCGCCCGCCGGCCGGGGAGAGGACGGAAAACCGGAGGAAGGAGCCCAGGAGAATTAAATCCGTATTAAATTCTTTGATCGCCGCTTAATGGAGATTCACCGAACGGGAGGTGGCCGTCCCTCCCGCCGACGGATTCCGCTTTCCACCCGCCGAGGCTGCGATTACTTCATAATTTTACAAGGAGCTTCCCTCTAAGGAAAAATCCAGTACATCTCCCGGCGGCGACCGGAGGCCCCTTCTCGGCGTCGCGGCGCCCGTTCCCGCGACGCGTCCAGCCTCTCGGATGGGAAAACCGCGGCGGGTCCGCCTCGAACTCACCCCACGGCGTTATCGGCGACCCCGCGGAAAATCGGAGCTCGATGAGGCGTGGGAAGGAGCGCGAAGGCGTCGAGAGGCGTCGCGACGCTAACGAGGGCGCGCTATCGAGAGAGGAGGTCTCGTTGTATCGTCGAAACGACGGATTTCCGTGTTAGCCCTGTCGCGTGCGTGCAGCCTAATTCGAGCGAGCTTGCCAACCACCCCCTCCCACCCCCCGAGTAATTTCGTTGAAAGAGTGCTTAACGGCCGGGGGCGCGAGGCCCGGGTCGGGGGCGGGGGGCATGGGGCGGAAAAGCACGCCGGAAGGAAGGAAGGGTGAAAGCCGACGCGTTGACTATTCAATTGCCGGGCGTTTCGCCGCGGCATCCTCATTAAAAAATAATCAATATCGCTATATTAACAGATGCCCCCTCGCGCGCGTTTTACGCCGGGGTGGCGGCGCGTCGCCTCGTGCCCCCATGCCCCATGCCCCCGGGCCGAGCCCCCCCCTGCGACTCGTTTCGCGTTATACTCGCGCGCGTTTCACCCGTAAAAATCAATACTTCGAACGATGCCGCGTTGCCCCGTTGCCCCCGTTGCTCCGTACCCCCGGCGGAGTAACGCAATATCGTTACGGGCTGATCGTGAATTACTTTACGACCGCGATTACTATCGTTATGGTCTCCTCCTACGGCCGAGGGCGAGCAGCCCCTCTCCGTCTTGCCCCGGAACCGGCGAGCTCGACCTCTCTCTCTCGTCCCCTCCCCCCCTATTTGCCACCCCCCGACGGTGGGGGCGGAAATTTCCGGGAGCGCCATGGCGGGAATTTTCAACCTCCCCCGAGATATGCCACCCGGTGGACGCGCCATCGCGGTATCGTTGGGGAGGATTAAAGGTCTCCTCTTTTTCCGTCACCGGCGGGGTGGCCGATCAATTATCGCCCGTCCTGGCCGGAAGAAAGGATCTCGATCCCCCCGGGGGTTTCTCTCGTTCTCTCTTTCCTCCCGGATTTCGTCGAGCCATATTTTCTTTTTCTTTTTTTTTTTTTTCCAAACGCGAGAGCGGTCTGGCTCATGCGAGGGTGATAATGTCGCTAATTATTCGACACGTCGAGCTTGTCGGCCGAGGGGAAACTGTGTCATCGTAACAAAGGGGGGGGATATAATTTAATAGGAAGCCGAGCCCGACTCGAAACGCCGCTCATTAGTCTAATGAAAGTAATGGGGTTTCCCGGATCCACCGAATTTCTTCGCGGTGGAATTATTCCATTCGGCGAGGTCTTCGGGGGTGGCGGCGCAAGGGGCGACGACTCGGGGGGCGAGATGGCTCGGAGATGAGCCGCGCCGATCGAAGCGCCGGACTTCCTGGGCTTGAACGGCCCGGACGAGGGTCCCGACGCCGTCCCCGGGGGTCTATTTTGAAAAACCGAGTCAAGGTGAGAGAGGGCTGTACCCGCGTCCCCTCCTTTGTTCGCTCGGCGAGAATCGACCCAATAAAGAGGTGTGCATAAATTAACCCTCTGGAAGGCTCTCTCCCTTTACCGGACGGATCGAAGGGTGCTGTCGGCATTTCCGCCCGGGCGGCGAGTTGCCACCCTCGGCCCTCGAGTCTCCGATGAATGGGGGCGACGCCGCGAGGAGAAAAGCCGTAAACCTTTCCTCGGGAACCTAGGATGAAAATCACCCCTGAAGTAGGCTCCTGAGAAGGGGGGCGACCACCTCCACCTCGGAAGCCTAAAATCTCTGTCCCGTGTCGCGCGTATCCGCGAATCTTTCAAATTCATTGTGTCTTTCCCCCGAGGGGCTATTCCCTTGGAAATCGGTGAAAACGATTTCCTTCTTTAAGAGCTCATTGCCTTTAATTTCATATGACAAGCAACGAGGCGATTCGGTAACAAGGGACGTTCGGCTGTATCTTGCACCTATGCAGATTTGCCGTCCGAAAGCGTTTCCGGGGGCCAAAGGACGAAGGATCCTTAAGTGAGACACGCTTCCTGGGATGAACGTAACATGTTGGCTCTTGGTAGATCCGGAAGCCCTGCCCTCCTTCGAGGGAATAAATTCTTGTATCAAGATTCATATAAATGCATTCGAAGCCGCGAGCAAAGTTGTACCCCGCCAAGGATATAGACCGTAATACCGCGTGCTTCGGGGTAGATACCTTTCCCTCCCCTGCACCCCCGCGAAATACCTCTTTGGATCTTCCGCCGTTTTCCGGGCCATCCCCTATCTAATCTCGGCTCTAATTCCCCAAAACTATTTCAATCGAGTGCACCCGACAAGAGAGGATCCGCACCGGAAGTGGCACTCGCGCGACTTGGACCGCCAAAAATCGGGATATCGAGCGTTTTCGCCGTTTCCGCCTCGTCTCCGCCTACCTACCCCTCGAGTGTCGTTAATTAACCGATCGATCCATACTTGATGTATGCTCGTTGCGCCCGAAGTTAATTAACGAGAGACCGAATCGAGCAAAATCCCAAAAGCTGGTTAGCGAGACTGACCGCAGAGACGCGGGAAGGTGTATCTCGGGGTTTCGCGAATAACAATACATTGTTGAAAACCCGATCCATTATCGCCGAAACATTACGGCATTACCGCATGACCATCCCTCTGCCATGATCATTTTTCTATCCGATATCCCGCCTTCGTTAATATTTCCCCCCCTGTTTAATTGTCAGAGATGCGCCCCGCCGCTTCGGCGGTCACGCGATACCGCACCGTTGAATGTTTTATTAAACCCCGTTTAATCCGCGCACAATGGTAAATAAGTCCCTAAATCCAGCCCTTTATTTTCAAACTGGCCTAAGTCCATTTGTCAATTATTTTTTGTTGACTCTAATAACGTGCACAACTTGAAGTTAATTATCGTAAACACCGTTTCGCGGTTAAGTATATTCAGAGCATACGTTAATTTTGGACACACACATTTTCGCGGTTATTTAAATAATTAATAACGTCACTTTGAAAGTGGCCTAAGTGGTAATTTTAATTAAATAGCATTTAAAAAGTTAATCTCACTTTTTGGACAGTTGCTTCAGCTGAATAACCAGTACGATTAATTAATGCGGTGCAGCATACGAACACAAACTCTTAAATATGTAAATTTAAATATAACTGGAGTTAGGTCACTTTAAAAATAAACCGCGGAAATATTATATCGGCCCGGACGTTTCCCTCCACCCTGGGATATCGATCGAAGATCGACCCGAAGGAGGTCCTCGAGAGAATTCCCCGCGACCGTCTTTCCGCCGACGGTCTATCCGGTTTCCCCGCATCCGAGGCGACGGAAAGCCGAGCCTTGCGAAGTTCGCAGCCCACCAGGGGTTCCCAGCTGGTCCCGGTTCCTGGCACAGGCGCATGCGCCGTCGCGCCCTACCGATCCGCGCCCTGGGCGCAAAAGGGTTCTCAACTTCCTGGTCGGCTTCTCGCTCGATCTACCGCGCGATTTCAGTCGACGTAACTTCAAAGCCGCTTAATCCTCTTAACGAAGCCATACGATGGACGAGGGACGGCCTCTTCCCTCCTCCGTGAGGGTCCCCTGCCCCTCCGCCGTTTGCGAGCCCCTCGTTAAGTCTAAATCGAGGCACACACAGAGTGCGCCCTGACATTCTCTCCTCGCGGACGTCCTCCTGACCCGGACGGAGAAACGCTGCTCCAATTCCGCGGCCCGTGTAACGGCCCCCACCTTTCCGCGTTAAACGACTAATCGCGCTCGTCGCCGTTTTCCCGCCCGGATTCGATTTTCCGTTGGGTCCGACCCCCGGGGAAAGCCTCCGGGCGCATGGAAAGTGCCACCGGGACTTTCCACTTTTTCGGAGGACTATATCGTCTTCAGCGCGGAATCGATTCGTCCGCCGCTTTTCATTCACTTGGCTTTATTCGCGGGGGGTCCTTCTGCAGGCGAACGGAGGGATGGAGAGGAGAAACGGGGGTTGGAGGCGCAAGGGGGTGGAATATCGAGATGACCAAGAGAGGACATTTGTCAAGATCGGCCGCGACCGCGTCGACTGGCCGTCCCCGTTCCGCGTTCCGTATTCCTCGGGGGTGCTTCCCCTCTCGGGGATATTTCTGGAAAAATCCCGAGGGATGCGCCTCGAGGGTGATGCGCTTTGACCGGTGGAGCGAACGCGGCGCCGCTCCCCCGGGAGGAAGACCCTGTCCAGAGCCGGACACTTGGAGGGTGCAAAGGGTGCAAAGGGTGCATTCAGCACTCGCAACCCCTTAGGAACTTTTCTTCGCGTCCTGGGCCGACCGATTCTCGGGAGGGGGAGTGATGGATGGCGCCGGGGGTGCAACCGCGATATCGGGGATGACGGTAGCATCGAAACTACCCCCGAATTAAATCGCCGGACGAATTGCATTCGGATCTCGAGGGCTTAGTTTTCTTTTTTCTACCGGCCCTCGTTTCATCCCTAGAGATTTTTCTTCGATCTCCCCTAAACGGGGCACGGGGCTGGGGCTCCAAGGGGCGCGATCGCGGTTTCGGGGGTTGTTTGCGGCGAGACTCCCGAAAATGAAATCGCTACGCGGGCCGAAGCCATGTCACGGGAGCCAATTTTTCAACGCTGCCCTATTTTTCGCGTCGATGGCTCCCCCGCGAATGGAAAGGGAGAACGAGGTCCGTCGGTTATCGGGAGAACGACGCGGTTAAAAGGAACGCCCGAAATCCTGTTACTGGACACCCCCTTTCTTTATTTTTTTTTTCCTTTCCCTCCATTTTTCCAGAAGCAGGAAAACCTAGCCACGCGTGCTTGACGGAACTCGGCGATCGGTACGGGAGAAGGTGGACGGGCTCCGCACCCCCGGCGGCAACCCCCGTTATCGGATTTGCCTCCCCCGCAGCCTTTGTGCTCTGCCCAGTCGGGGACCAATAAATATGTTATTAAAAT
Source organism: Orussus abietinus (assembly GCF_000612105.2). Classification (NCBI taxonomy): domain Eukaryota; kingdom Metazoa; phylum Arthropoda; class Insecta; order Hymenoptera; family Orussidae; genus Orussus; species Orussus abietinus. The sequence continues at coordinate 366,156 of NW_019394240.1, read as the reverse complement.
TACCATAACCCGACCAGTAAAACGGAGCATTTTGCAGTTAATTTTCCGCTTAATAATCTCGCCTACGCCGGGGGTAGTTAACCCTTTGGATATGGGCTGCCGCGCGTACCCCGTGTCATATCGGTACCGACCGAGGGGGATGGGGTGGGGCATTAATAACCGGCTTACACGACGAAATTACAAATAGATATCACCACCTACCCCCGCGGGGGTGGCGACTCGTCGAGCCTCCCTCGCGGCTGGCTGTTAAAAAATTAATAAATCCGAATTATTCACCCGGCAGTGCCCTCGACCCCCGGCCCGGCGATCTCTCGAATTTCCCCGCAAACATCCGGAACTCCCTAGGAAATTTAAAACAGGGGGGGAATCGCTTCCGGCGCCCATTCCTTTCCGGCGCCTCCACCCGAGCCCGTCGTCGAGCTCACTCGAGTCGGATTTCGAATCGCTCGGCGTAATCTTCCGGGGAATTTCGTGCGGGAATTATTGGATATCGGGACCGAGAGAGCGAACGGGCTCGAGGACCGATCGGATGATTCTCGCGTTAGCTCGCACCCTGGTGCCGGATATTTATGCTCCCACCGAGAGAGGGTAAAAAGGCGATGCCCATCATTGTGCTCGGCCGGCTGGAATGAATAGCCCGGGGTATCGGGGCCATTTTCGTCTATACTCAATTAGCGATCGGCGTATCAAGCGGCTGATCGAGAGTCCGCCGGAGAACGAGAACTTTAACCCTTTCGCTAGGGCAGTCTCGTCCACCGAAATACCATCCCTGAACATAAACTCGCGCCGGAAATGTGCACAGTGCACAGTGGTTTCTGTACATATACAAATATTGGGTTGATGCATAAGTCATTGCACATTTTTTCAAATATAAAAATCCGCGCAGAAATTAAATGTTCTGACATATGTTATTTTAAAGAGAAATTCTTGCTCTACGAGACAGGGTTTTAATATTTTTGTTAGATTTGATTTTCGGGAATTTTCAGGCAATTAAAATGGAGGGTCGAGTGGAGAAAAATGTGCATTTTCGACACTTTCTTTTGATCGAGTTTAATCGCGGCTCAAATGCTTCCGAAGCGGCTCGTGAAATTTGCGCTATATACGGAGAAGAAGCTATGACCACAAGAACGGCTCAATGGTGGTTTTCGCGTTTTAAAAATGGAAATTTCGACCTCAAAGACAGCACTCGCTCTGGACGCCCGGTTGAATTTGACGAAGAGCGATCGAACCAGCATATCTATGAAAACCCGCGACAATCGACCAGAGAATTGGCACAAGAAATGGACTCACAAAATTAAATCTAAGAAAAATATTAAAACACAGTCTCGTGGAGGAAAAATTTCTCTTTAAAATAACATATAACGTCATGTTAAAACATTTAATTTCTGGGCGGATTTTTATATTTAAAAAAATGCGCAATGACTTATGCATCAACCCAATACTTTTTTCCCCCGACTTGTCCCGGAAATAACGGCGCGATATCCCGATAATTGCTCCGCTGCCTTCCACGGTTCATAAATCCCGCGTAACAAAGCTAAATAAAAGGAGGAACCTACCCCACGCACGATTTAAAGGGAGAACCCGGAGAACGGGCGATTTAGTCCAGAAGGCGCGTTCGCCGATTCCCGGGGTCGTTGCCCTTTAAGTGGTCCTTAAAGGGGAAGGGACAAGGACGATAAAGGGGATCGACCGGCAGGTCGAGAAGACGAAATAAAATCGACGGATGTTTATTGAATACTTCCATTTCGGGGGCGACTAATGGCCTGAGGTTAAAGAAAGACCCTCTCCTTTCGGCGCCTCCACGCTCGAGATCGGGCCCTCCCTTATCCTCGAGTTCGGGATAAGGCGCTCCGCCGCGGGCGTCGGGACGCCCGGGCGACCTACTCAGGATTCCGCAGGAATTTCCCGACGGGCGGCTCGGCGCCGAAACCACTTCGCGTATTTTTCCAGGCTCCTTCGAGGAGGGTCGATCGTTTCCCGAACTCCGCTTCATCTACTTCAAAGGGTGTCATCGTCCGTCGAACTTTGACCTCGCGTTACCCGACGCCCCGCGTCGACGTCGATTTTTCTTTTCGGCGCCGAGTCTATAAACGTCAAAACGACGCGAGATCGCGTACCTGAACGTTTAACGACTTCCCCTGGGAAGACGTGCCACGTGCGTCGAGATACACGTGGCTTAGTTGACAGCGCGAGTGGTTAAGGGGATATGAAAGTGTTCATCCGCGGGTTAATCGTTTATGAAACGTTTCGCCGAACCGAGTGTACCAAATCGTTTGAAATTTCACAACGTGAGTACATAAGCTATAAGGAAGGTCCTGACAATCGTGAAATTTCATTTTTTTTTTTTTTAATTACTAAAATATCTATGAACAAATGTGGACAAAAATAGAAATCTCATGAGTTTCAAGACCTTTCTTGTACCCTCCATATTTATATTGTAAAGCTTGAAACGATTCAGGTACACCCAGTTTGGAAAAAAGTTTCATAAAGGAGACCTCCTCGACGTCACTTTCACATCACCTTAACGCGGAAGGGAGCCGGTCGCTTCCGGGACCTTCGCGGGGGGTCCGAGGCCGTTAGGGCTCCGTGCAACGGCCTTAGCCAGACAATTAACGACGCTTTACGCCCCATCGAGAGTCCCTAGAGCTTTCTTTAATCACGCCAAATGTGTTGGTTTTTGCTCGCCGGCGACGTTACGGTCGGCACCACTTTCTTTCTCCCTCCGCCAGCCTCCACCCTCGTTAGCTCCTTCGCCGGAGTTCTTATCCGCCCCCCTCGACCTACGGATTTTTATATTTGAAAAAATGCGCAATGACTTGTGCATCAACCCAATAGAATTCGGGCAGCGTGGAGTCGCTTAAATTCCCCCCGAGGGGCCGAGAAGCATAATCGCAAAATTTCTCGACTTCGGCCTCGTTCGGGGGAGGAGAGCCACCCCTGCGTTAGGGGCGCGTTAGGGGAGAGCACATACGCGGCGCGTTTCGGACAGCCCCGAATTCTTCCTGACAATTAAGATGCCGGCGGTTGCCTGTGGGAAATTAGGAATGCCCTGGGGAACGAGGAGCTCCCACGGAGGGTGCACTCCCCCAAGGGAACGGGGAAAAGTATTATCTCGGTCGTCACGGACTAACTCGACCTCGGGGAGTCTCGAGCGTCGACGGAGAGTCCGAAGCGAACCTGAGAAAAAATCGAAATCGACTCGGTAAGGCCCCCTAAAAAAGAAATCTAGGTCGGAGAGGTCTCAAAACGGTCGCCGGTCAGAGATTTCGGCGTCGCCGTCGCTTTTTACCCCTAGGCGCGAGTCTCGACGTTTCCAAACTTTATCTCATTCGAGTAGCCGAAGTAGGCGCCCTCGTATCGAGGGCTCTTAATTTTTCCCTCGTTATGCCGGCCGGGCGGAAAAACGCCGGCGGAAAGTCAGTCGGCCGACCGCCCCCCTGGCCGGACTACTTCGCAACCCTCTCCGAGGAGGTTTCGGCCTCCTCGCCGTCGAGATTACCGATATCCCTCCGGAAACCGTGGCTCGTTCCGAAATAAATTCCGGGTAAGCCGTCGTTCCCGGCGATTTGCCGCAATATCGACGGGACGTCCGGGGCTAAATCCGGCCGTGGCAATTTTGCGCCTTTGACTTTTAACGAACGGGCCAAGGCAGGAGCCTTGATTTACGCGCCGCTCGACGGCTTCGGCGTTTTATCTGACGGCGCCGTTAACGCCGATAATTAATGCTATCGATCAAACCGAAAGGCGGCGGTTTCCGCGCCGCGGAGGTAAAAGAGTCGGGATTGACAAATGCCCCGAAGGCCACCCCGAGGGCGGCGTCGCGACGCGTGGCCCTTCCGCGCCCCTCTACGGCGGCGCGAACGGCCGCGGCCGCGGAATCGCGAATTAACGCGCCGTTATTGGCGCGATAAATCTTGGGATTTAATTCGCACGACAAGGGGGCGAGTCGCGGAAACGCAACGATTCGAGGCGCGGTCGAAATCCAACCCCCGGGACGCATCGAGACTCGTTAAGGACCGCGACGGCCGACTCAGCGGAAATGCCTTTGTGCGGCGGAACCGCGCGCGGAACCGGGAGACCGCGGAATAAGCGACGCCTCGCCAGGTGAAAAATGCGCCGCCGGCTTCCACCCGGCGACGCTTCATCAATCTCCTCTCTAATAACTTGGCAGGGTGTCACTTTGCCCGCTCGTTTGCTCGCGGACGATCCGCCGCGTTTGCCCCGCTGCTCGGGATAACGGCCGCGACCGCCCCCGGGGGCGGCCATCGGTGAAATCACTGCCCGAGAGGAAAAGAGAAATGCGCGCTCTCGACCGAACTACGCCATCGCCGGGATGTATTGAGAAACCCTAAGGTGGAGTTTCGCGCCAAATGCACACTCGTGGAGGCGCGAAACCCTGACCTAGTCATTATCTGCGTTAAAAAATTTCCTTTCGATGAAATCACTGTCCGAGAGGAAAACAGAGATGCGCGTTCTCGACCGAACTACGCCATCGCCGGGATGTATTAAGTAACCCTAAGGTAGAGCTTCGCGCCAAATGCACAGATGTATAGACCCGAAACCCTGACCTACTCATTATCTGCGTTAAAGAAATTCGCTCCGGTAGAATCACTGCCCGAGAGGAAAAGAGAAAAGCGCACTTTAGACCGAACTACGCCATCGTCGTGATGTATTAAGTAACCCTAAGGTGGAGTTTCGCGCCAAATGCACACACGTATAGGCGCGAAACCCTGACCTACTGATTATCTGCGTTAAAGAATTTCGTTTCTCCGTTTTAGGGACTGTAGAGTGGTGAGGGACCCGCAGACGCTCAAGTCCAAGGGCTATGGATTCGTGTCCTTCGTCAAGAAGGCGGTAAGTGTTCCTTGCATTCAATTTCCCGCACCGAGACGACGGATCAGCCCCCGGGAGGTCGGAAGAAACTTACCGGAGAGATCCGCGCGATTCTTCCGCCCGAGTTCCGGGGTGGCGGCGCGATTTAACGCGACGGCCGCGGCCGGAAATACGACCCAGGGTTTAAGTTTTTGCCCCGAGTCTAGCCGGAATCGATCGCGAGTCCTTCCCGTAACCGAGAACGCGTCCCGAAGTCGTTCCGCTTGGAAATCCGCGGGCGGCCCCGCGATCCGGAGAGGGCTAGACTTTTCCAGCCCCTCGCCCTCGAGTTTTCCGCCCTCGCGACCCCTCGGAGCGAAGCCAAGCTCGATATTAAAACGAATATCGCGCGTCGGGACGCCTCGCCGGGAACTTGTCGTCTCCCCTCGAGACTCCTCTCTTCCCGCCGTCGGGACGACGCGTTTCGGCCGCCCTAGAAAACGCGGTCCCCTTCTCGCCTCGGGAGAAATGACGAAACCACTCGAGCCACGTTTATGATCGGCCATCTCGGCCTTAATTCCCGCGGCATCCCTTATTTCCTCCTAAATCTCGTTCGGGAGCTCTAAAACTTTGCCCGAGATGTGGTAACGGCCTCCCCCGAAACGAGGCGCCGAAATAGTTGGCCATTCCGGTTCGGCCGCGAACGGCCATCGCGGGCCGCACCAGGTCCGCATTAGGGGCCGCATCGAGAGCCGCACCGGCGCCCGGACGCGGCCGTACGTGCGTGTCGAGCCGAGGTTAGGCTTTACGTTTTACTGGGTCGTTTCGCGGGCCAGCGACGTGTCCCGTCGAGCCGGGGTGCCGAAAATCCGCGACGTAAATCACGGCCGCGCGGATCCCGCGACCCGGCCGCGGCCCGTACGTGCCCCGGAGGATCCGCCGCGTTTACGGCGCGCAGACGGCTCGGAGAGGGTGAGGGGAAGGAGTGCCCTGGAAGCCGCTAGGACTCGGCGTCCCTGTTTTAATGTCCCTATCGATCTGGACCGGCATCTTCACCTACCCACTCCTGGCTTCTACGAGATTACTATTGCCGAAGCCGGCACGGCACCCGAGCATAAATTTCCCCGCCTCTCCATCGCCGCCGCGGAGACGCAAGGCACGACCGGATGGGACCCCGAAACCCGGGGAATCGTTCCAGGGACCGAACCGTTCCTACTATCTCCGTTTTCGCGGTTTTCCGAGCCCAGGACGAGGACCTAGTCCCGATATGTTGCTCGTATCTCGGACATAGACGGGTTTTCCGGACGACGACGTCGGGTGGAGGACGCGGGGCGTCCCACCGCGCGCACTCGCACCCTCCTCGGGGGGAGAAAAGTTTCCTTCGGCCACGTAAGCGAGTCGCTCGCACCACTGATCGAGTAATAACTCGATAATACATGCGGGGTCGTTTTTTTCCACCCTCTGGGCGTCTTTGGAAAGTGTCGCGCAGCGTGTCCTCGGCATGGGAACGCACCCCTTTCGCGACGCGTCACACTCGGGGCAGCCTAGATACGGAAGATATAAATGACCGACGAGTTACGCGTACCCGGCGGTATAAGTAGCCGGGGTATGTTTAAGGTGAAGTGAAACCCCCTTTTCAAATCAGTCGATTCGAGTACAACACTTTTTTTTAAGGGTGTTAGACCAAACCGTCCGAAACTTTGACACGTCACTCCTGATCATCTAAGAATTGTCCTGACACATTGAAATTTCGGATTTTTTTTACAAAATTTTAAACCGAGTAGTCGATAAACTCGCATTTGAACGGGATAAAGGCAAAACAAGTGTTGTATGCGCTTCTATGCCGAAACAATAGGAATACGAGGTCTCGGAGTGAAAATTTAAGCGACCTGGAAATCACAGATGGCGCAGGGGGTCCCTCTGCAGTCAATTAGGGCCCCGGAAAGCACGAATCCAGAGGATTTCTGGAGTTTTACTTCGATTTCTTGATATTTATCGTACGAAAACGACAGGTGGAGTTTGCCATTTGATACAATACTCAATATAATTCGACACAGCTGTCGACATAAAAACCAACGTCAGCAACGTAGGCATTTGGAAGAATCTTCTTTATTGACGTTGATCAAGCTCCTCGACGTGTTTCACTTCACCTTAAGGGCGTCCATAGCAACCCCCCGTAAAATTCATGTCTTCGTTAGATCGACGCCGAGACGCCTCGAGACGCCCCCTTTATTTCAGGGCACTCTTTCTCCCAAATGGGGAGCGAATGCTCATCCCGCTCCGCGGAAAAGGATGTCGATCTGGATCGCGGGGACCTGGACCCTCGACCGGCTTCCGGTTACTCTATCTGGGGTAACCGCGCGAACGTGGCGGCATCATATCGAGGAATGGAAATTCGAATCGGAAATACTTTATCCCGGGGGCGGGAGCCCCCTCTGCCCCCGGGCCGAAATCCCGCAAAATGGCGACCCGCGCGGCACACCTACGAGAACGGGCGACCTTTTCGCCGGAATTTCCGGTCCCCTGCCGACGCTATTTCCCCGACGAGTCCGGACGCGACGGTCGTTCGCGTCGCCGCGTCGGGACGCTCCCTCGTCGTTTCCGTCCCATTTATATCGAGTCTTCGGCTGAGGAATGGACTGCCGAGACGGGCGAACTCTCCCTCGACGAATTCGGAAAATCCCGGACGCCGTTTCTCGTTTCTCCTTTCTCCTTTCCCGTTTCGTTAAAATCGCCCGGAACGGGGTTTCGTTAACTTTGCGGAAACCAGGTCCACGATTATCGCTACTAGGGGAACCTAGGGTTTGAGGTCAGAGGTCGATCGGATCTCGGGCAATTCCTTCCCCTAGCCGTGCCGAGCAGTCATTTAGGAAATCATGAAATTTTAAGGGATTGTCAAAGTGCCATCCGAAGACTCAATCGTTCATGACATCTTTCTCTGAACTGGGGCTACCGAATCGTATCAAACTTCACAACGTGAACGTGAAGACTATGAGGAAGGTCCTGACCCAGATGAAATTTCATTTTTTATGAACAATTTTTAAAATACCTGCAAAGATATGATTTAGATAATGAATTTTCATGGACGCCAAGACTTTCCTTCTAGCCTCCATATTCACGGTATAAAGTTCAAAACAATTTGGTACCCTCAATTCGGTGAAAAGTTTCATAAACGAGATTTCTGAATAGCGACTTTCCCGTCACCTTATCGCCTGAGATCATTAAGAAATCACTGGAGATCGTTGGAAATCGAATCACTGAAACTCTGTCACAATCTTAAGGCCGGCCGTCCCTTGTCACCGAATCGCCGTGTCCTTTATCAAATGAAATGAAAGACTGTCGGTTCTCAGAGAAGTAGATCGTTTTCCCTAATCTCGAAGTTAATAGTTCCCTCGGGCCGTGTCTTATCAAATCTTTGTTCCAGGAGGCGGAGAGCGCGATCGGCGCCATGAACGGCCAGTGGCTCGGCAGCAGGAGCATCCGGACGAACTGGGCGACCCGCAAACCACCGGCACCCAAATCGGAAGGTAAGCAATCGACTGCCCTCCAAAGTCGTATCCGTCCGATTCTCGGACTCGCTCCGTGCGCTCTTTTTCGCTCTATCTTACCCCGACGAGACGCGGCGGGGTTAGGATCCCTAATTCTGGAAAATCTGCGAGATATGGGAAAAGCGTAAAGAAATCCGGAATACTTTTCCCCTTCCGGCGGCGGAAATATGGAATGGGAGAATAGGGGATAGGAGGGCCGCGATTGGCTGTAATGTCTTCCATACAATTCCTGGATCAGTGCCCGATTCGTGTAGATTTTCACACTCGGAGAATTTTAATTTATCGACCTGGATTAAAACTTCTTCCGAAAATTTCTCCTGGATAAAAATTTCTCGTAATTGATTTCGCCTCGTATCGAGATATCGGGGCTTTGACGTTGAACCCGCGACGGGGCCTCCATTGTAGCTGGAGATATGGGAAAAGCGTAAAGAAATCCGGAATACTTTTCCCCTTCCGGCGGCGGAAATAAGGAATGGGAGAATAGGGGATAGGAGGGCCGCGATTGGCTGTAATGTTTTCCGTACAATTCCCGGAATGGTGCCCGACTCGTGTAGATTTTACACTCGGAGATCCGTAGGAGAGCCCCGGTAATGGCGCAAGAACTCCGGGAAAAGACTTCGGAGAAACGTCGTATTTCCCAGTCGCGATAAAGCTCTTCCCCTCGCAAAGCGACTCGAGAATTCGCGGAATCCGCAGCGATCCTTCCTGCCGGGAATTCCGCCGGATCGACGGGCTTCAGAAATTGGGACACTTAATTAGAAGCGCAAGTCGAGGAGATCGAAAGCCTCCTTCGGAAATATCCCGCGGCGAGAAGTGGAAAGCGTTTCCGTGGCGAAAAAAAGAAAATTTACCATCGCAACGCCACAAGACCGCGCGCGTAATAGAAAACGTTCCGATTTTATCGGATCATTTTTTGCCCGGAATTTTCCTTCCCTCTTTATCAATTCCCGACACATTGAATTATCCTAAAACCGAACGCGATTCTCTCTCGAGAAGTTCGCCTCCCCTAGTCGTCCCAAAGCCCGGAAAACTTAAAAAGCGGTTCGTCCCGACGAAAAGCTCAAAGATCGAAGATGAAGGAAGGTAACGTAGAGCTTGGCCCGGAGGGGGGTAAGCACGAATCCAATTGAAGTTGGGAACTAAATGCATAATGAGCTTAGCGGTAGCACCCAAGCCGAGGAAGCATTATTATATTATCATAAGCGACGCGCCCCCTTCTTCGGCCCCCCGGTGGACCGTCGCAAACCGCGACCAACTAATTTCATTCCGCCAGTCTTTAATTAGTATTCCTCGCGAGGCGGCCGAACTCTTTCACTAGACGAGCCGGGTAACGCCGCCACCCCCAGGAACCGCGACCTCGTTGCGAAGCCCGCCTGACCCCCTCGAGAAATTTGCATAGACAGCCGAGGACATCTTTACCGCGTTTCCGCCCCTACGTTCCCCATTTAGCCTGCCAATAAACAAGGAGCGAGGTGCGACAGGAGGCGAAACGCGAGAGACAAAAGCTCTCCCCTCCCCGATTACGACCGTTCCTCGACAGGAGATTCGTCTCTCCTCCCCCAAAAAATTCAGATTAAACAATCCCACCAGCCGAGGAAATTGGGGGGTTAGGGCAGCCCTTAGCTTCGGGAAGAATGGATACCCCCGGGGGGTTGACGGGTTCATTTTTTGATCCCCTTTCACGGTAGGAACGTCTCGAGAGTTGGATCGAGAGTATCCATTCTCCTCGGAGACGGATCTCTTCTCTCCTCCGGTCCCGGTCGATCGTCCAGGTGTTACGAGGACGATTTTTTCCCCGGGCGATATGCAAATGCTATCGGCGCCGATGGCCCCGAGGACGAATCCCCCTAGGAGGGCGGCCACAAAGAGTTGGAGTCGCGATCGTCGTTCCTTATCCACTTTGTTGGATCTGCCTCGGGAGGAGGTCCTCTCTCGCCATTTACCTCCCCCTCACCACCCACTTTCGCGTGCACCCCGAGTCGATACTATCCGGCTCGCCCGGAAATGGCAGGAACGCCGCTGGAAAGCGAGCCCTTCTTTATCGCTCTTCCTTCTGTATTTAAATCTCCGATTACGAGCCCACCGCGTCTTGCGCCCATTCCTGGCCAACGTCCCGTGATTGACCTCTCCCGTTTCCCTTTTTCCTCCTTTACGGTGAAGTGAAACACGTCGAGGAACTTGATCGACGTCGCTAAAGATGATTTTTCTAAATGCCTACGTTGCCGACGTTTGTTTTTATATCGACAGCTGTATCGAATTATATTGGGTATAGTACCAAATGGCATACTCCACCTGTCGTTTTCCAACAATAAATATCAAGAAATCGAAGTAAAACTCCAGAAATCCTCTGGATTCATGGTTTCTGGGACCCTAATTGACTGCAAAGGGACCCCCTGCGCCATCTGTGATTTCCAGGTCGATTAAATTTTCCCTCCGAGACCTCGTAGTCCCATCGTTTCGGCATAGAAGCGCATACAACACTTGTTTTGCCTTTATCCCGTTCATTTAATTTTTTTGCCAAGACAATGTTCTAGTGTTTTTTTACATAAAAAAAAATTGATTTTTTTTGCCGGTTTTTTTCAAGAAATCTGCGCGTTAAGGGGTTAAAGGGAGGAGGGTGGCAACCAGGAGATTCCTTCCGCTCGTAATTACCTGCAAACCCGGAAAACCGCTTCCCGATACGGAATCTTCTTCCGGCCTCGGGCAGAAATTTGAAATTCGGAACGGAGAGGTCAGAGAATACGATATCGCGAGGACCGGGAGGAACGCGGGATTAATATTTTAGGCCTCCTGACCGACCGCGGGTGAATCTTTCACGAGGCCACCCACCACCCCCCGACGTCGTTCCTCCGCACCGCTCCCGTTCCGTATCTCCGAGCGGGTCGACTGTGCCGAGGGAATCGCAAAGTGGTGTGTTAGAAGGCAGGTTTTTACCCACGCCGTGCATTTAGCCGGAGTACTCGAAGGCAAATGCCGAGAGAAAGAGAGACGCCGGCTCTGGGGGGGGGGGGGGCGGACGAGGAGGCAAAGAGAAAAACGCGACGTACGTCCCGCGCCCGGAAGAAGATGGACAACTATTCGTCGGATATCTCCGGGATTGATCTCCGGCGAAATTTCCAGCCATCCTCCGAGGAGAATCCCCGGTTACTCTTTCCCCCGGATCCCTCTCTCCCTCCTTCTGGGAGAGATTTTTCAAATTCTTTGAAAAGTAACCCTCGACGTTGATCGCGTATTCGAGGAGGAGAGAAAGAGAAGAAGACCCTGGGAGATGCAAGATCGTTTCGGCCAACCCTTTTCGAGGTCCATTGAACGAGGACAATTCGAAAGGGCGGTCCAATGGGTTCAAATTTGAGACCGGAAATACCCAGGCACTGTAAAACGTGGAATATCCGTAAATTAATCGTATATAAACGTTCATTGAACGTATGTAAGATATATAGATATCTATGAACTCTATTGTAGATACACTCAAAGGCTAGATGTCCGGACACGGTACGTAATACATATCGTAGATATCTACAATAGATGGAAGTTAGAATTTAGGTATAAACATTAAATATGCACGAAAGATGTTAGGTTACATGAGGTGTCTCTTTACTTTCCTAAACGTATTTCCTACGATGTTGATTAACCTTTGATAGACGTCTACTGGAGATATTATATATTTTGTATGCGTCAAGAAATAAGTGGATATTTGTAGATCAATAGTGGGTATATAATTTTCGCCTACAATAGACATAAATATTTATATATATCCTTTAGATATTTTATTAGGTTGATGATAGACGATGTACATTTGCTATACCTGTAGACCTAATTTAGACGATTAATTTACGTCTATTCCACTTGATGGGTAGCGTCGGAAGTTCCTCCGGTTTACCCACAGGTACACGAGTCCACTCGGTGCATGGAAATCTCGTATAATGTTGCATATTCTACGCGGTGTTGAATCAAGGAGGATGGAAATGGGTCTTCGGCGTAAAACGGACCTGCCCCATTTCGACGGAGCAGGGGTAGTTTCGGGCGAAATTACGATTGGCAAACATTACGGTCTCGGACGTCTCGGGAGGGCTCCGGAAAGAAAGGCCGAGAGGGCGGGAGGGCGATTCTCTCGAATTCCGAAATCCCGGAGGAATCTCGTCCCGATTTTCCGAGTCGGCCGAGCCTTTTATTCGGGAGCACCGGGAGCGAAGATGGGTAAAATCTCGGCGAAGACCTCCTCCGGGGCAAGCCGGGCGCGAAAACGTCGGCGCGTTTGGAGAGAGTGAAACGGAGAGTGCGGCAGACGGGCGGGAAAAGGAGGGGCGACCGGGCGGAAAGGTGGGCGGAATACGGAGAGGGAGAGCAGCCATTTAATTTGACTGAGTCCCGAAGTTCCCGGCAACTGGGTCAATATTTTATAGCCGCGGCAATTAGTTAACTTTGCGGTTGGGCAAAAATGTGATTGCTGGCACGTGAAAGGGCCAACTAGCTTTCGGGTCAATGCCGAAAGTTGGTATCGGCCGACCGCCGCCAGAGGCGCTGCACCCTCGTTATCGACAGTGGCGCCCCGGGGGACAGCTCGGCGAGTCGCCTAATCTGAAAGCTCGATGCTGTCGTCGTTCCGCCCGACAACGGTAGCGGTTCCGCTCCGAATGTATATAAACCTGGAATTGCCACTTTAGCACAATTCAATAAAATTTGTTGCAAAATTTTGGCTTTGTATAAAGCTAGCACTGCCACGATAAAAAAATAATTGTTAAGTGAATCTTCATCGAAGAATTATATACCAGAAATTATTGCTAATTAACAGCTCGCGGAAAAACCAAATTTCAATTTTCTTGCTCACACCTAAAGGGGTGAATCGCCACCCCTAGTGCTGATCGCAGGACGGAAACATGAAAAACATGGAATAATCGAACTATTTCTTCACGTGGGAATTAATAGCTAATTATTTGCTAATTAATTGCTCCGAGAAGAACCAATAGCTTTCCCAAAAGAGGACGTCGCGTCGGGCGGAATCGTGCGGTACCCTCGGTATCCGCGTTTCCGGAAAGAAAATCGCCACGGTTAGGCGGCGATTCCGTATAATCTCCGTTCGAGTAGTTTCGTTAGATAGGAAAAATGACGAAAATCTGGCATTCCGAATTTCGGGGAACGGCGTCGTTGGGGACGAACGCCGTTACCGAGGCTCTCGCCCCCTGTCGAGCCGGCACGCTACCGAGGCCCTAACCTCAAAATACACCCGGCCCTCCACCCGGAAGACACGATCCCCGGAGCAGCGGAAAGCTCGTAAACGCGGGGTTACGACTCGATCGTGCGCTCCAGGGGGCGTCGCGGGCGTCGCGGGCGTCCCGACCTCGATTCCCGGCGATCGAATCGACGAGAGCGAGATCGGCACCCCGATGCGCCCCGTCCGGGGGCGGGCCGAGTGTCTATTCGTGTCGCGATCGCCCCGAGTGCCCCCGAGTGCCCCCCGGGGGGGACGGCCCCCAACGGAGCGCGTGCCCTTAAGCTCGGCCCGGTGGACGGGATGGCCACCGAGATGGGCCGAAGTCCTTCCAGATCGATCGGAGCTCGCCCCGACGCGTATCTGCGCCGGATATAATCCCGCGTCGGGGCCTGCGGAACGGCCGGATCCCGTCCGCTCCTCCTCTCCTTCGGCCCGTTTCGAAATGATTTCGTTAATTCCTCGTTGGACCGAAATCGCGAGCCATTCCGGGATAATTACTTTTATCGCCGAAGGCTCACCTCGACGAGCTTGTTCGGCGGTTTGTCCGCCCTAGGCCGGGCGGCGGAGCGCGAGCGGAAACGTCAACGGGGGCGCGGCCCCCCCCGGCACGGTTTCGGGGGCCGAGGGGCTCGTCGGGCTTTTTGATTGGCTGCCGCGTCACAACACCCTCCGGCCGCGTATCGACGCATATTCCGGGGGCGCGCATAACAAATTGACCGTAATCGCGCCGCCCGGGCGGAAGGCCGTGCGGGAAACGCGGCCCGTCCGGAAATTCGGCCGCGGCTTCGCGGGCCCCGACGCCGGTCCAAGGAAATTGGACGCTTCGTTATTTACAATTGATCCGCCCCGGGGTGGCGAACCGACTGGCGGAGCGGCCGCCGCTAAGGGGCGGCGCCGCCGCGCGGAAAGGACGCCAAAGTGGATTTTTACTTTGGCGCCCCGCGAGCCATGAAATTCGGGGAGCCGTCCTCGGGGATACGCCCGGGGCCCCTCGATTACTTAGTCCAAATGGGTTCGGGATAAATCTCGAAAACGGGCGCCGAGACGCCGAAAATCCCCCACTGGCGTCCGCGGCCAACGCGGAATTCCGCGAGGACGGAAATCCCGTCGGGACCGTTCTCCTTATCGAATATTATCGAAATCGATTAGCCGTTGATTATCGAAATCGCGCCGACGTGTCGACTCGTTCTTTGCGGCCATTTTTCGAGATCGCGGGGGACCTCGCGAGAGTTTCGTCCGCAAGCGGAAATCGGTCGCGATAAGAGGCGACTCTTTTGCGCCCCCTCCCGAATCGCGATTCCGCACCGGAAAGGAGGGGGAGGCCCGTCCCTGGTAGCCGTTTCCACGGACGGGGCATTTGCGTGTACCCGAGGAGGCTCGGGGGCATTTCCCCCCGCTGTCGTCGCCGCCGCGTTTCGCCCGCGTGCACGCTCGGTCGGCTGCCAAAAGGAAGCCGACTTAAACCCTTGTTTCGTTCGCGTTGCCTTTTTCCTCCCCCTCGGTTATTATTATTCCCTTTTTTTGCCCCACCCCGGCCCCGACTTTCGTCCCTCGCCGCTTTATACGCTTTATGCACTCGAAGTATTTCAAGCCCGGCCGGCTGCTTTGCATGAAATCGTTGTAATTTCGCGGTAATTGAATCGAGAGGGGGAGCGGGTTGGTCGAGTGCCGTCGCTAAGTGAGCCGCCACCCCCGCCGCCGCGGGGGCGTTCGCCCCCGGGCGGACCCGCGATCCGTCGGCGACGGGGTGGCCGGACGCGCGGAAAACATACGGCATAATTAGCCCGGGACGGTAAATAAAATTCCTGGGAAATCGCGACCGGACATCAGATGCGAGTCGAACGCAGTATGACCGCCGCGCGGAGGCACCGCGTTGCGGCCCAGGGGCGGAAACGCTGTCGATCGCGCTATAAACGATCCACCCCCTCTCGGACCCCGAAACCGCGTCGCCGAAGTTCCGTCCGCGTCCGGGTGACTTCGACGGCGCGTTTCCGCACGCTCCGCGTACTTACCATTGTTCCGGAAAACGTGCGGCGCGTATCGAAAGCGCCGCGAACGGAAATAAAGCTCGCGCAATGAAGCCACCGACGATCCCACTTAATTACCTTTGGGAATAAAAGAACCCTCGCAATTACAAGGGAAATTTTCGCCGCAATTCCTCTTTCGCCGTCCGCGCGGTCCCTTGCGCGGTGAATTCAACCGCACCCTATCCCCCGCGCGGAAAACTCCCCCGCGCCCCGAGCCCGCTTTCCCTCGTTTACTTTTCATCGGCGGAGGAGCGCGCCGCGTAGCCGGAAGCGGCCATTCCGGAAACGTCGAGACGGCGCGGCGAGTACGTTCGAATCGCGTCACATACCCGCGGAAAGAGCGGCCGAATCGCGAGCCGCGTACGTGCGAACGACCGATCCGGCCTGGATGGCCGCGTTTCCCGGGGATATTCTCCTCACGGGGGCCCCGGAATCGGTCGCGGCCCCGTTGCGGATCCGCGCTTATCCGCCGAAACCGACCCCTCGCGGTTTTTTCTCCCCCGTTACACCCTTTCCCGACCTTTTTACGAGCGCGCCGCGGCGATACGAACGCGGATACAGAGAATAAACGCGGGGCGTACAGACCCGCGCAGGGGACCTTACGGGGCAAACGCCGCGTTGTCACCGCATCGGGATACGTGTCGTATCGTCTTCTAAGGCGACGGTACGCGGTAGGATTTCAAACCCTGCGGAAAATTTATCAAAATTCGACTTCCCATCTTCCGCATGCTAAAGTCAATCCGTTAATCGTTCCGCACCCTCGACTTGGTGGAGGCGCTGCAACCGGCCGATTCGTCCACGCGGCGTCCGCCCGGTGCGGGCCAGCGTGCGTTTCCGGAGCCGGCGTGACGGGAATACCGCGTAATGCGGATACGTGCCGCCGAGCGCCGTATTGGCCGCATTTATCGAGGGCGCCGATCCGCTGGGGGGTGGCGGAAGGCCCAGAGCCGCGAATTTATGCCGCGACTACAAATCTTGGCTACCGCGCCGGGATTCCGGAACCGGGAGGGAGCCAAGTGGAGCGAAGTGGATCGCGGCCTAGGCTGGAGCCTAGACTCGAGAGCTAGCTTCCGGAACTATCGATTCGCCGACGCGAACTCGCTTATTAGGCAGTCGAAGGTCTCTCTCTCGCGGATTTTTCGGCGCCTCCCCGGTCGCTCTACGAGTTCCGTCCCGGTGCTCCTTGAGTTTCCTCGATCGCGCGTTATTGCCGCCTCGGCAGCCGTAACGAGGACGTCGATTCGGGATTTAGCCCGCAATCTCGACACCCGGGGGAGAAGGCGCGGCCGCGAGGAAAATTAATTCCGCGTCTTAAGGTGAAGTGAAACACCTCGAGGAACTTGATCGACGTCGATAAAGAAGATTTTTCTAAATGCCCGCGTTGCCGACGTTTGCTTTTATACTGACAGCTGGGTCGAATTATATTGGGTATTGTACCAAATGGCATACTCCACCTGTCGTTTTCGTACGATAAATATCAAGAAATCGAAGTAAAACTTCAGAAATCCTCTGGATTCATGATTTCCGGGGCCCTAATTGACTGCAGAGGGACCCCCTGCGCCATCTGTGATTTCCAGGTCAATTAAATTGTCACTCCGAGACCTCGTATTCCCATCGTTTTGGCATAGAAGCGCATACGACACTTTTTTTGCCTTTATCCCGCTCAAATGAGAGTTTATCGATTACCAGAGTGTTCTAAATTGTCGTAAAATTGTCCTGACCCTTTCGATTCTCATATCAGAGCCTTGGATAATTGTATATCGATCGAAATATGAGAGCTCGACGCCATTTTAGTTTTGGTCTGGGCTGAGTTAAGAAATTGTTTCCAAAAATCCGAAATTTCAATGTGTCAGGACAATTCTTAGATGATCAGATGTGTCAAAGTTTCGGACAGGTTGGTCCAATACCCATAAAAAACAATGTTGTATTCGAATCGACCGATTTGAAGGGGGTTTCGCTTCACCTTAACGGGCCGGGATACTTAGCTTTCTTGGGGAGGAAGTCGGGGGTGGTTTATTAAGGCCGATACGTTTCCGCGGAGCGCGTGTCCGTGTTTTCCGCTCGCGGTGCCGCTTCGAGTTGTGCGTAACACGTCCCTCGCGCCGTTCCCCGTATAAAGCGAGGTTATCGAAGTTTCGACGATCCCGCCGCAATAATGGCCGCGACGGCCGCACGTTTTTATTGGCCGACCCGCCGCGGCATCGATTCCGCAACTTGGCGACGTCCTTCCGCACCCGTGGCCGAGAAACCTCGCGTTCGCGCGGAAGAATCGCGCCGTTTGACCCTCGGGGGCGAAACCGCCCCCGATGGAAAAGCTCGCGGGGGCAAATCTACCCCGACGATCCGTCGTCGGCTCGCGTAAGTTTACGAACCACCACTTAAATCGGATATTTTACAGGAGGGTCGTAAGCAGGCGAGTTAACGGCGAGAGAAACAGAGAAACAGAGAAATAGAAACGAAACCGTGCCGTTTAACGAGCGTGTAAGTCTTCCAACGATCAACGCAGCCTACCTACGTGCGTTAATTATTTCCTTTGTTTGCCTCTCTTTCTTTTTCGGCCCGACTCACTTTTACTAACTAATATTCACCTGTTTACCTATTTACCGTCTACCCACGTTTACGCCTACTTTGTATATTTAACTCGCAACGCTCGTTAATATTTGACTACGTTCCACGTTTACCTATTTGCATATTTACATATTTACTTATAATACTTCCTACGTGCTCTCTTCACTTATGGTCTAGTTCTTCATTCTTTTCTCCTTTCTGCTTTCCACTATTTTTATCCCTTATTACCGTAGCTATACCTCGTTATCGTTATTCCATTTCGTGCTGTATGATATTATCGTCCTCTTTATTCGAGCGACTTGCGAGGCTTTCTTTTTTACTTTTCTCCTTTTCCTCTCATCGCCATCGTTCTTCTTTACTTCTCCGAGTGTCTCGGTACTTTAATCGTTATCGAGAAAAAACGCGTCGACTTTTCGTACCCTTCGTCGACTTTTCGTATATTTCGTTGATTTTTCCTACCCTTCGTCGACCTGGTCCGCCCTGGAATCGCGGATACGTCGATTCCAAGGGAAGATTCGCGCGAAGCGGACGACGGAGAAGATGGAAAGTGACACGAGGAGAGGAAGTGGATATCTCTCTCTCGTATGCTTCGAATTTAGCATCGGAAACCACCTTGTTGTTAGAATTGCCATTCGCTCTTTATTCGAGCGACTTGCGAGGCTTTCTTTTTTTCTTTCCTCCTTTTTCCTCTCATCGCCATCGTTCTTCTTTACTTCTCCGAGTGTCTCGGTACTTTAATCGTTATCGAGAAAAAACGCGTCGACTTTTCCTACCCTTCGTCAACTTTTCGTACCCTTCGTCGACCGGGTTCACCCTCGAAACGCGGATACGTCGATTCCAAGGGAAGATTCGCGCGAAGAGGACGACGGAGAAAACGGAAAGTGACACGAGGAGAGGAAGTGGATATCTCTCTCGTATGCTTCGAGTTTAGCATCGGAAAACACCGGAAACCTCGTACCACCTTGTCGTTAGAATTGCCATTCGGTCTTGCGCCCGCGCCCTCGTAGGCACCCTCAGGGGGTAAAGAGTCCCTCTCGATCTTTCCGCTTTTACCGTAACTCACCCCGAACTCCCCCTTCCTGGTGGGAGCGAAACG
Source organism: Orussus abietinus (assembly GCF_000612105.2). Taxonomy (NCBI): domain Eukaryota; kingdom Metazoa; phylum Arthropoda; class Insecta; order Hymenoptera; family Orussidae; genus Orussus; species Orussus abietinus. Next base: position 346,893 of record NW_019394240.1, on the reverse strand, counting down.
CACGCGCGGAACACACGCGAGCATACACTCCCCCACCTTCCCATAAATTCTTCACCCCGCGGAAGATATTTACGCGGAGAATCGGCTTATGTCTTTGAACGAGATCCGAAAGTGCCAATATTCCCAAAGCCAGTCGTATATCCGGATGCGTATGCTCGCGTCTTCCCGGAAGCGGAATGCACGAACGCAATGCGTCTCGCAAAACGTCCCCCTGGTATTTAAACCCATGACATATAAATAAAACTAAATTTCACGCATTAGAAAAATACTATTCAATTTGACCGGAGGCAGTTCTCGACCTTAAGGTAGGTCCTGGAACTCGGGAAACTTCACTTTTTATACAAAAATGTTGAGATCATCTATAAACAAATTTTCATAAAATTGAAATTTCATGGTCGTCAGGACCTTCTTTATAGCCTCTAAATTCACGTTGTAAAGCTTGAAATGAATCGGTACACCGAATATGTAAAAAAGTTTAATAAATGAGACCTCCTTGACGTCACTTCGACATCCCCTTAATTCTCATCGCGATTCATCCAACCCCAGTAAAACTGGAATCGCATCGAGTCCAACGGCGGTTTTTTCTTCTCCCTCGAATTTACATGCGACGCTCGGCCACGGCGTCCGATAAAAATGTCGTCCACGTGCAGCCGAGCCGCCGCGGGGGAAGTGCCCCCCGGGGGGCCGCCGGTGCGGATTCGGTCGGGGGCGAATATTGGCGCGACTCGGGGTAGCCCGTGCCAGAAAGTCTAGGGAGATCTCCATTATTTAAGACGTTGAGATACGTACTTTTCAATTCCGGCCGTCCATGGAGTCAACTCCGTGCAAATAATTTACGATAAAAAAAAAATGGATAAGGATCGAAATCGAATTTCCTCCGGGTGAACATTTACCCACTCTCGCCGTCTAATCGCGGTACAATTGCGGTATGGGCTTTCAATTGAGACGATTGCGCCTGGTGTAAGAGGATTCCCTTTTCACGGGAGTCCCCGCCCCCGCGATTAAGGTGAAATGAAACTCCCTTCAAATCAATTCGAATACAACACTTTTTTTAAGGGTGTTGGACCAAACTCTCCGAAACCTTGACACATCACTCCTGATCATCTAAGAATTATCCTGACATTGAAATTTCGGATTTTTTTACAAAATTTTAAACCGCGTAATCGATAAACTCGTATTTGAACGGGATAACGGCAAAAAAAGTGTTGTATGCGCTTCTATGCCGAAACGATGGGAATACGAGGTCTCGGAGTGAAAATTTAATTGACCTGGAAATCACAGATGGCGCAGGGGGTCCCTCTGCAGTCAATTAGGGCCCCAGAAATCCTGAATCCAGAGGATTTCTGGAGTTTAACTTCGATTTCTTAATAATTATTATGCCATTTGGTGCAATACCCAATATAATTCGACCCAGCTGCCAGCATAAAAGCGAACGTCAGCAACGTAGGCATTTAGAAAAATCTTCTTTACCCACGTCGATCAAGTTCCTCGAGGTGTTTCACTTCACCTTAAGATGTAGGGCAGGGCGGTCAGGTTCTAAAGCGGGGTGCGGAAAAGTCCCCGCGAGGGAAGTGCCCCCAGGAGGCCGCTAGCGGCGGGTTCGGTCCGGGCGAATATTGGCGCGATTCGGAGTGGCCGGTGCCAGGGAAACTTCAAGGATCTCCGTTATTTAAGGCGGTGAGATACGTATTTTGGGGGCTCCGCGGATGGGGCGCCCCCTTTCGCCGCCGTCCCCTTCCCTCGCGCGGCCCCGAGATTCCATTCGCCATAAAGTGGAAACTGGAAAGTTCCGCTGGCCGGGCTGAAGTCCGCGGGCGCGGGGATATTACGAAAGTCTATTACCCTCCTTCGCGTCGGTGAAGTCGTCTCCCGCGATCTCCTCCGCCGCGGCGCCGGCTGCGTCTCGGTCTCCCTCTCGCTCCCGCTCACGCGGCCATCTATCCGTCCCCGTCGCCGCCTCGCTTCCGCCCTATCGTCGTCCCCATCTCCGCGTCGTCCGGGCTTAGGGTAGCGTCGCAACTCCCGCGATATTCGCCGCTTGACCTCGAAAATCCGACTGACCTCGGCTTTCCGCGCGGTCCTCCATTTCCCGGACCGTTTTTCCCGCTTTCGGCCTTTTTCCTACGGACTCCTCCCGCGAGCGGCTTAGCGCGTTCTCGGATTTTACCGAGAATTCCGCGACCGGGGAGGAAATCGCTCCGTAAAAGTCGTCCTCGGACACGTCCCGGTGATCGGCCGCCTAATAAGCCGGATACAGGGAATCCTCCCTTATTATGTGCCGATAACCCTCGGACGATATTCCCAGGCGATAAAAGAAAAACACCGGTCCCTTAGATTTTAGTCCTCCATAACATATTTAAAAGTGAACAAAATCGGAGGGGGACACCTCAGGTACCTTCCTTGTTATAAGGCTGGCTCGGGGGTTCGGAACCGCGAGCCCCGGTTAAGAATGACTCTAAGAAGTCAATCAGCCTCCCCCCCAACTTGATAAGGCTCCGTGGGATTTTAATCCCCCCTCACCCCCCGCGCCACAAAGGGGGCGGCGGCGCCCCCTTTGAGGCTCGCCCTGGTGGGATTCGCCGCGGGCTCCCGATCCTCCTCCGCGCCTTCTTATTCCTCCAGCTCGGTCTTATTAAACCCCTTCCCCGGTGGAACGACCCTCCGTCCGAAGTTGGAGAAATTTTCGATGTCGCCCGGACCCGGGGAGATCGCATCGCCATGTAAATCCGACTTAACCGCCCGGCGGGCTGCCCCGGATAGAGGGAACGGGGCAGCTTCTCCGTCGGATAATCCGGCAGAAAATTCCCCCAGACGTCGGGCACCGCGCCGGATGTCGGGAGAAGTTGTTAGGGAACGATTAGCGTCCCCACGGCCACCCGGCGTCGCGGATTCCGCCGCCTGGATCGGACGCTCCCTTCTCGGACCTTCCGCCAGGGAGGGACGATTTTCATTTTTCCGCCCGGGTATTCGGAAGCGTCTCTCGGCACTTCCGACCTAGCCCCGGAGAAAGGGCGATCGCCTTTGTCAGGGTGGAATATCGATAGATTCCATTACGGCGGGCGTTCTCGATGAGAAACTGGAAATTAGGTTGGCGCAACAACGTGACTAGCCTCGTCGTTCAGCCCGGGTCTGATTTGAAGCTTTCCCCGGGACGTGACCCATCTATGAAGGTCCTCTGGAGTGCATCGGGGAACGATCCCCTGTACCCATTGTTCTCCGCCATTAAATTAACACTACCTCGCGCAAAACCTCTAACCACCCTCGACGAGGCTCCTCGAAAAGTGATTTGCCGTCGAATTAAGGTGACGCGAAAGGGCCGTCGAAGAGGTTTTGTTTATAAAACTTTTCTCCCAACTCGGTTTACCGAATAGTTCGAAACTTTACAACGTGAACAGGGAGACTATAAGGAAGATCCTGAAATTCATGAAATTTCAATTCTTTTCAAATTTGTTTAAAGATATTTTAAAAATAATTTATAAAAAATGAAATTTCATGAGTTTCAGGACCTTCCTTATAGTCTCCACATTCGCGTTCTAAAGTATGAAACTATTCGGTACACGCAGTTTGGAGAAAAGTTTNTTTAAAAATAATTTATAAAAAATGAAATTTCCCGAGTTTCAGAACCTACCTTAGGGTCTCCGTTTTAAAGTATGAAACGATTTGAGACGCCCAGTTCTATGGAAAGTTTTATGAACGATTGAGCTTTCGGATGCCACTTTCACATCCCCTGAACGAGGGACTATGTATTTCTTTTGTCAGTCAATATCGGGTAAAAATGATAACAGGACCCGCGTCGGTCGATCGCAATCGAAGGAATTATTATTCCCTTAAAATTCTCAGAGGGAGAGAGAGAGAGAAAAAGAGAGTCGACTCCACGACCAGTCCTTTACCCCTCGAAAAACCCTTCGCGATACATCGCGACACTTCGCGCAACAGGTGCAACCCTTGGGCCGCTCGCCGGCGGAAAAACCGCCCCTTTGCCAGGGCGGTCCTTTCGAGCCCCTCGCGGAGGGTCGAAAAAAAATCCCCGCCTCACCCTCTCCGGGGAGGATCCGAGGTAAGGATCGGCCCCATCCCCGGCGCGATCCTCCGCTCCGACGAGCGGCTCAATTATAAGCCGTAAAACTCCGGATCCGGCTTTTCCTCTCGCGTTTACACTCGCGAGCCTGTTTGTTCCTCGACGAGGTCTTCCCGGCGCGGTAAGCCCTGGAGGATCGTAAAGTCGGATCACCGGAAGACGACCCGCCCTCCATCCGTCGCGGGAACGGCGAAGGGAACCGTTTCCATTACCGCCTCCCCTTTCCGTTCCTTCGATCGGAGTCCCTTCGGCCGAGGGACCGGAAGTAGAGAGACAGTCGCGTCTCCACCAAAAGGAACTGACGACTCGTCTGATAGTTCCCCGGTTTGATTGGCTTTTGCAGCGAACGCGAAGCCGCTGACCTTCGACGAGGTCTACAACCAGAGCAGTCCCACCAACTGCACGGTCTACTGCGGGGGTCTGACCAACGGCCTGACGGAGGAGCTCATGCAGAAGACCTTCTCGCCCTTCGGCTCCATCCAGGAGATCCGAGTCTTCAAGGACAAGGGATACGCCTTCGTCAGGTGAAGGCGCCGATCAGCTGTTCGATCAGCCGGGCCCCGTCGCGAGCGATTCGGCGACTTCGATCGACCGCCACCCCCCGGGTGGACGAGACTCGCCCTTTCGACTATCTTCCGTCTAATTGCTCCGGTCCGTTCCTCCGGAAACGAACGTCCGCCCAGGGGATGACGAACGGTTCCTCCCCGAGGAAGCGGGGCCCCTTTCTTCCGTCCAGCGGAGAGAAAGAGACCTTATCGGCGCCTTATCGGTCGCTCGGATCCCGCCTCGCCTATCCGGTGGGGCGCTATCGAGACCGGCCGGGACCGGAGATCCGAAATCAGCGAGAATTCCGGAGCATCGCCGACGCTCGTAAATCCTCGGCGGATTCGTCGGCCGCGTTCGACGCGACGGCCCGGCTTTCCTGCCCAGCGAGCCCTGCGAATTAATAGACCGTGGCCCCCCCGTCGGGATTCGAAGGAGAGAATTCCCGCCACCTCGCTTAGACGCCCTATTCCCACCTCCTAGGGATGACCGACCCCTTTATCGTTCCTCTAGCCTTCCTCGCATCTCTCATCGATCGCGATCCATTTCGCGCCCTTCGTCTCGCGGAAATCGGCTCGCCCCCGAGAAAACGGATCGGGGATCGACAGCGTTGCGGATCGCACTCGTAATTTCGTTCCCTCTGGCAATTACTCGTTACAGTTGTCCCTGCTTGGAGGTAGAAACGCGGCTGCGCCGGTTGCACGCCACTGTAATTTAGCTTAATTAGGCCCCCCGTTTATAATTCACGATCGCGGCGGGCTATTATTCGTTGATTAAATTCTGCGCTCGATCAGCGCGGTCTCTTTTGCGAGGAGAGCTTCGAACGGTCGCCATTTTCCTGGAGCGATGTAAAATCAGGGACCCCCCCGGGATCGATATCTCCAAAAGGTCCCCACCCCCGCGTCCCCTGGAAACTCCCGCCGGGGAGAGATTTTCATTTTTCCTCCACGGGTAGAAAAATCATGGGCCGGTAATTTCGATGACCGCGCCCCATCTCGGGGATGGTTTTCCTATATTCTCGAAATGACGGATGGGGGAGGGCGAGAAACCGCTTATTATCTCCGGGGGCTTAAAAGCCAAGAAAAGCGATAGGGTCGCTCGCCGGTGGGGGTCTTTAACGAGCGACGAGGAAAGAAGATCGAGATCCTTCGACTCCCCCCGGAGTAACGAGCTTTCCCTTTTCTTTTTTCCTCCCTCTGTTTTCCTGTGTTTTTTTTCTTTTTCTTCCTTTTTTTTTTTTTCTTCCCTTCTTTTACAGCCTACCCGGGAAAGTGGCTACCTCGGCCGACGGTATAAACATTTTATTAACTCTTAACCCGGGATGCGGGAGCGTGTGCAGTCGAGATTATCTTTATAATGCCGCTAAAAACGACGTGTTTATGTCCGTAGCCGAGGTACGTAACCCACCGGCCAGGGCGAGCCGCCCCCGGGGGTGGCTCTTGGGAAAATGCCAAACGCCATGCCTCGACTCCCCGTAATCGAGGGGTCCGATAAACCCTCGAGGGGCACCTCGCGAACCGCCTCGCGGGTGGAGGCCGGTCCTACCCAGGAATCGAAAGGCCGCGGACTTCCCGTCGGCAGCGTTTCGATTCCTGGACCGACGCAAAGAGGCCCCCTCGCGAGGAATAATTTATCGCGGGAAATGAAATCTCCTCGTCCCGGATAGCGAAACCCTCCCTCGGGGTGGAACGGACCTCGGATCGGCTCCCTAACTCGAGTCCGCATTGCGAGAGAAATATCTCTCGGCCGACCCGGTCCCCCGGGACTCCGGTCGCTCTCTCTCCCGCGAAGGACCTCGTCGCCGGTTATTTATCCCCCCGGAGGCGCAGGGACCGACGATAAGCAGCGCAGCGGACGAGTTGCCCTCGATTATCGAGCTCGTCCGACCGCGCGACAAACTCGTATAAATCAGGTGGCACGAGGTCGCAGGGGCGCGCCCGATAACGAGGTCAGGGACGTACCGAGATCCTCCGGAGGTAATTCCTCGACGATTAACGAACCCGCAACCCCGGGTTCCAGGTTCTCCACCAAGGAGTCGGCCACGCACGCCATCGTGGCCGTCCACAACACCGACATCAACGGGCAGACCGTCAAGTGTAGCTGGGGGAAGGAGAGCGGCGATCCCAACAACGCGCAGCAGACCGGCCAGGTGAGAGAGAACCCCCCCGAAGAAATCCAGGAGTCTAGATCCCTCTATCCCAGGAGCCCTTTCGCCACATGGGCGAATTTCCTCCGTCCGTGCAGGCAAGATTGGACCAAACGTCGGACGCCTCTATGCGCCTCCGGTAGCCAAAGGGCGAATCCTCTCCCAGAAGTTCCCGAAGTCTTCGAGCGCTACTCCCGAGTTCCTTTCGATTTCCAGGCCCTCTCGTCGGCGACGTACCCGTACTACGCGGCTGCGGCCGCGGCCGCGGCGGCGGCGGCGGGCGTCGCGGGCGTCGGGGGCGTCGGGGGCGTCGGGGGCGCCGGTCAGCTAGGGTACTGGTATCCGCCCCAGTCGTACCCCACGACGGCGACGCAGATGCAGGCCGGCGGGTTCCTCCAGGGGATGCAGGGCTACACGTACGGACAGTTCGCCGGGTACCAGCAGGCTCAGTACATGGGGTAAGTGCACCGCGAATCCTCGGTACCCCGTTCCGATGAAACGAAACGCGTCCGATTTCCGCAGGATGGGCATGGGAGTGCACGCGGCCGGCACCGCCGCCGGCTGGGGACAAGGCTTGCCCGGGGGGCCGCAACTGCCCCCGCATCACGCCACGACGGTCTCGGCGCCCCCGGGGGTGCAGGCCGCCCCCCCGCCACCCCCGCCGCCCGCGCAGATGATGGCCTACCCCATGCAGCAGTTCCAGGTAAACCTCGATCTCTTTTCCGCACGCACCTCGACGTCTAGCTGCCCGGTAGCTGCTCGGTAGCTCTTCGACCGTCGTTCCGCGTGGCGGTCAAAAACCGCTCCTCCTCGCCGATGCGGCTTACGCTCCGGCCGACGCGGCTCGAACGCGGGAAACCCTGCCGAATTTCCATCTTCCGCGCATTTCCTTGCACGGAATCCACTTCCGGCGATTAAGGTGAAGTGAAACCCCCCTCAAATCGATCGATCCGAGTAAGACACTTTTTTTTAAGACAATTGAACCGAACCCTCTGAAACTTTGACAGATAACTCGTGAGTACCTAGGAATTATACTGACACTGTCAAAATTTGGATTTTTCAATGAAATTATTTAACTTAACTCAGACCAAAATCAAAATGACGCAGGGGATCCCTCTGCAGTGAATTACAGCCTCGGAAATAATGAATCCAGAGGATTTCTGGAGTTTTCTTTATAATCAACTTCACTTCGATTTCTTTATAATCAATGTACGAAGACGACAGATGGAGTATGCCATTTGGTGCAATACCCAATATAATTCGACGCAGCTGACAATATAAAAACGAACGACGAGAAACATAGGTATTTAGAAAGATCTTCTTTACCGACGTCGATCAATTTCCTCGACGTGTTTCACTTCACCTTAAACGCGACCGCATCACCGCAGCCCATTGCTATCCGTGCACGTCGTATCGCATGATTACCGCTTGGTTATCACCGGTTATCGCTTGAAACCCCCTATTTGCGTTTGGTAATCTCGTCGGTCGGCTTGTTTCCTTTTTACCTTTCCTAGCGTCGATTACTCGAAAAAGCGGTATCACGGCCTCGAGCCCGGGCGATACCGCGAGAGGTCAGACTGTAAATAAAAAGAGGCAGCCCATTTGTAAGCGGCCGAGCCCGACAAAAGCGAGAAAGGGAGAGTGCCCCGCTAGGAAACTGCCCCGGGTGAACGAGGGAGAGAAAAGAACGAACGAGTCCTATGTACAAAGGGGGAAAGGGAGAAACCAGGAGAAAGAAGGAGAAAGCTGCCGCATTTTTACGGCGCAAAGGAGCGACGCGCGATTTCTTCGGCTCCTCGCTCCGAAATGTACTCGCGATTCCTCGGATCGTTGACGTACGGGATACGACGATTTTTCCTAGGATCAATGGATAAAGTTGAAACGTTATAATCACCCTGTAGGAATTTCATCCGCGTCCTTTCTCGGGATACGTTTATTCGCGCTTTTAATATGACATGAAAGCGACGCGCGATTTCTTCGGCTCCTCGCTCCGAGATGTACAATGGCGGACATGAATGCCTCCCCTGCGGATACGGCATCGCCTGTGCAGGATGGGATGGCATCGATGTCTCTCAGTGTGCTCGCAATTCCTCGGATCGTCAATTATATTTAGAAATGAGGAAAATCAGAGGAAACACCTCAGGTGCCGTCCTTGTTAGAGACCGCGCCAAACCTCTCCACGGGTCTTTTCCGATTTTTCTTTCATTCTCGAATCAGGAAGTCGCGGATGCCGCTTTCTCGAAGGAATCTACAAGAGACCGACGATGCACATCCTACCCTTGCACGCACCCCAAGTAAACGTAACGCGTTATGTCGAAGTAGCGATGGAATCGGTGCACGTCAGATTGGGAGTAAATGTGGGATCATATAGATATTCTCATCCACGATCCGACGGACGGGTCTGGCAACTTCGGTGAGGGGATCGACTCCGCCACCGAGGCGACTCCGGGGGTCAGCTCCCCTCCTCGGTCGTCCTCGAAAAGGACTCTCGAACGATCGTCCTCCCTGGCCGAGTCGATCGCCGCCACCTAAATACGAGTTCCTAGGCCCGTACCAAAGACCGTGTCCTCATCGTTGACAATTCGGACGGCTGACTTAACCAGCGTTTGTGTGTTCAAATGGTAAAGTGTGTTCTTGGTTGCGGTCCAGCTAGCGGATGAGGACTGGCTGACGCCTAGCCTTCTAGTGTGATGGTAAGCAAGCACACCCCACCGACATCAACCGACACCGGCTCCGTCGACATCGCCACCACCTCCGCCAGGGTCGCCACCGTCGCCGGCGATGCCCCCGAGTCGGCAACGACGCGACCGACTTGACCGGCGAGCCCGACAAAACCGAAAAAACCGAGATCGATAGGAGGCCCCCATTCGATCGAGACCCGACCCCCGGGGGGGATCCCCCCCGCGATCCGGCCCCCCGAGCGGATACTCGAAATCTTCGAATTCGACCCGCTCGATGCACTTCCTATGCCAAAATCAACCATCAAAGCTTGCCTTAGAGGAGAGCAAATCCGCGAGGGAGGTACCGAGACTCTCGGGACACTTTCCCAAGTGAGCGCGATCGATCGTGCGACTCTCCCCCGGAGGGCGATCTCGAGCGAATCGTTCGCCACTTCCGGCGACGGGGAGGGATCTTCGAAGGGGGGCGATAATTCCAGAGGGGCTTGACGATATCAGGGGTCGGGGGAAGGAAACCGAAGATCCGGAACCGAACAGGGGGACGAAAGTAGAGCACCTCGCGGTGCGATCAGCCTCGCTAAAGGAGAGACACGAAACGAGAGAGAGAGAGAAAAAAAACAAAAGAGAGAAAGGGAGCGCAAAAATCAAATTTTCTATCGACGTCCGGAAAAAAGGGGGTCCCGGGTTCCCTTCCCAGCACCCAGGAGAGCACGCGATTCGCACTCGGCACCCTCCGACATTTTTACGAGAGCGTCGACGCCGAGCGTCCCCGGCGGCCATCCAGGCCCTCGGTCGGCACTCGAGTCTCCGCGACTTTTTAACCAAAGACTAGATTTTTTACAAGCGCGCTCCTCAGGGGAAGGGGGGCGAAAATCGAGGCTCGAGCGCACCCCCGGTAGCTCCTTCGTTAAGCTTTTTAGAATCCCGAGGTGCTCGAGGGGGAGGTCCCGGTCGCGGGAAAGGGTCGAAAGGAGAGACTCCCTTCGCCGCTCCCTTTGATTTTAGGGCCAAGCAACTATTCCCAAATTACCGGGGGAGCGTAATTACCGATGGGGCTAACCCGGAGATACTTAAAGAAAAATCCCACACCTAGAGGATATCCCTATCTAAAGGCATCCCCGCGTTATTTATCGGTGTAAGGAAGCCTCTACGGGGCTCACTTCCCGGCTCGAATATATTTGTCCCGGAAATGGTTTTTCTCGGGATTCGTGGCGGATGCTCTTCCGACGATAGGAAGGGGTTATGAATTATGGGAGGAAAAGGGGAAAAGAGAGACGTCAATGGGGCCGTTCAGGGAGGGGGGAATCGAGGGTGAGGAGTTCGACGCTCGAGTAGATGGAACGAGAGGGCCGATTCTCTAAAACGGATCCTCGCATAGAGCCGTCTCTCTCCTTTCTTTATCGCGATCGGTTTCCGTCCCTCCTTTCCTCCCTGGTTCTATCTGCACACCGGCCCCTTCTCCTCATACGCCACCCCGATGTCGAAGCGTTTTGATTCCGCTTTGAAAGTGGAGCATCCGCGCACTTGTCCCTCAAAAATGAAACTCTCATCCGCGAGGATATATCGACGGATCGGGGGGNTATACATAACGCATAAACATATGTACGTAATAAGAGGGACATAAAAGTACGTGGTTCAATCCATCCGTCGAGACCGCGGCAATTAAGGCTAATTAAGATTAAGGGGCTAGGGAGGGAGACGTCCGCGCCCGGAGAAAGAAGTATCGGGACGTTTGTTTTTTTTTTTTCTTTCTTTCCTTCTTTCTTTCCTTCCTTCGTTTCCTTTTTAATCCAGTCACTAGAGTAGGGAATTAACGAGACCTGCGATCGGCTCGCCGAATGGGCAGGGGCCGTTCGAGGTCCGCGGAACTAAATCAAAAGAGGGCGCCCACTTGGTCGATCGGGCGAGACAAAAGGGGCCCCTCGTGGAGGCGAATCAAAAATCGAGTCGTGTAATTAATTAATCGATCAATCGGTGAGGTCGGAGAGGAATCGAGCGCGAGGTAGAGGCGGGGAAGGGACGCTCTCCTGGGACCCTTGTTCGTAGGCTGAGGGCGAGGTCGAGTCTCCTCGGGGAAAAATTCCCCCCGGAAAATTCGGGACTGCCGAAAAAGAAAAAAAAAAGTCATTCCAAACGATGGATCCGGATCGATGTCGCCGGTCACGACGACTGATCATCGGCTGTGTGAACCTGGAATCCAGTTTGAGGCACAAACGAAATTAACAGGCTTATTGGAATGTTCCCGTGATGGCTCTTTTTTTTTTTAACTCTTTGGCTCCTAAGAGCGCCTAAAGGCGACCGACGTTTGGTCGAATATTGCCCGCACGGTCAGACGAATTTCGCCCATATGTCGAAATGGCTCCGTGTTCAAAGGGTCAACAGCTCCGGTTTTCGTAAAAAGAAATGGCAGAAACAAAACTCAACATGGCAGAAACATGTACATGAAAAAAACATTCAAACAAGCCTGTTAATTTTGTTTGTGCCTCAAGCTGGATTCCAGGTCCACACACATCCCTGATCATCGGCATAAATTACCGAGATCGAGGAGCTCGGCCCTCCACCCTGAGACTAAAGTCGGGAGGGGGCCCGCGAGGCGGCAGAATAAGAGAGGAGGGGGAGGAAATGGAAAAAAAAAGAATTATAAATATATATATATAAATATACATATGCATATAATGATACATATACATACGTATATAGTTGCAGTCGGAAATTAGCGCTAACCCGTACGCGAGGTACGAGGGCATCGCTGAGCGTGCCACGGGGGGCGAATAAGCCAAAGCGAGAAGAAGGAAGAGCGAGAGGGAGAGAAAGAGAGAGAGAGGGCCGACGAGGCCCGCTCCGAACCCGAGAGCGAGACAAAACGTGTACATTATTAGTTAGGAGAAAGAAATCTATGAAATGTAGGTAATTCTCGAAGGGCGAGGGCACCCGGCCCAGGAGGCGGAGTGGGAGGGCTCCGTCCGGCCTCCACCTGTACCCTCGATATGTAAAAAAAAATATGTTCGGAAGCCTTGTCAAACGTGGGTGCGGACCGCAACGCGGTTAGATCGCTCGATTCGGGGGGTCGACCGTGTAGGCATCGAGGGGGCGCGATTAGGCTTAAAGTTAAACATAAGTAGGCAATTGATCGGCGTAGGACCGGCCGAAGAGGGGGACAAAGCGCGACACCCCGCGATCGCGACCGAGAGGGGGACAAGGGAGAGAGAGAGGGAGAAGATAAAGGGGGAGGAACGGAGAGGAAAACAAATTACGGGAGATTTAATGGTAAGATGATTCGAGCGAGCCAATTATCGTAAGACCCGCGAGGACGCGGTAGCGGGCGCGATACCCGACGACGCTACACGCCTCTATAGGCTTAGTCTAGTCTATTCTAGCCTATCGGTCGCACTATCGGTCACTAGGATTATTACGGAGGAAAGGGCGAGAGGTAGTCCAATTTAATATATCCGCAGAACGCATCACGGCACCGTCACACCCACGCAAACACACACACACGCGCGCGCACGTATACAAACGCGATACCGTGGCTGCTGGCTTCCGAGGTCCCGCCCGCTTTCCGATGGATCCGACGAATCCCGCCGGGCGGAGCGGTTGCGCGGAATCCCGGACGAGATCGCCCCAGTTCTTTTTTTACGCGTTTATTCCCTCCCCCGCAGCCCTCTTTCGCTTCAATTAGTCACGCCGAGCGCCTCCTAGGGCTCCGCGGTCGAGCCAGGACCCCACGGGCCGATCTCGAGGGCGGATTAACGACCGAGGCGTACGCGCGTCTCCTCCGCCGCGGAGCGCGAATCCCTCTCGTACTTTCCGCTCGATTTGGCCGGTACTCGGTACCGAGGTCGCTACAGGTGGGACCGGGATCGGAGAGTCCGGACGAAATCGGCCCCGACGCGCGGAAACCGCGAGTCCTCGTAATCTCCCCGCAACCGCGCATATCGAAACCGCTCGCCGGAATTTTCTTCTCCTTCCTTTCGCTCCCCTTTCCCGAGACTCGTCCAGGGATTCCGCAACGTCGAGGACGTTCCCCCGGCCTCGTGGCTTTTGAAGCTTCGTTAAGCTGGCACGGATCTTTCGCCTTATCGAATGACGGCCCTCCCGCTTCCCGCGAGACTCGTCCTTATCCGCGGCCCCGTTTTCCGCACCGACGCCGGATCGTCGGCGGATCTTCCGTCAGCGGGACCTCGAGAGGCGGTCGAGGCCGACGCGGCTTTTCCGTGTGACAGCTGACAATCAAAAGAAACATACCCTAAACGGTGGCCCCATGCCCCGGAGGGTTCCTCCGGGTGGCGCATCCTCCGAGCCAATCAACGAGCCAGGAAATGCCGCGCGCAAATCGGAGAGGCCATACCCTGCGGGGAAGACGCGCCGGTTCTCGGGACCTCTCCTATTTGCGCGGCGAGCAGACCCGTCGGACCGTCGACGGTCTCTCTCGAGGAACCCGACGAACCGCGCCTCCGGCTCGTCTCCGAGGGAAAAGCCGACGGACGCGGTCGCGACGGAGATACCCCGGGGTCCGGCGCGGTCCCGGACGCGGCCGACCGGGAGCTCAGCAGCCGGGGTGGTTATACACACCGATACAGAGCACCGCAAGAAATACTTAGAGTTAGCGCAAGGAAATAATGGGACAAAAAAAAAAAAAATCATGATATCCCGCGAGGGATCTTAGGCGACGTAAGCGTAGCGTGTACCGCGTACAACGGCAGATATTTATATACGAGTATACATAGGTTAGCGCGCACCTCGACGCGCGGTACTCTCTGCGGGGGATCCGCAGCGAGCGGGCCGTCGAGAGTGGCCCGGCGGCGCCGCGAGTCTCCGCGGCCGCGTCCAGAGGAACCGGCGCGCGGACGCGTGTATACCGTGTACGCGCGTACACGAGGTAACTTTCTATAGTAAGGGAAGAGAGATAAGAGGAATAAGAGACAAAAAAATAAATAAATAAAAATAAAAATAAGGAAGAAAGAGGAAACGAAAAGAAAATAAACTAGCGTACATCTCGATTAGGATTTAAAGGAACGAGAAAAGTCGCGAGGCGGCCGTCGCGAGTCTCCGAAGCGCACCCGCGGCGCGTAACACTGTGTTAAATAAATTTAACGAGATCCAATTAACGAGCCGTAGTCCTTAAGGCGAGGTCGTGGCTGGCCTACAGGACCCCCTGAGCCCCGAGGAAGGATAAGGACCGCGAGATCGCCGAGAGGAAGAGGAAGAAGAGGACGCGAGCGGAAGGGGAAAGCTCCCGAGGAGAGCACGCGAGAGACGGGCCGAGGTTTCACGGGCTCGCGGCCGTTAAGGCGCGTCCCGCTTCCGGATCCTCCTCCGTCTCGACGCGGATTAACCGTCGAAATAACGCCGACCCTGGATATCCGAGATTAAAGGGCGAACTCGAAGGTCCCGGGCTCCTTGCCGTGGGACCGAGGACGTCGCGAGCGAATTCCGGACGATCGAGTCGACTCCTCGTTTGCCCGGGTTACCCGGACGCGGTCGAGGGCGAGCCGAATCTCCGCACCGTCTTGGCGTACGCGATCGCCGGCACTCATTTTTCCAGACTCCCCAGGAACTCCCGAATTCGAACGCGTCCGATTGATCAGCTGATTTCATAATTAACGCTTCCTGAAAGTCAAGGATATCTGCCTTGTAGTCGTTCATGTTATCTAACCCCCTCCTCGATCGGTCCGATGATTATCGATTTACTCGTATCCCGGATTTCGAGGGAAACGGCGACCCGGTGACCCGGTGACTCCTCTCGACCCGGGCCGGAGTAAGACGGTCCTTTGGCCGCCCCGTTCAATTTCGACCACCTATGAATATTTATCCGGGATCCTCGACGGTTAACGGCCCCCAGGATTGCGCGTTCCCTCCGTTCCTGGAGAATCCACCGATTAGCGCCCTCGAGACGGCGATCGCGCGAACGGAGTCCGAACTCCAGATCGTCGTCCCCCCCGCGGTTCGCCGCCCTCGATTCCGCGTTATGGAGGAAAAGAAAGAAACAAAACGTGTCGGACAAAAGTGACTTCCTCCCGTCGAGGGTCAAACCGGAAGCCCGAAATCTAATCCGGACGACGAACGGCGAGTCGACGGATCGATCTTTCGGTCGCTGTCACTCGCTCAAACTTTCCTCGGCCGACGTCCCTGGAATTCGCCCCGACGCGCGCCCCGGTCCTTGGGGATCCCCGGGACTCCGAGGCCGTAACGTGGCATATCACTGACGATAGCGCGCCAAGGAGTTAGGTGCCTTTTTCCAGGTGGACGTTTCCTTTTCCGGGAGAGGCCGCGTCGGTGAGTCCTCGTACTCGAGGTCCGCGAGGAAGCGAGACTCTCGCGAGTCATCTCCATCTACGACCGATTGCGAAACCGACGTTCCCGACGTATCACCGACTCCTCGCGGTGGACGTTGGTTTTCCTACCTTACTTTGGTACGCGTATGTCCAAGACAAACGGACCGGGAAAGATCGCGAGGGGCCTTTTCGCTCGTAAATCGTTTTTATCGATTTCCTTTCTCGAGAACCGATGATTTTTCATTTAACGCGACTAATGGTATTGAGATTCGGTAACAAGGGACGTCCGGCCTTAAAATCGTGGCTACGTTACCGTGATTTACAATCATTTTCAGGGACTTCTGCTTAAGATTTTCCGCCGATTTTCCATGTCTTTTCGATCATTTTCGAGAACCGATTATCTTTTATTTAACGCGACTAATGGTATTGAGATCTTGTATCGTGTATCGTAATGGACGTGATTCACGTAAGCGGTCGCGAGTGTGTTACAAAATTACTAATTATTTATCAATATAATCCCCTAGAATCGCGCCTAGATCTTTCCCTCGCCATTCGGCGAACCGTCTACCGGCGTTTCGACTCGCGGGGGAATTTCCGCAAAGGAACCGCGATCGGTTAGTTTTATTACAAGAGTGGTATATCAAAGGAACCATCGGAGGACGCGATTAATCGGCCCATGGGGTTCCACGGCAGCCTCGTCGCGAATCTAGATTAAGTGCGCGAGTCTTTCGGAAATCTTTCGGAAACACTTGCGGAATTACCGCGAAAACCCGACGCGGGATAATGCGAGCGAATGAGAGCGAGCGCGCTAGTGAGAATCGGCGAGTGTGAGTTTAGAGAGTGCGAGAGAAATAGAGAGAGAGAGAGAGAGAGAGAGAGGGAGAAAAAGAAAATAAAAATAAAGAAAGAACGTCACAAATCGAGCGAAACTTGTATGTTATTTGCAACGACGCGAGGAGAGGCGACACATCCTGTTCACGTACATAAATGAGACGCCTGGAACGTGCGTGAAACATGTATGATATTATATATATATATACATACAACATAAACAAAAAAGTATATTATAAATAATGATGAATATATATATATATAAACGAGGAAACAGAATAACGTTTAGGTTTAAGGATAAGATATTATTATTATGATGTATGGTTGGTTTATAATGTAAAATATATTATAGAAAATGTATGGCTCTTGAATTTCCGCCCCTCCCCCCCGGTACCTCCCGGTGCGTCGATAATCGATGTATCGAGTTCCTGTACCATCGAGCCAAGAGGAGCATAAGACCGATGCGGAAAAACGCGATAAAACCGTAAGTATGGCGCCGGCTAATTCTTCTTTTTTTTTTTTCTCTTTTTATATACACTTAATGAAAGGGATGTATTCGGGTACGGCGAAACGTTTCCAGGGTCTTAAGGCTATGTGAAAGTCGCGGTCTCGTTTATGAAACTTTTCCTTCAACTGGGTGTATCGCATCGTTTCAATGTTTACAACGTGAATGTGAAGATTATAAAAAAATGGCGTTATCACCGAAAAAAGTATAGATGAGTGTCAATTTATCGACCTCGATTAAATTTCTCAGGGCCTTTCGTATCATCTTAAGACTCGAGTTTTCGAAACCTAAGATGCGAAACGGGTGGCTAGACGTGCAAAGGAAAAATGAAGGCACGATCGCTTATTCCGCTTGTACCACTTGAGTACTCAATGGCGTTATCACCAAAAAGTGTACAGACGAATTTCAATTTACCGACCTCTATTAAATTTCTCAGCGCCTTTCATATCATCTTAAGACTCAAGTTTTCGAAACCTGGGATGCGAAACGCGTTGCTAGACGGCCCCAGAGAAAATAAGGGCACGATAGCCTGTTCCAATCAAACCGAAGAACGACCCCGAGAGGTCCAAGCCTCTGTCACGCTGCGGCGTGGCGCGTCGCGCGCCAGGCCACACGCGGTGTATCACGCTACCCCAGAACGTGACGGCGTGACAGAGAATAGCATAGTATAAAGCATAAACTACAATTAGCGGCAATCCGCCTGACAGGGGCATGCCACCCTTTACGCGTATTACGGCATTAGCCTCCGCAGGGAGGCGAGGGCTGTACGTCATTTCGCGAGGCGAGGACGCGACTCCACCCCCACGCGTCTTGCGACTTCCGGATCCACGGAAGAAATTACCCCCCGGGGGGAACGTATGAGAGGAAAAAATTCCTTTCTTGCGCAATAAAATAGCACGAAATAAACAAGAAATTTTGCAAGAAATTATATTTAATTGTACAAGGTCGTATTTAACCCCGAGAGGGCCTCCGCGAAAACCGGGAGCAAAAGGAAGCTACGGCTCGGTGCGATTTCGTTTCACTTTGTAAGGGGTCGGGTAATAATGAGGAATAAACAATGCCGAAAGGGTAGGAGGCGCGCGATCGTTGTTATTTGTACCGAGGGAACATTCGCCTCGGGACCTCGGCGAGGACGAGGCCGTTTTTGCCGGCCGGGATACGTCCCTCTTCATGGGCAAAATAAAACCACCGGTGGCGATCGTTCCACGGAATTATGGACACGCCCCGCGGTAGCTATTTTCAGAGGCCGCGCGGAAAGATAGGCCGTTTATGGGGGAACAAATAAACGCAAGGTTGAACGAAAAGCGAGTAGAAACGCGGCCCGAGCTCGGGGATTCGGAAGGGAGTCCGGCCTCCACCTTCGATCCATTTGTCCCATCGAGGGAGAGAGAGAGAGAGAGGGGACGGGAAAGGCGACGAAGAGGGCCCGGTAAAAGGAACAAGGACGGAGGGACATAATCGAGTATTTTTACGTGGCGAGCGAAACAACTCCGCGTGATGGGGGGAAATAAAACGAGGGCCGAAGCGATCGTTCCGCGGGTATTGCAGATCCGTTTTGCATTCACGGTTGTATTTCTGCAGAACGGGGGAAAGAGCTGTTACGGGGACACGAGTATCGAAGGGCTGTAAAAAGGAGGAAAAAAAAAAGAGAGGGGCAACGAGAGGGACAAACAAACGCGGGGCGCCGGAAACCGGAGCGGAAGACGGAGAGGACCGTCAAATGTCAGGTGTACGCTCGATAAATGGAGAACGGCCCTTGGCCCCGGAGTGGCGAATAAAAACCCGGGAGGATAAGTGCGGACGGCGAAAGATAGTAGACGCGAGTTCCTTTATTTACTCTCGGGATTATTTTCGGCGAGGATGGGATGTATCTCTACTCGCGGCGAGGGCGGAGGCGCGTACCTACCGCTCCGAAAGAAACGGAGAAACGGAGTACGGAAGAACGCCGGTTAACCCTTTAATTACGAAATCTCCCTGTAGTGGCCTCCTTCTGACCGACGTTTCCTTCCGAAGCGCCATTATAATGGCCCACTTTATTCCCATGTACGCAAAGCGACAAATATATATCGTATTAACACATTCGCGACCGCTGACGTGAATTCACGTCATTTTAAATTCTATTCCTGATTGCCGCTAACGTGAATCACGTCCATGACGATACAGGATACAAGTTTGCGGCAACCAGTTTAAGAATCTCATTATTTTCGCCGGTACTCAGTACTTGAAACGGAAGAAATTTACAAGTCGCGAATATGTTGATATAAAATATTACCACTCCACGGCGAGACGGTACATCCCCACGCCCGACTATGCCGTAGATAAGGTGATATGAAAGTGTGATATGTACATATGAAAAAAAAAAATGTGTATTTATCTTGGACGAGAACGAAGAAAGATACTTTTGTTCGAAAAATGAAATTTCATGAGCGTCGGTACCTTCCTTACAGTCTCCATATTCACGTTGTAAAGTTTAAAACGATTCGGTGAGCCCAGTTGGGAGAAAAGTTTAATAAACGCAGCCTCTTCGACGCCACCTTCGCACCGCCTTAACCGCGAACAAACGACCGGGCCCAATTCCGAAGAGGGCGTAGAGACGTTCCGAGGGCGCCGACGAAACTTTTCGATTAATTGAAAGCCCTGTCGGAGATCCCCAGCAGTCGCTCTTTGGCCCGGAAGTCTAATGCCGGGTTTTGCAGAGCTTTAACTCCGGGATTACCGTCAAGGCGTGTGCTCGCACCCCAAGTAGATTTTTCCCTGATCGAGTTGCCGCGATCGTTCCCCCGGTCGGTGGTCTTCGAGTCGCCCGTTGTAAATCGGAGCATCGCCGAATCCGCCGAGGAGAGTTTCGTTAAAACCGGAGCAAAGGTCCCTGTGAGTGCAAGGGGGGCGAAACGAGCCGAAACGGGCCGCGATTCCCAGGCTCGCTCAATTTCCCCGGGAAATGCCGGATGGAAATCGGCGGCTAAAGGGAGTACCGCGGCCCGAAAGGCGGGAGCTCGGATTCGGGGCACGTATCTCGCGGAAGCGTTTCTAAAGTATGTCAGCAATACGGCACTCCGCTTTTGTATTCATTTATTCAACCTCGACGGAACGCGAGCCGGGCCGCCGGCCGGGCGCCCTTTTAGGGCCTCGGGAATCTCGCTACCCGGTCGCTACCCCGCCGCAAAGGGCCTCTCCCGGGGAGCTTTTTCAATTTTAAATCCACCCCAATCAGACTCCCTTAACGGCGCTTCTTTGAGTGGGCGAAAGTCGGCCGGGCGCACTTAACGAGTCGCGAGGTTTGCCCGCCGCGCGTTTTCAAGCGGCCCGGAAACGCCGGGCTTACCCTACCTCCTCGTCGATCGGTATTTCGGTCTGGTTCCTCGGTTCTCTTGCGTCTCTCCCGAGACGACTACGCGGATAAGTGTCTCTCGCCCGATGGTGTCCGTTCGGTCGGTAAACACGGCCTAGCAGGGACGTTACCGCCCGAAGTAGCCACGAGCCGGTGACGCCATCTCGCAGGGGCGTCTTCAAATCGTAACCCAACAACGGATCGCGTTCAAAATCCAAATCGAGCCTCACCGCCAAAACAAGTTCCTTCAATTCGGCGTATTATTCGGACGTACAACAATATTTCGTATTTATTGCTACGCGAAGTAATGCCGTTTGTAATGTATAAGGAATAATGATAGCGTTAAACGCGAATAATGCCCGGAGACGGACAAGAAAAATACGTGGGAGATGGTGCGCCATCGTAGGGAAGGACGGATACATCGAACGAAGCTTTTATTTTCGATAAGTAATTGCCCAGGGTTAAAAATATTCCAACTCACTGATACGTAGCTACTTCTTTGTTGATCTGGACGTCGAGACGACCTCGGATGACCTCCGATCGATCCTCTGGAATCTGATTTCCTTGTCTCGTATCCGACGCCGTGGGAGCCCAGTTATCCAATCAGGTACTCCTTTCGTCGTTTCGGACACTTTTTTCATATGTCGCACTTCACACTTTGCGTTATTGAACGCCGTATACCCTCAGAACCCTGCACGGAACGCGTTTACCGAGAACCGAAACGATACTCACTCCAACTTCGCGAATAAATCGGGAGAGAAATGCCGATCGCCCGACGATTCATTACGCAATGGCGGCCGAACGAAGACTCGAGTTGCGAGCGCTCGACGTTTGAATACAACCGCCCGCACGCGCTCGCAGCGCCACCTGCGAGATCTTTCAGGTACTTCTTCCTTACCTATGGAAATATCTCCTGCCTACGGCATATTGCACCATTCAAATAAATATTAACGATTGCGGACGATCACTAACTATTTTCGAATGTGTATGACGGCGATGTTTACAGTCTTGAACAAAAAAAATCAGCTCACTGTCGATAGTTTTAATTGCTAGCTTACTTGAACTGCGAAGCTAGTTTGCTGACCGCTCCGATCGAAGTTATCAACTGATGCTTGAACTCTTATTATAACGTACCATCGGAGAATTATTACTATCCAATTCCTCTAATAAAAATATGCCTGCTCCACTGCAAAGCTAGTTTCCCGACCGTCCGATCGAAGTTACCAACTGATGCCTGAATTTTTATTATAATGTACTATCGGAAAATTGTTACTATCTAATGCCACTAATGAAAATATACCTGCTCCACTGTAAACCTAGTTTCCCGACCGTTCCTACCGAAGTTACCAACTGATGCTTGAATTCTTACGATAACGTACCAGGCGCGACCCTGCCCGTGAGCAATCTCCAAACTCATCTCTGTTTACGACTAATCACTCGTAGCTAATAATTACCAAATAACGACAAAGTAGTCAATACTTGGCAAAGTCAAGGTTAATAATAAAAAAAATACAATTAGAAAGACATGACTAGGTCGAAACCACAGGCCCTGCAAACGATAAAAACTTTGTAATCATTTATTTTATGACAATATATGGAAATTCAACACTCGCGTCTTACATATTTATATCATACTTCGCAGTTAACAATTGAGCTCTGTTATATATGTATAGTATAGCACAGATTCTTTATAGGTATTCTTAGGATTAACGAAACGTCGTTACTTATGCCGCTCTCGCATAAATAAAACAACTTGCGGTCGACGTAGCTTGCCATGCGCAAGGACTCGTCGGGAGTAACGAGAGGTATGATCTAAGCTCTCGGCGACCACGGACGGCAAATAGAGATCCTGAGACCCCCCGCCGCGGAATACAAAGGTAATCTCGAAATTATCACTGAAACTAGTCTGACTAAGATGACCGAAAACAAAAAACAAACAATAGATCACGAATTAATTCGAGCAGCGGCCGGCAATCGCCGGATATTCGCCATCCTTAATCGGCCGATCGGAGGTCACCAGCTCGGAGCGAAGCCCTCGAGGAAGGATCGTCCAGGATTAATTGAAAACAAAAAAAAAAGAAAAAAAAACATAATGAAAGACTCGTTACGCGATACTTACACTCGGTAGCTTAACAGAGGAAACGTCGACGCAACTTAATCTCGAACGCGGATGTTCCCGCGAGAGAAGGACGAGAGATTAAAAAAAAAAAAGGGAGGGGAAAAACAAACAAATGAAATTATCCGAAGCTGGCAGTGGTGCTGGGCGCGAGAACGGGTTCGCGAAAATAAAAGAAGAAAGGAACACAGGGAGAGGAGAAGAAAGAGGAAGAGAAATTGAGAGCGCCGAGTCGTCGAAGAGAGTTACGTGAAAATCTCGCGAACCGCGGTTCCTCCTTAATGTCTCCTTAAACGAGGTAATGATTACCTAAGTGTCTACGTGATAAGACGTTCCCCGCGATCGGTCATTTGGTAGTTTAGCCATGCTCCCGCCTCATGGAGCGAGCGATCGTCGTCTCCGGGAGACCTCGGTATCCCGAGGTCCCGGCGACGAGTTCCTCGCCCGGAGATCCTGTTTCAGAAGTGGTCCAGCCTTACGATCACGTGGTCGGAAGTGGGCTCCGGTAGTTTGACGTCGAGCCAGCCCGTGTCGGTGCGATCTTCCGAGTCGGTGGCCTTCAGGGCCAGCCGATGAGCCGGGGTCGCCCTGTGGGGTATCCTCAGCTCCACGGGATTCCTGAACTCGAGGCCCCGGGGCCCGCACTCCACCAGAGGACTCAGCAGGAACTCACCTGTAGAGATGAAGAAGCCATCCCGATAAAGACAAGAACACTTAACAATCCCCATGAAGTTTCAAGACCTTTGTCGGGACCTCCGTAATCGCGCGTTAAAGTTTCAAATTACTCGGTGCACCCTAGTTCATAAATATCTTGACATTTTAATGTATACGTTTCATACCACCTTAACGAGTTAATGGATTAACGAGTTAACGGGCTACGAGGGAAGGCCACCACCGGGAGATAGGGGACCTGGTGCGAGGCTCACCGTGGTGCATGGGCGGCGAAGCGGCCGAGGGCGAGGGTCGGTCAGGGTCGGGGTCGCTGGTCCCGGTAACGGAGAAGTAGATCTCCTGGCGAGCATCCGGGGGCAGAGCGCCGGGGGGCACCGTGAGCGTGACGCCCCCAGGCCCCTCCAGGACACCGCCATCGCTAGAGAAGACCCCCCTCACCGTACCGACGGTCCTACGATCATCCACGACCGCGTCGATCGAGAGTTAGTCCAGGAGTTAATGGGAGACATTAGTCCACCGCGACTGACCCACGCGTCCCCGAAGCAATTAGCCCTTTCTCGGCGTCAAAACGGGTGAAAACGGGAAACGAATGGTCCCCGGTTTACCTGATGTTGTGTTGGTGCAAGGGCTTGCGATAAAGCTCGAATGCACTGCCACGTTGTTCCCTGCTGCCGGCCAGGTCGAGCCCACTGGGCTCCCTGTTGTGACCGGAAGTCCCGTTTCCAGGGCCTGCAGGGTGGCCGTGGCCTTGACCCTGCCCGTGACCATGGCCGTGTCCATGGCCGTGGCCATTGTGGGCCGAGTTGGTGCGACCATGTCCATGGCCTGCGCCGTTCCCGTGGGAGTGAGTCGTCATGGGGGGGCTGGAATGGGCGTGAGTGTGGCTCAAACCATGACTATGACTGTAGCCGTGGTTAGCGTTGGGGTAGCTCTCGCCCCCTACGCCGTTGCGACTCGGTGGAGGCACGTTGTAATAGTACTGACCGCTGTTCCGCTGCGCGTTGCCTCCGTTCTCCGCCTGCGGGGGAAAAGAAAAGACGAGTAGGGAAGGTGGTCTTCGTGGTCTCGAGTAGGGAGATCATCTACTCACCCCATTGTGGACGTGCATCGTCGGGATGGAGTAGCTCTTGGCGTGCTGGTACAGGTTCCCCCCGTTGGTCTCGTCCTGAAGAACGGGCTGCTGAGGAGGCCGGTAGTTCTTCGGCTTCGGGGGTGGTACCGGCTTGTAGGTACCTCCCGGTTTGCCCTGGGGGGTCGGAACGGACTTGTAGTCCCCGGTGCGGCTGAAATGGAAAAAGCAGAACCTCTAGCTTACTCGGAGGGAGCTGGGACGGGATCGATGGCCGGAGGGGTCGGACTACGGTCAGACTAAAGTGTCTCTTCGGGAAATGTAAACTCTACAGGCTCGTCGCAGGGGTCGGGGTTTGCGCGCCGCTGCCCTGCGGAAAGAGAGAAGAAGAATGCACTCGAGAACGCGTCCTCGTCCTCCGGCACGACCTACGTCCTGGTCCCTCGTCGCGACCGGACCCCAGTCCCAGGTGTCCTGCAATGGCGTTCTCTCCCCGTCGGCTCACCTGTACTTGGCATAGTCCGTCCTGGCCTGGGTCTCCTGGACGTTCGCCGGGATCGGCTGGGCGGTGGACCTGGTGAACCTATAGGGATCATGAGCCCTGGGAGAAATAGGGATCCCTCCGCTCTTCAGGTCGTCCGGAACGTTCGGTCCCAGCCTTCCGGGAGAAGCGTTCATGTTGACCCCGGTATAGTTGGCGCTCCCGTTCGCGTTGTTGTACGAATCGTAGGAGGACATGCTGTCGTAGCTACCCTGTAAACCGAAGATTCGAAATCCTCGCCCTTGCAGCCTCTGGGTACCGGAAACACCCCGAGGACGAGGTGGGGACTCACCGCTTTCGGCTGCGTCCTCTCCAAGGAAGACGTCGCGTTAGCCCTGTGGGGCGTGGCGTTAATATAGTTGGCCACGTCCAGCACGGAATCAGTCTTATTGGCGAGCCTCTCCTGAGCCGATCGGCCACCCGGGCCCCTGGGAAGCTGACCGGGAGGCTTGGCGTTGCGGTCCACCCTGGGCGGCAGATCCGGAGGACCTTGATGAGGAGATCTAGGTTGGATGGGTCCCCCAGGGTACTGGGGTGGTCCCGGCTGGTCCGCCGTCTGTCCCGTAAGGGAGAATCCATATTTACTATCCCCGGCACCGCCTTGAGACCTCCTCTTGTGTTGCTCGAAAGCCTGAAGAGAGACGTCGACCCTCGGTAAACTCACGAAATCGGGGTCTTCCGGTGGAAGCCGAAGTGATGTATCAACCTGGTAATTTGTGGTGTAGGGCGGTGGAGCGGCCGTGTCGTCCTGCGTCGCGATGCTGGGGTCGGAGCTGCTCTTCAGACGCGACGGTGGTCCCAGGGCGCCGGGAATGGGGGGTGCGGGGCTTAACTCCAGGTCACTCTCCGGGGAGGAGGCGTAGGAGAGGCGTGAAGTCATCGGGAAGAGGAAGTCATCCGAGAGGGCCTCTTCCGGCTACGCTCGCAGAACACATAGGACGCCAGGGTTACGTGTACGTTACATATGCAGAGGCATGATTTCCTGGAGCGCGTACATGTACAAGTGCGATGATGGTTGGGGGGAAAAAAAAAAATGGGATCAGAGACGCGAGGTACTGCCAATCTAGGCGTCGTTAACACACCGCCATGCCAAGCCCCGGATTTCTCCCAATCCCAGAACCTTGCCCGAGTGAATCATGCAATTAGAGGGCGACCAGAGAGCTCGGAAAGTCGTTCTTCAGGGTCTCCATTGTCCCGAGAGTTCGGGTGGCTATGTACACGAAGGGATACGGAGTCGTTGGTCGACGTGCTCATTCGAGACGTGCACGAGTATACACACGGCTGCTAGGTATATGAGATAACACGAGACACCCATGCTCCATCATGCGCAACGACAGTCGTGGACCTTGAAGTCGCAACGTGAGAACAGAGGGGGAACTAGATGTAGCCGAAAAATTGCTCGTGAATGACGCTGGATTGAGGAGGGAGCGGAGAGGAAGACAAGGGTCCTGCGGTGGCGGGCGAGGGTGGACGTGGAGGTGGGTACGGGAGGGGACAAGGAGGCGGCAGAGCGTTAATACTGTTATTATTGTGCTCGTAGTAGATCCCGGTGTCGCAGGCAGCGGGAGGTGTCGGTGGTCGGTAGGGATGGTAGGGTGGAAGGTAGAGATCCGACACCATTTCTACGGGCTACAACCAACACCGAAGAGTTACCGCACAAGAGTCGCTGGAAATTCCACTTAAGCATTCGCATAAAATCGTCGCAATGCCGCGGGATTCATTAAAACACAGACACGCGGACACACCCCGTCACCCCGGACTTACCGTGAGAGCGCAACCTAGGGCGAAATTCGCGAGTACGTTCGAATAGAGCGAAGCTTCTTCGGGGGGCTTACCTTGGTCTGACTCATCCACAGGGAACCCTGCTGCTGGCGGTCGATGAGCTCTCTGAGCTTCCTGTACCAAGCCTCGGGCGCGGTCAAGGTGATCACAGCGCTGAAGATGTGGCCCCAGATCTTGTCGAGCTTCTGGCACTGCTCCAGCAATTTTTTACTGCTCTTGTGCGCCGACCTGCAAAGGGGAAATTTCGACCAATTGCTCGGGGATGACCTTCGCCAAGCTCCGGGGAATTCACTGGACGCTTACTTGGGAATGCCCGCTCGCATCTCCTTGATCACCTGCTTGGTCTCCGCCTTGAGGAAGATGACGATGGGGTAGAACTGGGCGTAATTCAGTCGGTCCACGGCGTTGGGTGTTATGTCCAGGAGAGCATGCTTTCCCCTGTCCATGACTTCGCGGATGGCGCTTAATCGGATGATTCCCGAAGATTTGGTGCTCTTACCGCCGCCCTCCTCCAGCTGACTCTCCATCTCTGTGGGACGAGCACCATGAAGAGAGACCTCTTCGACCGAAAATTCCGATGAGGATTTTGTTATACTCACGCGGAGAGGTGAATTTGTCCGGGAAGTCTTTCAAGAGCTTCTCCCTGGCGAGGTCGGCGACGGGGCCGAAGAGAACTACGGGTCTCACGAAGCCCGGATGTCGAAGAACGACACGCTCGTAAGCCGGAAACTTGCTGACGCTGTCGGAGAACACGACGTCGTCCCAATGGTCCTGAGGGAATTCGACCTTGACGTTAGGATCACCTCGAGGAAGATGCCGAGGTACAAACAGAAATTGCTCACCCTGCCCAAGGACTTGGACCTTCGATGGCTACCTCTTCTCCTCCTGAAGAAGCTCCCCCTGCTCTCGCTGGCACTCAACTCCTTCTTGGTCGCGTTGAATTGGGCAGTCGCCAATTCTTCGGCACGAGCTTTGTTCGGAATAATACCCTTCTGCACCTCCTGATTGTTCCTCCCGATCCTGAAAACCTGCCAGGAGCCGACGACCCCGTTGTGCAGGGTATCGACCACGTGAAAGACGTCTCCACTGCGAAAGCTCATTTCCCCCTTCTCCGGTTGCTCGTAATGGAAGTGCGTCCTGGAAAGTGCAACCCCATGAAGAAGATCCTGAAATATCCCCCTCCGGATAGATCGTCTTACTTTATGTGAAAGGAATCACCCCTGCCAGATGCGACGATCTGGTCGTACTCCTGCCTTCTGTGCTGCACGATGAGGTCGATCTGTTCCTGAAGACTCAGAAGAAAGAGAACGGCTTCCTCCCTCGTCACCCCTTTCATGTCCATGTCATTGACCTGGGGGTAAATAACCGCAAATTCCCGATTAATCCGAAGAGGACCCTCTTCCCGATGTCACTCACTTTAAGGATCTTGTCCCCCGGTTGCAGACCCTGAAGAGAAGCAGGACTTCCAGGCTGAACCGCGGTAACGAAGACTCCGGTCTCGTTTCCTCCGGTTAGCCGGACTCCGACGGATCCCTCTTTCTGGAACGTGATGAACCTAGGATCCGGCCTGAGGAATAAAAACCAATAACTCGAAGTTTGCCAAGTGTACTTCCCGGAGCTCCAGAAATCCGTCCCGAGACTCACATGGGTTGTTTCGTCCGCTGGATGAGGGGGTCCTCGTCGTAGAGCTGCCTTCTGGAGCTGTAGTAATCTGCGAAATAAAGGAAGATATCAGAAGTCGATGTCGAAGAGCCAGGTATCCGTATCAGGATGCATCGTTGACGCACCTTCCGGTCTAGGTGGGGGAGGTCTGGGAGGATCCACCGTCGGGGTAGCCGGCAGGTCCAGCTGGCTCAAGGACACGTCCATCAAGGGTCCTCGAGACCTTCCTCTAGGAGCGAGGTTGTTTTTATCTTCGGGAGGTTGCCTCGTAGGTGGAGGCACGTACAAATTCTGACTACTATAACTTGCTCCCGAAAGGAACTCGCCACTGTCGCCCTTGCTGGGCTGTCGAGCATGGCAACTCCCAAGGGACCCAGGAGGATCTCTGGTAACGACTATCGACAATCGATCCTTGCACTGGTCCATTAGCTTCCTGGCCTCCTTCAGGCTCATGTTATCCGCGGCCACCCCGCCGATGCGCGTCAAGGAGTCCCCTGGCTTCACCCCCGTCCCTTCCCTGGTCACCTCTCGAACGTACAGGCGACATCCCAGGACAATCCCGAAATCTGGACAAAGAAGGACCCGATGAATCACCCGCGACCTCCAAGTCGCAAGACTCCCAAAGGACATCCGCCGAGTCCCTTACCGTCTTTCTTGCTGCTCCTGGTCAAGGTAAGTCGATGGCTCTGCGGGACGGCGTTTCCAGGTGACCCCGAGGAACTCGTGGCGGCTCTCCTCTTCACCACCAGGAGGACCGTGGACCCGGAATCCCGCAGGACCCGGACAGCAGCCCCGTAATCGGCGCCCTCCAGGGACACCCCATTAGCGGAGATGATGCGGTCGTTCACTCTGCAAGGAAAAACGTCGGACTAGATATTCCTAGGGCTAGAGATCGAAGGTACCGGTCCCTGTAGAGGTCTTCAGGGTCTCCAAGAGGACCGAGGAACACACGGAAAATAAGACACTTCCCTTTTAGCAAAGGAATCCTGGTAATTCTCTTACTGCAGAAACGATCGCAAGAATAGCAATAATGCTTGTAATCATATCGGTGCATGCAATTGTATCACTGTTAATTAATTTTCTGTACTCACTGCAGTTTTCCCTCCGCTGGTCCCGCCTTCAGCACATCGGAGATGGCGATCGCGGGGTCCCCGTTGGTGAAGTGAGGGTTGTCTCGACCTCCGGAAACGGCGATACCGAATCCATATCCGGGCACCCTGGTCACCGTCACGTGGTGCACCTCCCATCCCCTGTCGCCCACCTGCAAATGGACATTACGTTTAATAAAGAGGTAGTTCATCGATAGAAAGTGCACTGAAAAAGGAAAAACAGAATTCGTTAAACCAGAGAAATATTTCTTTGAACGGTACTAAAGAAATGTTTGGTTAATTGGTTGCAACGTTCCTCTTCGGAATGACGCCAATTAAATTTGAGTTAAGTAATTATTCTTCGAATTAACCAAATATATCTTTGGCACCACGAACCCTTTTTTCTCAGGGAGAGTTGACGCAACGAGTCGGCAAGGACGCGGCAAGGCAACCCGTCCGGTTGCTACCGGAAGCCTCGCCGAGCTCTGCCACCCTCCACCCACGTGGAGCCACGACAGAGGAAATCCTACTCGCGGCGGTAATCCCGCGGAAACCTTTGAGCGGAAGCTCATTTCCTCGGGGAGAAAAAAAAATAAGAAAAGATCGGGGAAAACATTCGGCGAGGGGATCTCCAAGATGATCAGCATCGCAGGAGTCGCGCAACAGGTGAATGCTGTGTGAACCTGGAATCCAGTTCGAGGCACAAACAGAATTAACAGGCTTATTGGCATTGTTTCTGTGACGTAGACGTTTGTGCCATGTTGAGTCTTGAGCCTCCCAGAACCTCGGAGACGTTAAAATGACCATTTACAAGATTTCTTTTCCATTAACACCGTTTCTGCCTGAAACTGAATTCCAGATTTACACAGCCGATGCAACCACGTGCACTTCCGATTTTCGCTCTCAAGCCCGGAAGTGAGGTAACTCTTTTCCTGCTTGAAGACACTTGGTCAGGTGTTTAGTCAACATGAGAAACCTCCAAATGACCGTCCTCTCTTGCGGGTAAAAATTGAAGAATTTAATAAGCGAAGGGGATATTCTCAAAATGATTAGCTCAACGCCGCGCAACAGGTGACTGCAACCACCTGTTGCGCTCCAAGGGTGCGTTTCCGATTTTCGCCCTGGCGACCGGAAGTGGGACGTCCTTTTCCTTGCCCGATGAGCTCGGGTGTTCGGTCACTAAATTCCGGAGACTCTGTCGTCGCTTCCACGAGGAAGACCGCCAAAAATGGTCCTGAAGGAAGGCGCGAGAGCCGATCGGCGACTCCAGATCCAGCGGATAAGCATCGGAACCGCAATGAAACCGCACTCGAAGTGCGCTTTCCGCGTCCACCGATCTACCGCTAATCGAATGCACCTTTTTTTTTCCCCCTTTCTCCCCATTATATGACCCCCTCTCCCGAGGGCAACCGGTTTCAACTCTCCAGCAAAGCACGCCGGCTTTCAGAGGAACCGATTCGCGCGTCTATTTCGCCAAGGACTTTTCGTTCTGCGACGTAGCGAATCGGCCAACGAGATAAAAAGGAAACTAACGAGACCTCAGCGACGCGTTTCTCTCGCTGGACTTCCTTCTCTAAATCGACCGTGACCGCCCGATAGCCAGGAATCGGCAGAACCACTTTCGATCTCGATCTCGGGAGGAAATCCACCCCCCTGCTCTCTTACGCCGCTGCAAGTGCAAGCCATGGCATTGTTTAAAGAAATCAACCTCGCGACGTACGCGTCGGAAAAAAGGAAACATTTCCCAAGCGATTCCCTACTTGGTGAGGAAAAATGGCCGCGGAGCCCGGCGAGCTGGCTTATGAGGCCGCGCCTTGTAATGGCACCGCGATTACCATCGATATTAATATTCAACTAATTTATGCGAATCCCACCGAAGACCTTGGAGGATCCTCGGAATCGCAGGAAGTCGCGATGGGTCCCGATGGAAATGCGAATGGGCCACAGAGGAAGAAAGAAAAAGACATTTGTGCCATCAGCAAAGGAGAGAATTGCTGACAAGGTTCCGCCCTTATTAAAAAAATGATCGATCGATGCTCAGCGATTCGGGCGGTACGTCAGTGAGTATTTCAGGTTTATATAGAATGGAGAAGAATTAAAAAATATAATAATCATATTTCCTCGGCAACGGGGAGGTAGAAAGAGAAAGAGAAATCGGAGGGTCCGAAGAAAGCAGAACCGCCTTCGGGCCACTCTCGTACGTGGACATTGGAGTGATTAGGGAGGTCTCTCTCTCGCGCTTTCTTCCACCGGTGGACTAGGTCGACGGAGGTATATTCTAGTTTCACGGTGTCCCCGCAAAGTGCAGGTGCAGTTGGGAGACAAGGGGATCCCCTCGTCGCGAGGTGCAACGTCGACATTCCGACGTGTCGAAATCGAGACCGCGTCGAGCCGAGCATGGACGCGACCTTCGGAGGTGATAAAACACCTCCATGTATGCAGAAGGGAAGGAAAATGACGAATCAACTAAAAGACCCAAACGTCCCGAGCAAATAGACCTCTCAATTGTGCCCATAATTATGAAAGTGGTCTAAGTCAAAATTAAAAAAAAAAAATGAGTTTATCAGTTATTTCACGCCACATTATGTCAAACTAAATTAATTCAATGTAATTTCGAAACAAAAAATATATGACTTAGACCATTTTCATAATTATGGGCACAATTGACATAAGATTTAAGGCGACACGAAAGATGTCCCGTTTCCGAAACTTCTCCGGACCGGAATGTACCGAGTCTCGTCAAACCGTACATGAACCCAGAGTCCACAAGGAAGGTCCTGACAACCATGAGATATGAATTTATAAAATCCGCTTGTACATAATTTGACAATTTTTTATCTTCACCTAGCAGATTTGCGAAACGATTCGAGTACGGAGAAAAGTTCACCGGATGTCACTTTCGTGTTCCCTTAAAAGGAGAGAGACAATTAAAAGGAAGAATTCATATTACGAGTATCGAGGGTGGACTTAAGGTTTTCGTCTTAGAGGTGACTCATGGGGGACATAAAGAGCGATTAGGACAGGTGGGCGATCCCCGGGACAGGTGAGAGAGCCAGGGTCCGGACCTCGGCTCGCAGCATCTCGATCCCTCGGTTGTCATTCCGGCGTCGCGACGCCGCTTACGCTCGGACACGGTCGAGTACGCCCGAGTACGACGCCCGGAGCGTAAAGAAAAGCCGCGATCCGCTCGGATTTTTAATCCGACGGCCGATTTCGTGCGGCCTTTCTCCGCGCGCGGATCTCTCTACGGTAATTCCCGCTACGAGCCTACCGGATTCCAGTCCCTCTCCGCGTCTCTCTCGCGCTGCCGGCGAGGCGGTTCGCTCTCGCTCTCTCTCGGCCGCGCGCCAACTGCGGCCATTCTGAAATATTCCACGGCGTGGCCGAGCCGAGCCGAGCCGAGCGGCACCTCCGAAGGAATGCCGAATGCCCGCGTGAGTCAAACCCCAGGAATTCGTCCTGGGCCGCGTCCTGGGGCGTCGGTGCGCGACCGGAAAAGCGCCGGCTCCTTCCCCTCTCTCGCTCCTACCAGTTAGCGCGCCCCTCTCTCCGTCTCTCTTTCTCTCCCTCTCGGCCTGTCGCAACCGAGCCCGACGATTTCGTGGGCCCGATTCCCCGAAGACGCGGAAACGACTCGGATGAATTTCGCCGTTCCCCGCGTGCCACCGACCAGGTAGGGAGGAATCGAGCGAACGATGAGAAAAGGGCCTTAGGGCCCGATTAATTGGGTCCTATCGCGACAGGTCCCGAGGAGACCCAAGGAGACCTGCGGGCACCCGCAGGTCTTTTCAGGGTCCTTTTGGAACCTCTTTGAGGGGTCTTATGGGGTCCCATTGGGTCCTCCCGTACCTGAGGCTCCAGGTTCAGGTGCGTCCCGCGCGTGGCCGCGTCCGGATCGGGCCCCGCACCAGGGGCCAGTCCCGGGCCCCCGCCGCCCCCCTCGCTGCGATCCATGCTCGTCTCCGAGGGGCCTTACTCCTCCATGCGCCGACGTCCTCCTAGAAGACCCACTCTCCCTCTCTGTCCCTCTCCAAGGGGGTCGCGTCAGCTTCGGGCCCAGGGCGGAGGCGCGCGTCTCGGGCGTCGGGTCGCCGCAGCGACGCCCATCGCCATGGTAACGAGCGACCACGTGGCCCTCCGGACCCGACGCGGAACCTACGTAGGTACTTTCCGGAGGAAGAAACGCACGGATCCCGGGGCGCAGCCTCCGCGGAATTCACTCGCGGGGTCCGCTCTCTCGGGCGCCGAGACTCTGGGCCCTCTCTCGCCGCGATTACTCGGCGATAACTTCGCGATAACTTCCCGATAACTCGGCGATAACTCGCGGGCGACTCGCGGACGACTCGCGGGACGGGCCTCCAGCCTCGCTGGCTCGCTCGCGCGGGAGGAACGGGCCGGGAGGGCCGCGGGGCTCGGCTAGCAGCGGCCAGCGCCGACACCGGTTTGCGCCAATCCGGGGCCTGCTGCGGCTGGCCGCCCGCTCGGGCCCGACTAGTTGGCGAGACTGCGGCCAGAGGTCGACCCTCGAGGCCTTCGCATCGTGCAGCACGGACGCGAGAGGAGAAAGAGAGAGAGAGAGAGAGATGCGGCGACAGAGGGGCCCACCGGGCCCACCAGGCCCACCAGGCCCACCAGGCCCCCCGGGCCCCGGGGACGCTTCCCCTGGAGGACACGGCCTCCGGAATACGAATTCCTCTCGTTTCGCCTGTTTTCGGACCGACGCAAATTCGACTCCGAACGGGTCGGGGCCCTAACGGCCCTCGAGATATCGGAAGCCGAAAGCGGTCGGGCCCGGCCCGACCTGGGGCGTGGCCCTTGGGCCCCGACATCCACCTTGACGGATCGGGATAATTTCATTTCCTCGTCTTCTCCCTCTGACGTTTCAACTCGATATCCCATTAATGAGGAAATACTTCGATAATTTCAAGAATAAATACTTGACTCAGATCAATTGTCACAATTCCGAATAAACGTTCCATTTATTCCAGATCATTCGAGAGTGATAATTAATCTTGGAATTGATAAAATATTCCGCATTTTCGCAAATCTCTTCTGTTTCCAGAGTGCGGACCGCGAGTTTTCCATTGGTCTCTCCGCATTCTCGCCCGCGTAGTTGACGCAACGTCCTCTGGCCTCTCCGCGGAGAAAGACGCGACTGCGGGGGCGCGTCCGCAGGAATCCGAGGTTTCGCATTTTTTTTTTTTTTTCCCCTCCTCCCTCCTGCACCTTTTTCCCTCCTTAAGGTGCGTGGCGCACGTTACGCGAGGGTCCAAGGTGCGTACGACGCGGTACGTGTGACACCACGGATCCGTAGGTGGTTCCGCGAGTGTGCCCACGGAGCAGAAAACGCGTAGCCCACGCCGCAGCGGATTCCTCGGGAGGAAAGCGACGACCGAGCCGCTCGTTAGTCGAATTTCAAGGCGGGGGAGAAAAACGGGAAAAGGGAGGGATCGAAAAATGCAAATAACGAGGCCGTTGTTCCGGTTACGGCCGCGCCGGGGAAGGGCCGAGGTGTACAGTGCACCCGGTGGGTGCATCCACTGTACACCTATCCGCACACCGACGGTACTGTACACGGTAAGAGTAAAATCGGGTTACTGGGTATCGACGCGTCCAGCCCGATTAAAGAAGCCAAAGTCCGAGGAGAGGCCACCAACCCCGCGTTCCGCGTCCGATTTCCGCGATCCGCCCTCCGAAATCGGAGCGGCTCCGTCGATTATCGATTTCATATGAATTTTTTCGCCCACGAATAGACTCGCACGAAAAGAAAAAAAAAACATGTCCCATTGTTGCAAAATCGCTTCATCGGTCAACATTGGAAGTCACACGCGAAGCTGTCAATTTTGCGTGCAAAACTTGATCATGCGAATTTTTTCGCCCACGAATAAATTCGCATAAAAAGAAATTCCGCAATCTTGCGATATCGCTTCGTCGGTCAACATTTTAAAGTCTCGCACGAGGCTGTCAAAATATCCCATGCGAAAGTTGACAGGACCACGAAGCTGTCAATTTTTCGTGCAAAACTTGATCATGCGAATTTTTTCACCCAGGAACAGATTCTCATGAGACAAAATCCCCCAATCTTGCGAAATCCCTTCGTCGGTCAACATTTTAAAGTCTCGCACAAAGCTGTCAAAATATCCCATGCGAAAGTTGACAGGCCCAACTGGAGAATCGGATCCCCAGGATCGATTTCGCGCGTCACATCTCGCGCGAGGGCGCTCCGGGGGGCCCTTTTAAAATTTAAAGGGACCGTCGAACGAGTTTGACCGCTCGGCCTCTCGAGCGACCCTGGAGGCTGCAGCGCCGTCCCCCACCGCGAGGAGTCCCCCCAGAGGGGGAGGTAAAATAAATTGCCGCGCTCTTACGCGGTACCTAGACCGCGCACCGAGGCTCTCCAGATGGAGGGGCGGGGGGAGGGGGGCCGCAATTACTCGCGCACTTGCGCTCAAGTCCTGACGCATTCCGTTCCAGTTCCACGGAACGAGCACCCGGTTCGAGAGCTCGAACACGAGGTGGCAGCTGTCCGGACCCCGGACGGCCTGCATTAGCATACCGTGCATACTTTACGACAGGTAATCGGCGCGCTTTATTGCGCGGCGATTGCGCGATAGGTACCCTCGCGAATCCGGAGGATCCGCGACATAGACGCCCAGGGGAATGGGTCCTGGGTCCCCGAGGTTGATACGATCAACTTCCGCGGACGGGACTGACCGTCTCGAAGGAGAGTTCCAAATGCCGCCCAATGACGCGTGCTCCGCAACAATGGGGCATTTTTTAAGGGAGGTTTTTCTCGGGGCGGTTTTGCGCGTATCCTGGGGCTCTCGGTACTTCTTGCCAAGTCGAAGGACCGAGAAGAGGGATTTCGCCGGTCGCTAATTTCCTGCGGGACCCTGAAGAGGGGAGGACTCGAGGTGCGGACCCTCCCCTAGACTGGATGCGACGCGATAATTGATAATTAGGCACACCTCCCGGTCAGGTATTCCGGGGTTCCTCGGGATTTAAGGCCGGGACAAGGGCAGGGGCAAGGACGAGGACCGGGGCCCTCGGGGAGGGACGAGGCTTTCTAAAAAGAGGCGAGGAGTCGAGCTGCATTCCTTCATCTCCTCCCTTCCCTGCCTGGTCGTTCCTCCGGTCCCCGTTCCTCGTTCCCTGTTCCCCGGTCCCGGTGCGCGGCGCTTCTTGCTCGTATGGGCCCCGTCCGGGATCGTCCCTCCCCTCCGATTCCGCCCCGGCTCGGCCGCAACGGGTGCGGCTCCTCCGCGAAGACGGCCGCGGGGTTGCGGTAGGTCACAGTCGGCTGGCGCTCGCCGAAGTCGGTGTCAAGGTCGGAAACTCGCTCCAGGAGGGAACCCCCTCGTGGGAACCGTCCCGGGAAGGCGGTTTCCGGCTGACGCGGCGGTTCCGCGCCGCCACCCGGCGGGTTAAACGCCCCGTGCACGCCCCGATAAGCGTCTTCTATCAAAGTACACCAAATTTCAACGGGGAGACCTCTGTCCAAAGATCCCACGAAAAAGTGGGCGTCTCGTCCTCCCTGGATCTAGAAATAAACCGATTGTGGCCCCCCCCTGATAACGCGCGATTGAAATACAGGCGCTCGCTTCAAACACGACACGGACTATGAATAATCTCAACTTTTTAAGGTAATACCAAAGTGGCAGCAAAGATGTCTTCTTTATGACACTTTTCTCCAAACCAGGTGTACCAAATCATTTCAAACTCTACAACGTGAACGTACATACTGTAAAGAAAGTCCTAACACTCATGAAACTTGAATTTTCAAAAAAATTGTTTATAGACATTTCAGAGATCCTTGATAAATATTTATCATTCACGAGGGTCGGAACATTCCTTTTATCCTCCGGATTTAAATATTAAAATCTGAAAACGATTCGGTACGCCCAGTTCGGAGGAAAGTGTCGATTGGCCCCTCGGATGTAACTTTTGCACCCCCTTAATAGATTTTCTTTTTTTTTTTATTGCAAATTCGTCGCGTCTCCCCCGCGTCGTACCCTGTGTCTCCGCCTGAGCCTCTTCGTGGTACCGACGGGATCCCCGAAGAGGAAGTCGTCTCTCGGTACCCGATTGGAGCGACTCCTCGGGGCAGACCTCTTGCTCGAGGTGGACTTCTTCGACCTCTTCGGCTTGCGGTGCCGCTCCTTCGCCCTGAAGAGCCTCCCGAAGAGCTTCATGGTCCTCCTCGGGGACGCGGCCACCACTTTGGCCGATGGACGGGGAACCACTAGGTCGCACTTGGAGCAGCGTCGGGACGTGCGTAACCGGGCACGTGGACAAGTGGCGCACGCGTGTCGCATCGGCGACGCTTTCCGGAACGGGGGCGGATCCGGAGGTTTATCGCGACACGGGCGACACGTCACCCACCACCCACCGGATCATCGGATTAGACCTCGCAGGGATCCGCAAGCCGACGTCCTAACGTTCATCTAGGTGGTCCGACTTCTCGTTTCGGAAAAAGAAATGTACATACTCCGGTATAACGCTATTCCCCGGAGAACGCGGCAAATAACGAGACGCATTATGCACGTTACACGGAAGTCTACTGTACATAACACATATACCTAGATATACGTAAAGTATGTATACAGAGTCTCTCAGACCTCTAACAAGAAACACACGACAGTCTCTATTTAATTCCGCAAAAGGACTATCCCACGCAAACTAGAATCCGAGTTGTAGCTTCAAAAGTGTAATAGTTCATTAAATGCATATATGATATGATAAGTAATAAATAAAAATCCCCGGAATAATGATATCCGGCGGAGTCGGGACGTAATGGCACGCCACGAGGACTGGTCGGCTCCCGGGTGGGTTCTTGGCCCGCTTTTTATGGAGAACTCTCGTGGAATGGCCGTAACTCGGTCAAGTCGAGGATCTCTAACTCCCGGAGCTTACGTAAAAAGTAAGGCGGAAGCCCTCTGCTCGGTGGCGCACTGGTACAAACTCGAGGCTCCAGTGGCACCGGGTATCGATTCGACGGATTCGACGTCGGTCGAACCCTTCCGCGGAATACGTAGATCGTGGAGGGACGCCCGGCGTCGTGACGTCGAGTTAAGCGAGCAGAGGGGACGCCGGATTAGAAGCCCTACTGCCGGGTTTACACCCTCGACGCCGAGAAGCGGTTTCGTGTGCGCGTCCCCACGTGGTCCGCACACGTCTAACTCCTCTTCCTGATCGCCTCTTCAGGGTTACAAGCGACTCGAGGGAGTTCCTCTTCCGCGACTTTTTCCGTCTTCTCCTTGAATTGCGTCGAAACTCCCGTCGGGATGACAGAGAAACTCAGTCCCGAGGTTTTGCCGAACGACTGCCGAAGATATCGGAAGAGGTACTCGAAGAGGGAGTCGATGAGCAGGGACCGTCGATCGCTAAAAAATTGAGCACTCTGTTATCCTTCGTTAGTTATCCCGCTCGAGCGAATCTACGTAGACAACCATGTAGTACCGACCGCAGGTAACCAAGGGATTGGTCGGTAAGAGGATTCTTCGGGGTAAGCCGAGTACTCCGGGTATTCGGAAAGTACTCGAAGACTGCAAACGAGGTGAATCCGGTCGGTAAATGCTCCCACGTCTAACGACCTGTAGAGATCTTCCCCAGATGGCGATGCCCAACATTTCTTCGGCATCGAGACTAGGATACTTCTTGAATGACGTTTCATGAAGTAATCGGTATAATTCATATTTCTCTTTTTTTGTATTTTTTTTTTCTCCTCCATTTACCCCGCATAGTAATCCATCGGTCTCCATTCTACGCAACCTCGGAAATACATCCTAAGGACCGTTTGAATATCATCCCCACGAGGACAGGATACTTGAAGAGGCCACGTGCTCCGCCACATTATGCACGCTCATTAATCCCATTGATTTTCACTGACGATGTCAGTGACTTTCCACGGTTCCTTGACATTGTCGTACCAACTTTTACGCCAATCGTCGGAGGTATCGCTTATCTGCCTATCCGCGTCATCGGTGTTTGGTGAACGCGTAAGAATAGCGGTGGAAATCACAAGCGAGGCATACACATGCCTTGCTGAAGAGGAGGATTTTATAATAGAAACGTGAATGCCGTAAACACTTATGAAAAATCCCGGTGCGATGGTAAACAATTGGGAGAAATGGCGAGTCGCAAAATGTCGCTTTAAAAAAAAACTTGAAAAAATCAGGAAAAAGGAGAAATCCCGACGAAGTCGGGATAAAAAATCGTGAAAACTCACCGGCTCGTCGACGGGCTCGTCGAGGACCTCGAGGATGGGGTCGGCAGTGGTGCGAGCGAAACTCGCTCGACAGGGTCGATGATTTGGCGGGGGTGGAGGCGGTGTAGAAGAGGGTGCAGGAGAAATAGAGCTGGCCCTGGGGCACTCTTCGATGCCTCCGGAGCTGCTGCACCTCCTGGACTCCAGGTCCTGGCTGGAAAAAAAAAAGGAAACACTCCCATTAATCAAAAGAACCTCTCTCTCTCTTAGCAGCAAAGAGCGACAATTTCGAGGATTTTTCTTTTTAATAAGGAACCCGAAACAATGCCAGCCACGCCAGGGATTTCCTAGGGACTCTAGACTAGAGCGATTAGACAGCCGCATTTCACCGCTTCGATTATTAAGAAATAGGGATTGCGGCATTGTCGCATTTTTTTTTCTTTTTTAAGAACCCAAGACAATGCTAGCCTCACCAGAGCGTGGATTTTCTAACGATTTTAAACGAGAGCGATTAGATAGCCGAATTTCCCCGGTTCGAATATTAAAAGATAGCGATTGCGGCATTCTCGGATTTTTCAAGAGCCCTAAACAATGCTAGCCTCGGTAGAGCGTCGATTACCTAGGTATTCTAGACGAGGTTGATTAGATAGCCGAATTTCGCCGCCGGTCTCCCTCCAGCTGTAGGAGGAGGTGCCTTGGGAGGAGAAAGAAAAAAAACTGTGTGCCAGGCAAATCTGCCAGTTAACTCGATAAGATTAACGGCTCTATCTACGTGTCCCTTGTTGCGTGTACGCACGACGTATCTTCACGAGTACATAGACGTGAGATTTCGGCCGATCCGACCGATAGGACGGGGTCCGAGAGACGTACAGTCGGCGTGCGTCACCTCCCTCGGACGATCGGAACGTTTTTTTTCCCCTGAGACGGATCAACAGGTGCACCTAGCAAAAGCCCTCGTCAGCGTCCAGGTAACACGCCGGTGTACGTACCACCGGAGGCTCTTACCTCGCGCGGTCGCAATTACCCCATAAATCCTAATCTGGAATTAATTACGTCGCGTTAAGCCGCGATTCGAGGTCGTCGGAAGCGTAAAATTAGCACTCATCGGATTGTCCAAACACTCGGTTGACACTTCTGGCCCCGGTGGCGGAGTCACATCGGGACACGTAGTCAATTAATCCGACCGGATGACGTCCAAACACCGAGCAAGCGTCGCGACGCACATTTTAGGCCCGTCGACACAGCTGGCTTCGACGAGCAGGAATACCCCCCGCGAAGATCCGGCCTTACGATCGGATAATAGTCTTTTCAAGTCCCTTAGATTTTCTGCCCACTTCTGAAAAGTCCAAAGGGGGGAAAGGGAGAGAAAAAATAATCTCTCAGAGAATTCCGACGACGCTTTCCCTCCGGGGAGCGTTATCGAGGGCGTTGGCATGGAAAAACAGAACGCAGTCCTGATAAGTATCGATTTATCATCGCTCGAATCCCCGGGATCGACGATAAACCTCTCCGCCGGTTTAACCCCGTGCACTCTCTCCAAAACATTGTCGGATTAAGCTGTCAGGCGAGGAATAAGAAAAAGAAAAGAAATAAGAAAGAAAAATTCAGAAATTAAAAAATACAAAGCGAGCCCGGACGATGAACGCGCCGATATCCGCCGCGGTTCTTGGAGGCTGCGGAGGGGACGCGGTTTGATTCCACAATTTCCTTTTTATATATTTATACATCTATGTCGTAGCCAGATAGTGAAGCGCCTAGTCGCTTTATAAAACGCGTCGGTGACGCTTCATCCGGACATTCCTCTGGACGTATCTGGTCGCAGAATTTTGTAATAAGAATGCATATTTTTTTGAGGCAACCAACACTTTTTTTTTTCCTCCGCATACTCGCATTACAAAATAATCGACCGAATTGTCACGTAAAGCCAAGTGAACGAAAATTAGACCATCAGGTCGCGTTTAAAAAAAAAAAGAAAAAAACGACGAGGCGTTTTACAAAACGCCGGATCTTACAATCTGGCTGTGACGTATCTAAACATGCGTTTTCGCACCTAGCTGACCAGGTCGAGTGGTCAAGTCGGAATCGAGGGATCAGAAATCGCGATAATCGGGCGCGATCCGAGAAACGCATCTATCCCGCGTGCGACAGCCGCGTCGCCTCCGCCGCCGCCGCCGCGGCGCAGACGAGCGGATTTCGCTTGGGTATAAATCATCGAGATAAGGCGAGACGCGATCGGACGGAAGACTCCGCCTGTACAAAGATGCACTTCGTCCTCAAACAAAAGAGAGCGGTTCCCGGGGGTAGTCGCGGGTAGTCGGTCGATTCCGCCGATCGACGTCGAATCGGCGTCCCGACGGTCTTGGGCGTCTGAGAGATGGAGGTGTACCGCGACGTTGCAGACTCGAGGAGTGCCTCGTCGATTCCGTCAGCGGCCGACGCGGGGCCGGAAGGCCGGAACGTCGCCAGGGCGGCGGAGCCACCGACGGAGTCGAAGAACCCCGAAGACCGGAGGCCTCCCAAGATGGCCACCACCAGGGCGATGCTGGACCACAACGGCCACCCCTCGCAGCCGGATCAACCTGGCAGGAAGCTCTTCCAAGGCCTCGCCACCCTCAGCGGTGAGTTGACGAAGAGACCAAGCAGTCTCCTCGGAAGAACAGTAACCTGGAGTTGCCATTTTCGCGGCGGCTTTACGGCATGTACTCGCGGGATTCGATAACGACGTCCACCTCCCAACCTTCGGGAAAGTTTCCACTCTCCCGGAGAGTGCTCCCGATGTCTCTCCCCGAAAATCCGATGCATCTCCCTGCAACGCGCACCGAGGAAAAAAACAATTGTTCTATTCCTTTCGGGCAGACAGGCTTAAAAAATAAAAACTGTCTTATTCGAGTCGAAGCCAAAGAATTCCTTCCCCGCAATTCGAACGGTTATCCTGAAGCCGGGCCCTCTTTCAGTGGGACTGGTGGCGATGCAGGCAGGGATGAAGCTGGGCTGGACATCGCCGACCTTGCCGTACCTGGCGTCGGAGGAGTCCTTCCTGGGCGGTCTATCCGAGGACGAGGCGTCCTGGATCTCCTCCCTGATGCCACTGGGTGCAGTGGTAGGTGCAGTCCCGGCAGGCAAGGTGGCGGACAGGATCGGCAGGAAGGCATCCATCGGCGCCACCGCCATCCCGTTCCTGGCGTCCTGGACGACGTTGTTGCTTGCCAGCAACGTAGGGGCGATCTACGCGGCGCGTTTCATGGGAGGGCTGGGAGCAGGGGCGGCCTGCGTCCTGGTGCCGGTGTACATCGGGGAGATCGCCGAGCCCAGCATCCGGGGAGCCCTGGGGGCGTGCTTCCCGCTGCTCTTCTCGACCGGCATCGTCCTGAGCTACGCGATCGGCGGCTACGCGAGCTACGTCACCTTCAACCTCTGCTGCGTGCTGTCGCTGGTGCCCTTCCTGGCGAGTCTGCCGCTGCTCCCGGAGTCGCCGATGTGGCTGGTGCACCAGGGTCTGAAACCAGAGGCCAGCCGAGCCCTGGAGCTGCTCCGAGGTCTGAGCTACGACACGAAGAGGGAGATCGCCGAGCTGCAGGCCGAGGCGGACGAGCTGGAGAACAAACGCGGGGGGATCCGCGACCTGGCGGGGACCAGGGCGGGTCGCAGGGCCATAATCGCCTGTCTGGGTCTTATGTGGTTCCAACAGATGTCGGGGGTGGACGCGATCCTCTTCTACACGGTGGACATTTTCAGGAACGCGGAGAGCACCGTAGACCCGGTGCTGGCGACCGTCATCGTGGGGCTCATCGAGGTCGTCATGACCCTGGTGGTGGCGGCGGTGATCGACCGTTTCGGCCGCAAGCCGCTGCTCACGGCATCCGGGGCCTGCATGGCGGTTTGCCTGGGTGCCCTGGGATACTACTTCAAGCTGCAGGCCGATGGCGTGGACGTGCGACCTCTGGGCTGGATGCCCCTGGTCTGCGTGTCGCTCTTCAACGTCGTCTTCTCCCTGGGATATGGGGCGGTGCCGTTCACCGTCATCAGCGAGCTCTTCCCCCCGGAGACCAAGGGCATCGCCACCAGCGCCTCCATCATGCTCCACTGGACCTTGGTCTTCGCGGTGACCAAGCTCTTCCCGGCGACTATCGGCCTCCTCGGGGAAGGCATCACATTCTGGGGCTTCTCGGGGCTGACCGCGCTGTCGGCGCTCTTCGCCTTCTTCGTCGTTCCCGAGACCAAGGGCAAGTCGCTCAGGGAGATCCAGATGAAGCTGCACAGGAAGAAGGGCCGCGACAAGGCGCCGACGCTGCCCATGGACCCGGCCTGATGGGCGCCTGAACCCACGTGGACCCATCCCTCCTCACCCCGGTTACGTTCAATTTTTATCTCCTTCCGAAGCCGAGGACGTGCACCCACGATGACGACGCGATCGCAATGACGATACCACCGCGATGACGATACCGATTCGGATCGCCCGATATCGACGACCGGCACCCCATCGGGCCATTCTCGGGTCGGGTAATTCGATTACCCTGAGACGCGTTGCGGCTTTGCCGGGCCTTCCAGTAGGGCTTTCCCGGCACGCGATACATTCCGGATTACTCAGATCGGGAGAGGAGGCTTCCGGAGAGCGCGTCAATTAAGAGCGCGATCTCGAAGCCTCCCAATGTTGCCTCGAATTAATTGCCGGATCGACCGCTCCCGTTTCTTCCTCTCATCTCGAGCTGAGAATGAACCCTTAAGGCGATGCGATAGCGATATCAAAGAGGCCTCGTTTATGAAACTTTCCCCAAAGCGAGCATATCGAATCGTTCCAAACTTTACAACGCGAATACGGAGACTATGAAGAAGGTCCCTAACCCCATAAAATTCCAT
This sequence comes from Orussus abietinus, assembly GCF_000612105.2. Lineage (NCBI taxonomy): Eukaryota > Metazoa > Arthropoda > Insecta > Hymenoptera > Orussidae > Orussus > Orussus abietinus. Next base: position 302,512 of record NW_019394240.1, on the reverse strand, counting down.
TTTTTACAGAACAAATTTAAAATATCCATATACGAGAAAAAAATAATTCCACGGGAGTCAGGACCTTCCTTATAGCCTGCATATTCACGTAATAGAACTTCAAACGATTCGCAATTCAGAAAAGAGAAGTTTCATAAACGGGGTACCTCCTTCTATTTTCACGTTGCCTTAACCCATTGGCCCCTAAAAGCGCCTAAAGACGTCCGACGTTAGGTCCAATATTGCCTGCACGGTTTGACGAATTTCGCTCGTATGTCTAAAGGGCTCCGTATTAAAAGAGTAAAAAAAAAAAATCAGAAAAGGATGGAAGCGATGTCTGCATCTCACCATGGAGTACGGGGTGTGTACGGCGAGTGGGAAGACGAAGTCCTGGGCCTGGAGATCCCGGAGGAGGCGACGCGACAGAGGCCGTCGAGAGGGACGAAATATCCTAGCTGCGCCGAGAGGGGCAACCCGGAGTACCCGGCGCCGTCGTAGAGGTACCTTCTGGTGGCCGAGTACATCACCACGGCCACCGAGTCCCTCGGGACCCCTTCCAGGAGGGCTACCCGATCCAGGCGACCTGGGGATCCCCCCTACCTCGGCCTGCGGCCCTTCCGCGGCGTTCCCCGCTCGATCGGCGGATCATCGAGTCCTTCCCGCCGATCGGGCCCCGGTTCCCGCGGGATCACCGGTGGATTATTTCGGGACTACTCCAGAATTACCCGCGCCGGTTCCGGTCCATTTTCGGCCGCTCACTTTGCGAGGACGGAGAGCGCTCAGCGGAGGAATAAACCCGCAACGAGATTCCGCGAGATGCCGAGGAGGTACTCCCGGTGTCGCGGCTCGAAATACAAAACTGAATATCAATTCCTTCCCCTCCTTTTCTGTTTCTTTTTTTTTTTTTTCTCACATCTCGCGACCACTTTTTACAGCAAAGAGTGAGATTTCCGATTTGAAGGTAATTTATAAATGTACAAACGTGTAAGCAATCGAGTTACGGGGTCGTTAATTTTCCGTGGGACCCCCTGAAGAGGGAGGGTCTTAGAGGCCGGTCGGCGGCGCACCGGGAAACGAGTGCGGAGAGAGCGTCGCGACGCGCGCGCCGCGCGTTACCAACGCGACTGGCCGGCGCGGTCGGTCCGCGCGGTGTGACGCTTCTCAAAATAACGACGCCGGGTGCCGCGACGCGCCGCGATCGACCGTTACCCTCGTGGCCCGGAAGGGAATCCGACGTCGCCTCTCCTCTCCGCCTGGACTCGTCTCGGCTTTCCCGCTCTCTCTCCCTCTTCTCTCCTCGTCCGTCACTTCCAATCCGCCGCTTCGTTAGCCAACCCCGCGCATTTGCCTCTAATTATCCCAATTGATAATCGATAATCCTGGCCGAAGCACCCCGAAGACGCTGTCGAAGACTCCGCGACAATTACCCGGAGCTCCGGTTCAAGAAGAACCCGACTCTGATTCAGGATGGTTGTCTCTCAATTCCTTGATTTTCAAGAATTTCACTTCCGGTAGAAGGAAGACCGCGATGCTGGTGAAATTTCATTGAGAAAAAAATTAATTAATTAATTAATTAATTCTTACTTATCCCAGATTAGAACCGAGGACACGGTTTTTTTTATAAAATTGAAATTTCGCGAGCGTCGCGCTTCTTCTTAAGCACTCCGTAATCAGACGCTGAAGTTTTCAACGATTCGGTGCATCCCGTTCGGAGAAGATTTTTATCAATATTTTAACGTTTTAATAAATGTATAAAGTGACCCTTTCGTAACACCTTAAGATACTCGCGCATCGTCGGGCTCGCCCGACCCTGACGGAGGAAATTTTCCCTTTCGGCGAGAGAAACGATCGTATATCAGAGCCTAGGACCCCAGCTGGGGTCACGAGGCGTGGAGGCGCAACTCGGTTAGCGGGTCTCCGACGTTCCCGAACGGGATATCCACGCCCTGGGGGCTCTCAAACAGCGAGTCGATCTCGGGTTGCATCCTGGAAATACTAGAAGAACCATGCCCGACCGTGTCGCCGACGGTGTCACGTGTCTGCCGCGAAAAAAAAAAAAAGAATTCAGTCCTAACGAGGAAGTTTACTCGCTTCGACTAACGCGAACGCCCAAAAATGGGCCAGTCAAAATTGTTATCCAAAACCATTTCCGTTAAAAAAAAAAATTAAATTAAATTAAATTAAAAAAGATTACCGAAATTTCATTCATAGTCGCAATATTCCTTCCTAACAACAAATTGTGCATCGCACATTTCCTGCAGGAGGGACAAGATTTTTTTTACCGTTGTCGGAAATTAATTAGCTAATGTAGACATAAAAAATCAGAGGAGAGGAGAGGAGAGAGCGAGACCCGATGAAAGGCCACCCAGAATTTCCAAAGAGTTGGCTGCTCACTCACCACTCTTTCCGGTCTTCGACCTCCTCTTCGAGGTCGTCCTTCCGGTCAGGCGTCTTCGACACGTCCCGAGGGAGGTCCCCATCGACCTCGGGGGGCGGTTCGCCAGATTCCTCGAGGTGGTCCTCGACCTCCTCCCCATCCTCCGGCTGGTTCCCTGTAAGTTAATCTCCTGTACAATCCCGAAGAGGAAGTTGGCAAGTCGCCAGGGAGGAGTCGGAGGAATTCAAGGATTTCAAGGACTTCGGGGTACGTCGAGGGCGTCGAACTCCAGGGGGAGCCGGATCGAGTCGACCGAGCTCCTCGCAGATTGGATCGGATTGCATGTTAATCATATTAATCATATTAATCATATTAATCGTATCAATCATATTAATCATATTAATCCCGACGATCTAACAACGCGAACACTACTTGCGGAAAATGAGGGAACTCCACTCCAACGTGATCGAATCATTTCCTACCGAAAACGAGGGAAAAAAAAAAATGAGACGAGACGAAGTTAGCCCCAAGTCGCGGAAGAGGTTCGCTAGGTCGACAGGAGTGACGGATTGATTCCGCAAGCGGAATCGCGGGAGATCGCAGGAATTCTCGGAGACCTCTCGGAAGAGGCAGAGCGGACAGAGCGAGGCGCCACACGGAGGAGCCGAAGATGGCGGCAGGATGCACGTGGCGCTTATCTACACCCTGATCGTCGGCGGCCTCTTCCTAATCTTCCTGATCGTCTTCGCGGCGAGCTTCTTCTTTTGCCCCCACGTCTTCGGGATCAGCGCGTACGAGGGCAGGGCGTTCTTCGGGCCTTCGAGGCGACCTCGGACTCCGCACCCGTCGCCGGCGGCCCTCGGGAGCCGCGGCACGGCTTCCGGTTCCGGACCCCCCGCGACGCCCTCGCGGCCCACCTGACCCCACCCGAAGGCCGCCCCTAAGTGTCCGTAAGTAGATTCTAAAAGTGTTACCATCGTCCCCCTCGCCAGGCGATCCGGAATAGCGATCCCCGATGCCAACCCTCCCGGAAGTGCAGAAATTCCCGAAGCCATCGTCCGCTTCCGGAAGAAGCGTTCCCACGGAGATTAACTCCTCCTGATACACGTGCACCCATTTCCCGAGAACCACGGCTGAAGTTCCCGAAGCTCGTTAAATCCCCCCGACGTTGCCTCGAAGGGAACCGCGCCACCTGCTTCCCCGGGCATTCCGGGAGCCGAAGGCGGCGATTCCGTGAACGGCAAACCTCGCCCACTGTTTTTCCCTTTAAACCCCGGTGTCACCTAACCTCTCGCGGTCCTAGCCCCTCCCCAGAGATTCCAGGCGTAACCCGAGCGAATCCTCCCCTTTGTCTCGACGCGTTTCCTCGACCTTGGGGACTCGTACCGGGCGAGGTGCGATAATCGATTCGACGCGCGTAGGTACGCGAGGGCACGCGTTCATTCCCGTCGAGCCATCTCGACTCGCGACGAAAATGCGACGCGTTTCACCCGGCCGAGAAGTGTAATCGCCCGACGCGGGGCACCGGGTCGGATCAACGGCCTCGCCGGTCCCCTCGTTCGGCGCGATCCTCGGTTTCTTTCCAACGAGACTTTCTCGCGACAAAGAAACGGAAGTGACGAGTTTTTCCTCGCTCGTCGCGGGAAGCGAGGTGAAAATCCGAGGTGAAAATGCGAGATGGCGAATAGACGAGAGTACTCACCGGCGACGCCGTGCTGGTCCACCAGAAGGTCCGTCAGCACGTGCGGGCACTCGGCCTCTAGGGCGAAGCAGAACTCGCGGAAGGCGTCGAACCCCTTGGCGCCGATCACGTCGACGAAGAGATCGATGTCGGAGGCGCTCGAGCGATCGGCACTGGCCGCGACAGCCTCGCGGTCCACCTCCGTGATGACGCCGCGCTTGACCAGCGCGCCCAGCAAGTCGGTCGAGTCGAGCTCGCGCTGAAGCGATGCCTTGTGCCTCCGCAGGAGCGTTCTCACCTCCGCGGATCCCGCCATGCCCGCCGCCGACCCCGGGACCCCGCGACCCGAGCAACAGGTGTCCCGAAACTGCCCGCGGCCCCCTGCGCGTCCCGGTGCTGCGCTCGCGTGCTTCTCGCGCGTCTCCGACCGACGCCGGGTGGCGCCATCTTGAATTCAAGATGGCGGCTGCCGCCATCTTGCGCACGTCGAGCACTCCGCCGGGACCGTCTGCCCTTTCGAATTTGCACCACTGTTTTCGCGCCTGCAATTTCTGACTCCTGACCTGGGAGTTGTGACAAATGAAACCCGCGTGAGATGGTAGAAGGATTCCTGGAGGAGGAAATAACCTCTGAGGTGACGAGGCGATTGTGATCACTGGGCAACTTGGGTGCCGGCGGTTGAGGTTAAGACTGTTTTAGTTGTTATCGAGGCGTCTCCTGTTTAGTGGATTTTTGGACAGGGAGAAGGGAGTTGAGGAGTGCAAGAAGGCGGTTGTCGATGGGGCAAGGGTTGTGGTAAATTGCGGGCGATCGAAAGAAATTCGGGTGGATGGAGAGCGGATAGGTTATGTTTGGACGCGCGCACTTGGTGCTACGTAACCTCGCACTTTAGCAGCTATGGAGTCCAGGACGGAGTTTAAAATTAAGTCCCCGCCTTCCGATGCCATCTCAGCCGTTGAATTTGGGCCCAATTCTACCCAGTTTCTGCTGGTGTCTTCGTGGGACAGCACCGTTCGCTTGTACGATATACATGCGAACTCTATGAGACTAAAGTACAATCATGACTTGCCTGTGTTGGATGTAGCATTTCAGGTATTTGAAGCTTTGTCGGGAAGTCTGACTTCTTGAGAGAAGCATTTCATGTATATCGTTTGACCCCTGTCCGCAGGATGCCGTGCATGCTTATAGCGGAGGATTGGGGCAGACCCTAAAAATGTACGATATTAACAGCAATACAGGTAATACGCTCTTGTACCGACAATGCATCGAGACGAGACATTAATTCTGATCTTCTTTCTACAGAATCGGTTATGGGAACTCATGATAAGCCTATCAGAAAGATTGAGTACTGTGCGGCAGTGAATGCAATATTAACCGGAGGATGGGATGCCGCCGTGAAACTCTGGGACCCCAGAACCCCAACGTGCGTCGGCAGTTATCTGCAACCCGATGTAGTACTTGCCCTGTCCGTATGCGGAGATAAGTTTGTCGTTGGCACTGCGAAAAGAAAAGTTTGTATATGGGACTTGCGCAACATGGCCGGCATGTTCCAAAGGAGAGAGAGCAGCCTGAAGTATCAAACAAGGTGCATTAAGGGTTTTCCAAACGAACAGGTAATTCGATGGGCAATAAAATGTACATGGGTCCTCCCTTAAGATGACAACTAAATTCATCTCTTTTTTATAGGGCTATGTTCTCAGCAGTATCGAAGGGCGAGTAGCTGTCGAGTACTTAGATACCACGCCTGAAGCTCAGAAGAAGAAATATGCCTTCAAGTGTCACAGGATAAAGGAAAACAACGTCGAACACATATATCCCGTCAATGCGATCAGGTTAACGATCCAGTGGAGTGCATTATTACAGTTTCGGCACGAATCGATCGAGACATAACTCCCCGATGTATGCTTTCAGCTTCCATTCCACCTACAACACATTTGCTACCGGTGGCTCGGACGGATATGTTAACATTTGGGACGGCTTCAACAAGAAGCGTCTCTGCCAGTTTCACAGATACAACGCGGGCGTGGCCGCCCTTAGCTTTAGTCAGGACGGCTCCGTTTTAGCCATCGGAGTGTCCTATCTCAACGAAGCCGAAATCCCTCCAGGTGGCACCGACGACGAGTACGAAATTTATATCAGATACGTCAACGACCAAGAAACGAAGCCAAAGTAATTCGTCGCCCTTGTGTCGATGTCCTTGCGATTCCTGACGCAGTCCGGAAGACAGTGGTGAATTTCTACGCGCGAACGATTCCGATTTTTTCGCGTTTCGGACACGACCGAAAGTCGCGTCGCAGCGTAAACTCTGCCGAATGACTTACACGAGTACCGTAAGCGCGCTACTTGTAGACCGTAACTTTAAATGTAATTTATGTATAACAGAGATATCAAGAGGTTCGTGAAGAAACGAGAGACCGCTTCTTAGAAAATATTCAGTTTTTCATTTATTCATTTTTCTCCGCCAAGTCCCGGAAAATGGCACAGCCCTTCCAAGGAGGCCGCGATGCGATTTCCCCAGGACAATTTAGGGCGTGCTCTAACGGTTCATGACTCGAACGTCGACTTATTCCTTCTTTTTTTTTAATTATTATTTTTAATAAATTATTTCCCTCCGCATCCGAAGACGGGCAACGTTACGATGGATCTTCAGCGTACGATCCAGTTAATAGAACATCTCGCATAAAGTTGGATCGCTCGTGCTTACCTGAAGAGCTACGCGTTACTACACCTGTTTGAACCTCGAAGAGATACGAGTGTCAAAAATTGTACATTCCCACGTTAATTGCAATCGACAGGAAGGCATCGCGACCAATTAGCGCCTTATTGTCGGAGTTAGAAATCTCGGTCGCGGTGTCGAGCCGTGTCGGTTAAGTTAGTTGGCGATCGATAAAAAGATAAAAAATAAGTCGGACAACGGAAGGTTGCGAGCAAAGATTCCATAATGTCGATGCAGCTGTAAAGTGGCCTCTCTCTCTTTCTAGTTAAGTGATTACTGTAACGATTTATACGGTATTATGTACAGGATTCTCAACAACGCTCGCCCGCGCGAGGTCCCCCGTGAGTCCTGGAGGCTCGCTCTTCCTTTCTTGGATTTCTAATTCCAGTGGAAGTATTTTTTTTTCCCTTCGGATTTACGAGGGTCCCTTTCGCGAGCAAGTACCTCCACGCCTAGCTCCCTGTGCGTGCGTGCGTGCGTGCGTATGCGAGTACGCACGTGTTATAACTCGAGGATTCTCTGCCATGGCGCATTTTCCGAGGAGCCCTCGACCTTGGCCTCAATGTTTAAACCAGGCTCCGCGAAATAGATCACTCCCGAAGACGACTATCCTCCCGTTAACTGATGAACCTCCTGAGGGCGTCGCGTATCGTGTCGTTGGTGGCGAAGCTAATGCCCACGGCAATGGGGCCCTTTATCCAGTTCATGCTCAAGCCCTTGTAGAACGCCATGGCACCCTCCTCTCTGGAAAACGTAGAATCGATAAGAGAATAGATAAATCGGGAGCCACGCGAGGGACCTCCAGACGAGCCTGGGTGACCTATCGCAAACTTATCTCCGCATCGACCGATGAATACCCGATAACAACTATTTCCGATGCACCGTTTAAAAAGAACGAGATGGCATTGCGACCTCTGATGTCGTACTTCTTAATTACAAAGTCTTAAGGTCTGATAAGCTTGTGCAATTCTATCGGTCAGCAAGTGACCCGTGGTTTAGACACACAGGCGATAAGGCTTCCGCGTGTCTTCCGGTATCCAAGAATAGACAGGAACCGATACGTCGATGGAACACCCACCTGTAAATTTTAGCGGCGGTCCCATAGACCGTGTGGTAGCGTTCGCCGATCACAGCCGAGGTCTGCATTCGCCTTCTCACGATGTCCAGGGGGTAGCTGCTCGTCTGGCTGACGAGACCAGCCACGGCCCCGCAGAAGAGAGCGGACATCGTGGCCCTCCCGGGGCTGTTCACCGTGTAAGCTGTTTTTAAGCATTAAGAGATGCGGATTACCATTAACCTTGCCGAGGGACCCTGCACTCTCCAGTGACCAGGGAACTCACCGGCCATGAGGTTCTTCAGGGTGTCGTATGTGAAGAAGCTGAACCCGGCGTAGGGCACCACTCCCAGGATCGTCGCCGTGAAACCTCTGTAGAACGCCAGGACCCCCTCCTGCCGGTACATCCTGACGAAGACCTGGCGCAGGGTCTTGTATTCGGCCTTCTGCGTCACCGCCATCCTCGCACGGGCCAGGTCAAGGGGATAGGTCAACCCTTGCGAGGTTACCCCGGCCAGGGAACCCGCGAGGAGCCGATTGGCCGTACTGCTCCTGGGTCAGTTCACGAGGAGTGAGCTACTTCAACTACTAGGACTTTTTATCTCAGGCTGTATCGTTTAATAGGTTTCAGGTGAGCTCTTACGTCTCCGTGCCGTTCACCCTGAGGAACCTCTTCCACTGTTCATGGGCCGTGAACTGGATTGCGGCGTAGGGGATGACCCTGACCATCGTCGCGCTGTTACCGCGCCACAGGGTCAACAGCCCGTCCACCTTGTAGGTGTGGTGGATGTGCCGAAAGGCGGCCTTGGCCGAGAACTGCCTCTTCGAGGTTTGGAAGGTGATCTTCGTCCTGTCCAGAGGGGCTATCACAGTCTTCGCCAGGGCGCCCGCCATGGCGCCGGACAGCAGACTCGTCCATACCCTCTGGGTGTTTGAGATGCCGTCGACCTGAAGACCCTTCCCACCCTGAAGAACGAGAAGAATTTAATCGACATCGACTAAATTTCTCAGCGCCTTTCGTATCACTTTGAAGCGATGAAGATGCCTCTTTGGAAGATACCATACCTGGGGAACGGTGGACACGCTCGTAGACGAAGACGTAGACTCGACAGAAGGCATGGCTGGCCGATGATCAGGGACGATCCGGGCCCGAGACTACTCCCTGCGACGTCCTGACACCTGAATTCGACCTGCAAACGACAAAACTCTAGAGACCTACTTGCGTATATACGAGTTATTTATTTTTACCCTATGCAATTAAACATGCCAAGTGATAAACTAATGAAATCGTCTATTTTTAGGAATTGCCGATACATGAATAATTCACGGATTTAATGCACGCTGCTAAACTTGTCGGAGATAATTTAGGCTGGCGAATCGCCTTATTATGCAGTCACGTCCTGGCAATGGTATTGCCGCGTCACGGCGGCAACGGTTGTGTCACGAGAAAAGGAGGAACGTCGGTGCCGAACCTACGGCTAAAGAAACCGAGACCACCGGTGCTCGGTTCTTCCCCAGGTGCGAGTCTCCTTGCCGTCGTCAATCAACGGCCAACAAGGTTCGGGATTCGTTGGAACGGATCCACGGTCAACGTCAACGATCGACGGAATTTACAACGCTTGAGCGGCGACTGTAAATTTAGCAACTTGTTTTCGCACGAGGCGAGGCCTCGACGTTCCTCTCTGGCGTCGAGCCTTATCAGTGGGAGTTGTTAACAAACAGTCGTCCTCGGAGGATTCCCTGAAGAAGCGACATACTAGGCCGCCCCATGAAATTACGCCATATCCCTGGTACCTCCAGAACCTCGCGTTAAGGCGTTGCGAAAGGGTCATTCTATATATATACTACATTCTAAAATAAGTGGACGTTTTATTTTTAATTTGAATTTTCACGAGCGTCGCGCCCTTCCACGTGCCGAGGTTTCAAGTGACCCGATCTGGATAAGTTTCATAAATATTTCGACACTTTGATATTATACGGAATGACCCTTTCGTATTACCTTAAGATGCGAAATTTTACCCTCCAGTTGGAGCCCTTCTGACGTACGGGCGAAATTCGCCCGCGCGTGCAGGGGATTATAGACCAAATGTGGGCGTATACGTGTACGTATCCTTCGCCGTTCACAATTTCTTCCCGATGTTCAAGCTACTTTAGACGTCCCTCTGTCGAGAAGAGGAACGTTAAATGAACAATGGAACTGTTTCGTGGGCAGTTATGGGTCAACCTAGTATCTCACACCCCTTACCCGGCGATTGGAGGCGGACTGAGAGTCTACGGTCTCCGATTCTCCGTAGCCACGAGGAGGACGTCGGAGTGGCGATAACGTTCGAGGGCAGCGATAGGTCGGCGCTCGCCTATCACGGTTATCGGGATCGCTCGATCAATCTTACGTAACGGACCGATTTTTCCCACCGCTTCCGCGTCGAGCCCCCGGGCCGCGGGCGGAGCGACCCCGCGGCGCGTCGCGTCGCGACGGCGGCGGCGCGCGAATCGGAACGCGATGCGACGTACCAACGAGCTCGGTCGAACACGATCTCTTTAGAACTGGCGACTAATACCCAGGACGCGCGACGACGCCTCGACGTACCGGGGCGACGTGCCTCCAGGAGGGCGCCGCCTTCTGGCGCGACGCTTCCTCCGGGGTTCTAGGAGTCACGGGAGTCGAAGGTCCTGGACGCCGCCGCCTCGGAAAGGGTCGACGTTCCCTGGGCGCGGTGGACTTCGCCGTCGCGGCGCTACATCCTCGGCTGCTCCACTTTTCGCTCCTCTGGGCCCTAGCGTGCGCGAGCCGACGGTCGGGACCGAGACTGGCCGAGACTGCCCGAAGTCGTTTCACGGTCATCGTCGACTCTACCGACTCTACGACTGACTGTCAGTGGTGCCAAGAGAGGGGCGGGACGCGTTCTCATGAGTGGCGGGTTCGCATGGATGGACTTTTCACTTGGGAATTTTTTTTTTGGGTCATCAAAAGGGAAAATAGTTGGCAAGGGATGCCATCGCCACGAGTCGCTGCGTTTACACCGACAGCTTAAATGCCGGATTTGTGTGGCGCCACTAGTGGCCGAGTTTTACACTTATGGATAAGTTCCCGATAAATCGTAGTACAGATGAAAACACCGTTAGTAGGGAGGACTTCTTAGTGCCACGATTCAACGGTGGAGACGATTCAAATATTTATAAATATTAGTAGACACTACATTGGAAATTTTTAGTGACACTAAACTTTCCTTTCGGACGGTACAAACGGTGCGCGCGCATTGGTTAACCTGCGGGTGGAATAGCGATGGAGCACCGCCCACCGTTTATCTTTCTCGCACAAATGCTTACTGGACTAGGTGCGACAAGGATAGGGATGTATCCTGGTTTATCTCTCACTCTGGAGCGGCTTGCCGTGTCGCTTAAGCGTGGCGAGCGTTCCAGTTTGCTATATATTCGGTGACAGGGGCATTCTCCGCACCCGGAGGAGTGTTCATCTGCAGCCGTGCGGTTCGTTGCAGTCCGTTGCAGTTCACGGTGGTTGACGGGCTTAACATTCCAGAAGAACAAGTGCACTTTATGAGTGCTGACACGAGCCGTGAGCCTCCGCACCGCACGAGGTATGACGTACTCGCAATGCGCTCTGCCTGTACGTCAAATTTCCTGCAGTCCGTACGTACTCGCATTCGTCACATTTTCAGCCTGGTCGGAAATGATGCCGCGTGTTATTCTCTCTTTTTCTTGTAACGCAGATGGGCCGCGTCGCAATGGGTTGAATACCCGCTAGGAGAGTGCCGATACCCGCGAAAGAGGAAGGGAAGAGGTGAAAGTGGGAAGGACGTTTCCCAGTAAACACGACGAGGAAAGGACAGGACGGAAAGGGAAGTTTTTCAAACTGTCTTCCTTCTTCGTCGTCGCAGCAATGGAGATCAAGGGACCTCTCTTACAAGGAATCCTGCTGTTCCCTCCGCAGGGAATGTTGGGCCAGCTCAAGGTTGGCACTCCGACGTTTAGTCACGATATGCGCTTTATTTTTATCCCTCCTAAAGGAAATAGATATCCTCTAGCGATTGTGGAAAGAAAAGTCAGTTAAAGTTGTGGCCGGAAATGGAGCGTGTTTATCTCCTAGATGGTTTCTGTGCAGAATTGTAATTATGGTCGTTATCGCTGAACTTGACAGTTTGATTTTCTTTTGTAGAAAACGTGGCACAAGAAATACTGCCAACTTTTTCAGGCTAGCAAGTATGGCATAGAGCGGCTTGAGATTTATGATAATCAGGATGAAGCGGTGTCTCAACAACATTCCCCAAGGATTATCACGCTGGAAGCCTGTATTAAAATCTCGCCGAGTAATCAGCCTCGTGTCTTTACCGTTAGTAATACCACGTTTATAATGGCTGGTGCATACGATACAGGCTTTAAAAAACAGAAAAAAGTTTATTTTGGATGATGTTTATAATTATAGTTTATTTCGTTTTTTTAGGTGGTCACGAAAACAGGCACTTACCACTTTGGGTGTTCCTCCGATACAGACATGGCAAACTGGATCGGCGCAATTCAGTCTGTTGCGTTTAAAGATAATCATTCGTGTCAAAATATAGAAGAAGATAACGATCTGTACTGCACCAGTGGCGAGGGAGTATTTTCTGTTAAATTAGTGGAGACGGATGCTTCAAAGCGTTGCAACTTGGAGTCTAAAAACTATACTTTGATCGTCGCAGCGGCAGATATTAAGTTAATGGACGGAGACTCCGTACTGTATGCTTGGCCATACAGATACATCAGAAGATACGGCTACAGGGATGGGAAATTTACGTTTGAAGCTGGAAGGAAATGCGAGTCAGGGGAAGGTTCGTTCCGCCTGGAGCACAGCAATCAGCAAGAAATCTTTAGATGCATATCATCAAAAATGAAGTCAATGAAGAAGTTACTTGGCACGGAAGGTAGTCCTAGCATAGAGTGCAACGATGCTCAGTTTCACGCAGCCCTGTCCATGGAAGCCGGTTCTCGTTCACCTTTGCCCCCATCTCCAAACAGTTCTGCAAGCCTAATCGACATTGACTTCACAACCATCTCGCAAAATTCTCAAAAACATCTCAACTCGTCATCTTCGAGTCTGGAGTCCATTTCATTCATAAAGCCTCCACCACCCATTATTAAACCAAAACCTGCAAAACCACCAAGAAAACACATCTTCGCAGCGTTACTGGAAAAGAAGTCTCTGGATCCCGAGTTTCTAGATTTACCGGCGTGTGGTAAATACCGGAAGTTAACCCAACACGAATCTCCGGAGCTCCTACCAAAAAATCCTGGAAACGCAAAGGAAGAAGATGAGAAGCATTCGTATGATCTTGTGGAAGTAAGAAGCGATGCGTGGAAGACGCACGGCATAGATAGCGTTCCACACACGGAGAGACCGAATCGATATTTGCTCGACAATAAATCTGTTGACAAAGAAGCTGCAGATGATGAGTCTCAGTATGAGTTGATGATTCCAGCTCCCCAAAACTTAGCGAAGCATAAATCTAGTGTCATGGAGACTGTAACTCCAACGTCGCCGATCATCCACAATGATATCGCTTCCAAAACTGACTCTCCGAATTACGACAAACTACAGCATTTCGGGTCGACACATAAGCTCAATCACAATTCAGGATACAAGATGCCAAATCTACAGAGTTTATCTCAAACTTCTCAGTATAGTTCTAGTGCCGCTCCAACGAATTTGGAATCAAACCCTTCTTGGAATGACTACGATATCATCGATGACATGTGTGCAGTTAGATTAGCTGACGACAGCCACCTTGGTTATGGAATAATTAGAAAAAAAAGTAACTCATCGACTCCTGACACTAGCAACGTAGGGCCAAAGCACAAAGTCTACAATGAAAGTGAATACGCAATTGTATCGAAACCTAAGAGAGTTTGAAACAAACAAAGGTTAACCTGACACGAAGTGAAAGTATGGGTGTGTCTAATCTGTAAACGATTTTAAACATACAATACGCTTATTAAGTAAGCCATATTGTGCGATCGATTGAACTGCCTTGGGAGATTTTTAAGGAGTCAATTTGTCCTCGCCGAAAACTACTTAGTGGCCCATATTAAAGGAGTTTATCTCCTTTATTCAAACTGTCTTTTTTATTTTTAGATATGTATACTTGACTGATCAAAGCTCAGATCTAGTGCCTTATTAATGTTACCCAATTATTACTTTAAACAATAACGTGAGCCAAATTTTTTAATAAGTCAATGAGTCTTACGCCTTTGTAAAGCAGTATGGCTTGCCTAAACATTTCCAAAATTAGTATGTGTAACAAGTTAGAAGCAATGTAGAATATTTAAATTAAGGACATATTTTGCAAACAGTTGGATAACATCAAAAAATTGCAATACTAAGCGTAAAATTGTTTTATTATTTTTATATATGAGTGTAGTTTAACGAGTGGTGCATCACATATTTTTTACAAATGGTCGAAAGATGTAATGACACATTTTGTAGGAGTGACCAAAGAATGGCATTTAAAGATACTTAATGAGAGACCAGTGAGACAAATAAAATCGAACCATTCAATTTTATTGAAAGATATTGCTTTTATCTAGAATTGATGTTCAGGAAACTAATGGAACTAAATTTGGTGGATTTATCTGCATTATTTCTGTGATTTCTGGAACAAAACTAGTGGTTCAATGTTTTAACTGGTTACCAAGAGTAAATATAACTCAAACAATGAAAATATTCATATTTATACTTTCTATTTGTTTTCTAAAATGAAATTATAAAATCCTGTGAGTCCATTGTATTAGTATAATCGTTTGTGACAAGGTAATCAAACAAATTGACAATTGCAACAGAATATGTACGCTAGCTAAGCTTGTCGTCATGTTGCACATAATATGTTTGTATCAATAATTTCCGTATTTATAAGAGAGTTTATAATTTGTATATCATCCAGCCAGAAGTTAATATACTTTGAGGTAAAAGTTTTACTTTGTTTTATTTATTTAGATTAGTGAAGTATTCGAGCATAGATCATATAATGGTATAACATTATTTTAATTTATGTTACAACTTCTTACAGCTATATTTACTTCTTACACGTTATTACATCTAAAAATTAATGTCCTAAGCATCAGTAACTTTTATTGCTCTTAAAGCAGTTTGCTGTCATCGACAACGCTCTTTGTATGTGTCGTTTCTTGTACTTGTTTATCATCTTTCTCAATTAAACTTGACTCCTCTTCTATTTTTAAATTCTGGCTGCACACACTTTCATAGTATTTTTTGACATTTCCTACTTCCTCCTTAGCAACGGCTTCAAAATAACCGTGCTCGTCATTTCGAATCCTAAGAACTTGTTCACCTTTCTCTGCCAATATCCGTTCAATATTGGTCTTTCTGGTAATACCAAAGAACCATCCAAGATTATCTGCAATAAGATGATTATTCTTGCACCCATCACAGCGCACTATCACTATACCCTTTTCGTATGCTAGTTTGGAGATAATCTTTGCAGATCTCGTTTTGCATTTTTTACAGGTGAACATTAATTTAAGCTTCCCTTCGATTCGCCCAATAACTTGCTTGTTATTTTCAGTGTTTTTATCAACATCTTCTTGTGGCTGGAGGCTAGCATAATGACGGTTGACATTATTCAACGTATAGTAAGTACTGTTATAACCAAGTAGCTTTGCACTTTGCAAATAACGTGCAGCGGTCCATAGCGATCTTCTCTCCGCAAATCTCAGAGCGAAAAGTGCCACTCGTAACGAAAACATTTTTATATATTCTGGTCTTAATGTAATTATAAGACACTTTAATTTCAAGGAAATATAACTTAACCTCAAACGATTGTTTTCATTGCGCCGACTGCCAGAATTGTTTTGTAATTCCTAAACTGCAACAACGCAGAGGAATGATTTTTCAGTTTCTTTGCTTACGATTGACGTTAATTTTCAATTCAGAAAACATGTAGAGCGAACCATTCGGAATCATTGAGGTTACTAGTAATCTAGTGATACAAAGTCCTATAAACATCACATCGCAAAGCACTTCCGTCGCGACCCCACCACCCATCATTCCCGCCTTTTAATATTATCTCGATGACGAGCCCCCATCAGAAATGAGTTGCGCCGCCACTGGGGGGTAACAAATGGTAAATGCATTAGCCGTACGCATCCTCCACCAGGGGGTAGCACAGAACGCAATCGCGCGACCCTGCCTGTGAACAATCTCCCAATTCATCCCTGGTTACGTATTAAACTATCCAGAGATCTGACCTCCTTTTAAATTATTTCAGCAAAGGGAAGAGGTGGCAAACAGTTATAAAACAAATGAATTTAGCAAACTTAAGCTAATACGAATACTTTTATGGACAGATACATGTCAGTTTATGATTTCCAACATTAATTTCTGATGATTACAGAATATTTTATAAGGAATGTTCCTTTATTTATTTTTTTACTTTTTTTACAAAAAAGTTGAAAATTAACAAATTACTATTTTTATTCCATACTTTTTTATTCCCCATTACCACCCCTTCAGATTTCTTAGGTAGATATTTTCTTATCTCTATCATAATATTCTCTGGGACGAATAACTGAACAAGTTGTTTAGCATTTTTTGCAACAGCCTGAATTCTGTGTGACTAAATGCATTTCAGTAAGGATGTTTACGATAACAGGTTTCTCCTCAATTTTACGAATGATTATAGGAACCACCGGAGTGTGTACTTGGATGATAGAGCTTAACTGAGTAGATTTCTTGTTAAGGTCATCAATCGCTTTGATTATCAATGGTTCCACTGTATCACCTGAGCTCGTGTCTGTACATTTTTCTACGATTGTACCAATTTCCTTTAAAATCTCCAGAAGTGCATCGAAATCAACTGTATCAGTGTAAACAGATTTCTTAACAACACTACCCATTTCTTTAATAATTTTTAAGAGTTTCGCTTGATCGGCAGCATTTTTTTCAACAGCTTCTGCCTTCATTTCTCCAATTGTCTTTATTAGGCTTAGGATATCCTGATTAGTAAAATCTTGCTCAACAGATTCTTTAATATTTTGATTAAAGAATAAGTCCGTTGCTACTATCTGCTTATGACTAATGACATTTATGATAAGAGGTTTTTTCTCAGCTTTACGAATAATTATGGGACCCTCTGGAGGATGTACCAGAATGAGAGAGCTGAACTTTTCATTTTCCTTATTCAACTCATCGATCGCTTCATTTATCTGCAGTAGTTGAGTTTGATCATAAGAACCTGTTTGCGTAGTTTCTTGTCCGATTGGACCAAGTTTCTTATAAATGTCTAAAAGTGCATCCAAGTCAACCGTATCGGTTTCAACAAGTCTATCAACAGTATTACCAATTTCTTCCACAATGTTTAAGAGCATCAACTGATCGATAGCATTTTCTTCAACAGATCGTGGGTTCATCTTATTGATCATTTTTAACAGGCTTAGTAAGTGCTGCTTCTTCTTGTATTTAGATTTCTTGTTCAATTCATCGATATCTTGTATAATCTTCAGTAGCTGTTCCTGATCAATAATTCCTGTTGGACTAGACTTTTGTCCGACTGCACTGATCTTATTGTGGATTTCTAATAGTCCGTCCACATCAACTATATCTGTAAGAATAGGTGTCTTAACAGTTTCGCCAAATTCCTGAAGAATGTTTACCAGCTGTTCTTGGACATCACAGCTTTCTTTAATCGACTGTGGTTTAAACTCCTCGATAATTTTTATCTGAGAGAGTAATTGTTGCTGATCAATAGAATCTAGTTGAATAGGTTGCTTAACAATTTCAGCAATGATTGGGGCATCTGAGACTGTCCCTTCGTGACTAGGCATATTTAAAATCAAAGGCTTTTTCTCAGTTATATGAATTATTACAGGGGTATCGATATACTTTTCAGTATAATTTTCAACAGCTGCTTCTGGTCAATGTAATCAATTTGAGTTGATTTCTTTCCAATTATTATTCGATCATTCAGTGGTTTTAACAGGAATTTCAAGGCTTTTCAAGCAGACCATGTGAAATATATCCCAGCCTCGAAAGATTGATCTTAATGGTCCTCCTCTCAGGAGAGCTTCCTCGAAATGAAAATTTCTTCTAACCTGTAGGAACAAAGAACAAATTATTTTTCAGCCCCTCAGTTTATGTTTGATATTAACTTTCAATTCAAGAAACGTGTAGAATAAACTACAGAGATGAGAGATTGCTCACGGGCAGGCTCGCGCGATCGCATCCCGTGCTGCCCTCTGGTGGAGGATGCAAACGGGTATTGCACTTTCCACCTGTTACCCCTCAGTGGCGCCGTAACTCATTTCTGATGGGGATTCGCGCAATCGCGATGGCAGTGCCATCTAACAGTCGCCACTAGCGGCTCACATACTCTTGATGGTAAAACCATATGGCAATTGGTGGTGGCTCACTTACCCTTACCCATAAAATCCGCGACAATTACTCATGAGCCCTTCGTGTCGGTTTCCAAAAAACGAACTAAACCCTTTAGCGAACGTTTGCCACCGAAACGATTTCCTAAACGTCCTGAATTCTCACAACACCCCGATCTTCCCACAATACCATAAGCTTACTATTCGGTCTCAGATTCCTCCCATCCACCCCCTGCGCATGAAAACAAAAACCCTTCTCCAGGGCTAAAAAAAAATCCTGGTGCATCAGTCATCAATTACATCGCAACTCTGCAGTGAAAGCTCAGCCGATAACCGCATCCCTGCACCCATGCACCAAAATCACCCCCCACTTATACAGCTCGATAAGTCTAAGAATCGAATCTCCCCGACCAGCCATGCCCCATTAAGCACCGGAAATCACATCACCCAGCTGTTAGATCGTTTCCTTAATCCTCGTAATCGTTCTAATTTTTCCATCCCCCTGATTTCCGCGATTTCCCGAGCTTCCGCGTTTATGGATACCCAGTGTCCCCCTCGAGTGCGCAGGCGGTCTGCGCAGCGTAGTGGGGGAAGCTCAGTGCGCGCGTCGGCTCGGGGTTGGGTCGGGGCGTCGGGCGGTGAGGGCGGCAGTGCGGGTTCTGGGGGCGGCGAGGGCGGGTGCCTCCGCAGCAAGTTCGCGTGCCTCCCTTGGCGACAGCGGCGACGAGGTACCCGAGGACGCAGGAGCCGAGGTCGCGGCGCAACCCGGTCTCCAGCCGCTCTCGGGCCGCTCTCCACGCTCCTCAGTGAACCAGCCTGCCGGCGCCGAGGCAGGAACGAGGCCCGTCCCGAGGACCGAGAAGGTAAATCGATAGCCCTCGCCGAAGGGACGAGAATTCATCCCGGCGAGTCTTGCTTAGCTTTTGGCCCCGGCTGGAATACTGGCTATTCGATAAGGGGAACGTTTCCGGGACCCTCGGGTGGCGCGGCAGAGTGTGTACGTCACGTGAACCCTCCCTCGAAACGTATTATATCCGCTTGATTAAAATCCAGGTATAGATATTTTTTTCTTCAATTTGCGGATAGTACAAATCATGGGAGGGGCAGGGAGTCACGTCACGTGAATGCTCGCTGGAAACGTAGTATTCGGTGCGCTATGTAAAAGCTAGTATGATACTTTGTATATATAATATTTATATTAGAATATTTTATACCGAAATATAATCTAATGTAATATAAATGAAAACGGGAGACGATTCAGTCATTGGTTCAGGAGTAGATATAGTAACTTGCTAGACGGACTTCTTTATCGCACCGAGGTAAATGTCCTCCTTCAATTATGAAGATCGTCAGAAGATTACGTGTAATACGTGCCGAAGAAATTTCATGAAAAAAATTCGTTTGCGTGAAATTGACTGAAACTATAATCTCTATTAAGTAATCTTCGCCAGACCGGAGCTAAGTACAGACGAGACACAATCAATTCGGTCATTGGTACAGAGATAGATATAGTAATGTGTCGGGCAAACAGCTTCTTTATCACCCCGAGGTAAATGTTCTTATACTGTTAAAAACTTCTGTTCGAAAAATAATATACGTGTAGCCCAAAAGTAGTGTACATGTTTTTCTGGACAGATTATCTCGAAATTTCAGAACAGCAATAATCCTGTAAAGCCATTTTTCGAGCACGTCGAAGGTAAATAATAACTGGAGACGAATAATTCAGACATCGGTACAAAAGTAGACGTAGTAGTGCTCCAGACGAAGAGCTTCTTTAGCACACCGAGGTAAATGTCCCTACCCAATTAGGAGGAACAAGACGAAGTACACGTTTCGTTGAAGAATGAGCCTTTTCCGTGACTTTGCTTCAGAAATACGAGCTTTATTGCGAGGTGGTTAAGACAGGTCTCGAAGCGACGATTTTTAGACTCTTAGTGTCTGAGATCGATAAAGGATATATCGGAGGTTCTAATTATGTCTTTTAATATTTCTTCTCGATCCTGAAGCTACTCTATTTTTCTTTTCTTTTTAATTCGGCGGCTTATGCATACTTGACCGAAAGATTAATCAGTCTCTTGGGTTTATTGGTCAACGACGTTCCTCTTCTTGCATCGAGTCGTTCCCTTTCCTTCGTGTCAAGCAGTGATTGGTTCGTGATGACAAACCTTTTGAACCTCTTTTTTTTCTTTTTTTTTTGTCAAAGGGAAAGGATCAATCAGTTGAGTCTCTTCGCACGATGACATTACCAATAAAGCTCTTTATTAATATTAATTCCTTTAGTGCACACCCTTTTTGCAATGCATTTTTCGGGGTCAATAACAATCATTTTGATCTCTTCGAGCGATGACCTCGTCGCAATAAAGCTCGTTGCTCTGCACTATTTTTACATAACCTTCATCGATCCAATGCCTCGATAAAGCAGAGATAAACGATTTGAATTTTTTCCAAGTTTTTAGGATTGCGGGTACAGCTTTATGTTTGGCATCCGCAATCCAGGCGTAATTTGGAAAATGATTGACCGGCTATTGAGAAATTATTGTAATTCTGAAATTAATGTTTCGCGCTAGCGATCTGAACTTCACGCTGTCCGTTTTGGTAATGAGGAAAATGAACAATTGGTGAGACAATCTCATCCTCGGAACGTTGCAGATTATCGATGCAACATCTAAACTTACTAATTAATTACCGGTCCCTGTGTACGAAGAGCGAATATTTATGATTGGATACGCGGTATAGCGTAGCGAGGTAAATTTACATAATTCAGTCGCTCCGGATGAAAATTCAAATCCAATCATGAATTTATATTGCGATTCAAGTGACCTTTTCCGTATTAAACCTTCAAAGTTTTTCCATCTATTGTTCTGCATCTTTTCGTTATATATTTTTTTTTATCGTCCGAAGAGTGGTACAGAGCAATACAAGAGAAATTCACGAGTGCTCCGGCATTCTTTCGATAACGTATCAGTGCGATTCGTTGAAACATCGAGGACGCAGGCATATTGTTACTTGATAGACATTAAATTATATTAATTGAGGGAAAAATATAAGGCACGCAATGAAAAATCTATTTCATTCCATATCAAGTGGGAATTCAAGTAATCAAATCATGTTTTGGAATTGTCACCTTTTTGGTATTGGTCACACTCACTTTTTTTTTTGTTATGTGCCATTCGTTATTTCGGTTGTTAAATGGAAGGATAGGTGTCGTTGCGATAGAGGGGGGATTCGTGATAGCGTATCAGTAAGAATGTTGAGACAACGAAGCCGTAGATGGACTATTATCTGTTAAGTGTGAGGTGTCTTACGCACGGCTCAGACTGACCCACATAGTAAGCTAGGTTAAAGGGTGCGTCGCGACGTCCTACCATTACGATTTGCGACGCACCACGAGGGGTGTCTATCGCTCCTTTAATTCCTATTTTCATAGCCCCACCCAGTAAAAATAAACCCCGGCACGCTTTAATGCGCTCTAACACGCCTACCAACTATTAACCCTTCCGATACCACTCTCATATCACCTTACAATACGAAAATAATTGGCGCACTTAGCTCACTTGAAGCAGTACTTAGGATTTACAAGGAAAATCGAGGCATTGGTCAGGCATGCTTTTAGCGAACACCCTGTACACCATGATGTTACTCAATTACAAGGGTACATATTTGATGCTGTACACCATGGACGTGGATCAATATTTCCCTCCAAGTTCTATTTTGGAGCAAACCCATACAAGCATTCGTGATCGAATATAGGAATTAACTGCGATTTAGGGAAAACGTGTAGTACCACTTCGCCTTGAAATTGCAAATGATTTGGCCAACTGTTCGTAAAACTGTTCTACGTGTTTAATGAAAGGGATTTATGTAACGTAAATACCTATTGAATTCGAGATACGACAAAGAGGAAGAGGGATGGGTGAAGATGTTTCCAATAATTCTTGCGTACAACGGAGCATTATGTAAAGGGGATTGGTTCTGTCATTCGGAATGGTTTTAACATTGGCTTTGACCGCGGGAGTGATTTTCTGGGTCCTTTGTAAAACCGTGGATTCACATTGTATATACATTTTCTGAATGTACCTTAATCGCGTGCTGCATTTTTCGTTATAATTCCTGGAAAAGTAGTCGCTTTACGGAAATATTCTAGCCTTATATGTACAGCTGATGGAGACGGAGTATCTGTAGATCGTGCAGCTATAGGGGAGGGGGAAGAAAATAAAAAGCAGTTAAAAGAGATGCGGCGTTTCAAAGGCTACAGAAGTTCCAATATGTCCCCCGAGCAATGGCGCATTATGTAAAGGGAAATTGGTCTTGTCATTGGGAATAGTCTCAATTTTCTCCGAAGGAAAGCCGATGGATTGAGAGGCATTCTGTATCCTTTGGAAATATCGATTGCATCTTATTTGCCTATTAAATTTTATGAGCTTGCATAAGCGTATTGCGAAAGCGTGGTACGAACATAGATTCAACCGAAGAATGGGATTTATCATTTCGTTACTTAATCCATGGTTTACGTTTGACAGATTGTGGTTCCATATTTCGCGATTAATGCGCTTCACTTAAAAAAAAAAATTATTCGCCCTACATTTTTTATCTCAAAGATGGATTTATATCGGGGAAAATTAAGATGGGAGATTTAATTCGTGAGTGACAAATGGGTAAATTGAAATGAAGTTGGGGGGTTCGATGAATTTGCTTTTACCGTTGCTTGTACATTGTTATGTAGACTGCACTAGCCTTCTATAAGCCTGACAAAAAATAGAGAACAACACAATAGAGGAAAAATGCATTTATGTTGTCCAATGTAAACGGCCGGCTGACCACACGTCGAGTAACTCTACTGCGAAACCGGAGCTGCGTATTCTGCCTTTAGTACGTTTAATTTTTTTTCTTAACCGTTTAAATTGAACAATTGCGCTTTCCTTTATTACCGGAAACAACTAGGAACCTTATCTGCGAGAATAAAATTTTTCCGTGCAGTAGCAAATTTTTTTACTCCGCGCACTTTGATGATTTTTATCAAGCGTACGACGTTGCTTGGATTAAATCCTCAGTAGGGATATGATATTTTCTCGTTATCGAGTTTCAGGAAATTTCTACAGATTCTGCTCTCTTTTTGTTCCAGCATGGAGTGCCCCGAAGCGATAGAACGGGGCCGGAGGTTTCGTCTCCTGAACGACGAAGAACTCCCCCAACTTTTGGACTTCCTCACGGGGTACTTACCGGAGTCCTTGAAGGTATGCTCGCTCTTATCGTCGATTTAATTGCCACGGAAAGAAAACAGGAGTACGAAGTCCTGGAAAACTCGGAACGGGAAGGTATCCCTGCTCGAGGTGGCCTTCTTTACGAAGAGGTCCGCGAAGTGCCATTTTAAATAGGTACGATGTCTAATTTGCGAAACTCCCCTGAAAAGCGGCCCACGCGAAGGTACATCTGGGCTTCATTCGCTTTGAATGCACCACGTTGCAGTAAAATTATACATGTCTACGTCTTGATAGTAAATCACTCCACATTTACCGTAAATTCCTAAATAAATTGCACATTTGTATAACATCGCGTCCTATAACACGTATGATAAATTTCATTTTAAAACGTTAGAAAATTATGCCACGTCCGAATAGAAATTCCGGCAAAAATGTTACAAAATTGTTATACTTTTTTTTATACAGTGCAGGGTATGATAGGCATACATGCCAACGTTCTCGAAGTCCGAGGACTCAAGGCCGATTGAAAATCCACCGCAGCTCCCCGAAGTGAGCCAAAATCCCCTCGATCGGGAGTTCCCGTTTCTCCCTCATTTCCTGCAATTCCGCAATTCCTTTTCCGCAGCGTTCCTTTACGCGATATCGAGCCCGAGTCCGCGGATCGCCAGGCCGGATCTGGTTCCTCACGTTCAGGAAGGGCTGGGTCAAGGTCACGGTCAGGGCCGAACAAGTTGAAGGTCGTGGCGCGTGCGTAACCCGTGACCGTCGCAATGCCGCGGAGGTTGCGCGGGTCAGGGTCGCGGCCTTGAAGAGGTTCGGTCCACCGCGGCGAGGAGACCCTCGCAGGGGCCGCACCTCCGTTGGCCCAGGTCATGGTTTACCTGGCGGCCGAGAGCACGTGGTCGCGTGTGACTCCTGGATGTGGGTCGCCGCAATGCCGTCTCTTCCGGAATCGGTGCATGCTCCTGCGGACGCGTGTCGAATCTCGAGGCCGACCTCGGCCCCGGGGGGTGAGGCCTTCAGCTTCGGTCCTGTTCCTTCGGAGGAGCCTGATTATTCCCTTGTCACCGGGAAGGACGAAACAGGACTCCGTGTTTGCTTGGTCCACAGGACTGGGAACGGGAAAGGGAGGCAGGAGTCAAATGGGACTCAGGATTTCTTGATTTCGCATGGATCTTGGGAAGTGTGCCATTTCTTTTATACAATCAAGAGGAAGATCTTTACATAATTAAGAAGGGGTGGAGAGTATTTTTATAGGACGAGCTAACGCGATAGGGAAATAAATATGATAGGGTGATTTCATTCTGAAACGTCTTCCTGGTGTTCCGAGGAACAGTTCATGTCCTCAGGAATCCCGACTTCGGTCCGACCGATGAAATTGCCGAACCAGTTGATTCCATATTTCACGTTTGCTCGATAGAACCACTGCGCGGAAAAACATATTAAACTTTTTAATTTAGTCCCTGACCTTTGCGAGGCTCGCCCCGAGCTCATGCCTTATCAGGAACGGTCTCATGTTTGTTCTGACAACATGTCGATGTCGAGTGGAAGCGCATTAGGGATTATTCGGATCTTTAGATCCCAGTCGGTATTATGGACGGTCCTCTGCGTTTCACCTGCGGATCAGGAACATTAACCCTTTAATTACGAAACGCCACTTTAGTGGCTTCCGCATGACCGACGTTTTTTTAAGTAGTGACATTAAGTGGCTTCCACCTGACCGACGATTGTTTACGAAGCGTTGTTACAGTGTCCCCCTTCGTTCCCATGTATTTTGACGTTTTGATATACATATACAGAAAGACCCTTTGATAACACCTTAAGGCCTACAATCAGAGGTTCCAACAATAAGTAGGATGAAAATTTCGACTCGGGATCCCTACACGTCTTGGTGTCTTCACGTTTACTGCATGTTCCACATCCTTATCAATGTTGTCGGTAACGAGGAATAAACACAGAGTATTCATATTTTTTCGTGCGAATTTTAATTACGCCTTTCAGTCTTCCACAGGGTAAATTAATTCGAAGTTCCAAAGACTTCATTAAATTTAAAGGTCACTAAGGTTCCTCTGTAACTACACCCTGACCTTCATAAGGCTCGTTCTTTGTTCTCCGTAAACAGGGCCTATAATTGAATGGTGCCATTATGTTCCGTGTTTCTTCTAACCACACGTCGGCGGTCTATGAAATACATTAACAAAACCTATTAAGGCCACCTTTTCATGAAGATTCTCATTTGAAAAGAAGCTTTCCACGTGGATCGGGTAAATTGTGACGAAATTAAAGAGAAAAAAAACTGCGTCAAATATCAAGGTCGATCCGCAGGAATTCCGTCTTGCGGAGACCCTGACCTTCGCAAGGCGCGTCCTTTGGTCGCAGGTCGTGAATTGATTGAATTGCATCCAAGTTTCGGTGATTTGCAATCCCCTAGTTTCGTGCTAGTCGAAAAGTGATTAGCTGAAATTAACGAGCTAGAGGATGTCGCCAAATGGAATGCAGTTATCGTGTGTCTTTCAGTGCAGTCCCTGCCAGACACTGCGAGAGGGGGATGCAGCCGAATCATTTGATTACTAATTAAATCCGTGACTGCGCAAAGGAACTGCAACTAGACTCGAAACAATTGCGAATAAAGGGATTTTATTAATCACGTAGATATTTCGAGTTGCGTTGAATTTCGACTTTGATTGATAGCGGACCTTTAAAAAGGAGCCCTCAAGCTCGTCCAAAGTTCTAAACTGCAAGCCCCGGGCATAATTTCGAAAGTGTACTTACAAAGGCTTCCCTAACCTAACTTCCTGTGACGTTTAGGTGGAATATACGGTGTACATCCAGCCCGAAAGTCCTTTGGGCTTAGAACTGGCGATCGATATGCATTGTCCTGAGATTTCCAATCAAGTGACTATAAAAAGAGAATGGACACAAAAAGTTCCACGAGGAGACGAAATATTTTGTATATTCTACATATTTTACATCTCCGAAAAATGGGCCAGATTCTATATATTATGTGTCTTCGAGAAATTCCCCCAAAAATAGTCTAATGCAGAAAGAAAGTAAAGTTAGTTGTACTTATACTAGAGTATTCCAGCAAGTGCTCGAGGTTATGAACTAGTTAATCTATTTTGCAGTGAACTAAAAGAGATAACGCGAACGAGCGAAAATTGCACTGCTAAATGTTAAATTACCGGGTCGCGAATTGACGGTAAGTAGAAAAAGGGAATGCATCGCCTCTAATTACCCGGTATTAACTCCCGATTGAGATTATTTCCTGACGTTAACGATCCCTGCAGTGGGACTGCAAAGCGTTCCAAGGATTTCAGCCATACCTCGGATTGGCCCTGAACTTTATGCCAACATTCTATCCCATTGGTTACGATTTACCCTTAAAAGCTGCAAAAGCTCCTTCCTCGTGACCGAAGACCATTCGAACTTCTGGATAAATTCCTAATGTATATTTACTTGAATCAGCGCGGAGTGCGCAGCTCGGAAGGGGTTTCAATTAAATATAGGGGTATTAAATAAATCCAGGAAGTTAATATCCAGGTGAGTGCTCAGGTAGTTGGTAATTAAGGATTTCTCTCGGAACAGATATCTGGCTCGGGGTTGGAACTTTCCCCTGACGGTAATAAGCTACGTTAACGAGACTTAGGATGTCCTAAGGACCTCCGGGAGTGTCTCACGACCGTCCGGAAGTTTGCCCCAGCTTGCGAGATTATCGCTCACGTGCTTTCGAGGATTACCAATTGCTGGCTCTCGGATTTCCACGTCGAGATTTCTTTTTTCCTGGGGATTTTCACGGGGCCAGATCCTTGGGACACACGCTAAGTAGATCGATTTACACGCGCACGCCCCGAGAAAAAGGAAAGGTTTTACGTGCGTCAGGACCCTCGACCTTGACCATCGATCGT
The DNA here is from genome assembly GCF_000612105.2 of Orussus abietinus. Lineage (NCBI taxonomy): Eukaryota > Metazoa > Arthropoda > Insecta > Hymenoptera > Orussidae > Orussus > Orussus abietinus. The sequence goes on along the minus strand of NW_019394240.1, from coordinate 275,222 downwards.
CTCCTCGTTTGCCGACATGAAACGGTTTATTCCCGTGTAAACCCGAGCCGACATTGCACCGCACCGGGCGTATAACGAATTTAGCCCCATTTCGCCGTATCTCGCCGCGATATCGAGAAAATTGTGGAAATCGTTTTGACGCAGGGAGATTCGATCTTTACTCGAGGGGCTTGGCTTCCCGTGACGATGCCCAGGTTCATTTGATATACGTGTGCGATAAATGTGTGGGAAATCATTAATAAAATATTTACATAAACAGTAAATAATCCTAATAGTAGATTCCGCATGGATGTGGTCTCGGATTATTTCTTACAGGATACTTTGCGACGCATTAATTTTTTTCCTGTCAGAAAACTCGAGAAAATCCTGCAAAAAGTCTTGACACGTTTCCAATACATTTGACTTCGATTTCCGGTCGATGCGACACTAATTGCCGACTCTTGGCTTGCAGTTTCATCAGACTTTGCTGACCTACATGCGAGAAAGGGTGTGGGAGTTTCACTTTTACGTGGCTGACGGCTGGCCGGAAGTCCCGATCTGCCTCCACTTTCCTGGCATGACTTTGTCGGTAAGTGCGGAATAAAGTCTTGCCCTTCTTGCCCCAAAAAAAAAAAGGAAAGGAGCGCTCTTCTCGCCCTTCTGCATATAAGTTACGACGCCTCCAATATTTCGTGATCGTCGCTTCAGCAAAATCCTGTAGACTGTGAATTCCCCTCATCAGCTTAGATTTTTTATTAGATCGTTAACGAGCGAAGTGAAAATGTTGAATTGAAAATTCTCGATACGGTACCCTCGATGTATTTAACGTACACGTTTCTTTATTTCCCAAGCGAATTTAGTTAATTGAAATTAAAATGTGTAATATTCGGAATTTGTTCTAGTATTTGCAGAGATTGCGCGGTAACGTAAATCGTCCTTAAAAAAAGGGGTGATTTCAATAGAAGTTTCTACCCTTAAATTCCATAAAATCATTGTCTATCTGGGTATAGGCCACACCATTTCCCTCCCCGTTAGCCATCGAAATCTGGCAGGTTCGCCAGGATGGCAAACCAAATCCCCCTATCAGACTCCACCGATGACGAGGATGTCGGTCTTGTTGACGTTCCAGCCGCACGGTCTTCTCTACGAGAGCGTGGGTGTCTTCTGTCCAAGCGACAGACGGGAGCTGGTGAGTCTCCTGCGGGAGGAGGATGTCCTGCTGGACTGGTCGAGACCCCTCTACATCAACTTCACCCACCACCAGATCGTCGACGAGCTGGCCCTGCTCTACGAGGACGTGGGCACGATGGACGGGGTCTTGGGCGACGTCTGGGCCTGCGAGGAGCCGGAAAAGACCACCCAGATAGAGGACGATCCTGCCGACGAGAACGAGGTCCAGGTCCTTCCTTTAAGGTGAAACGAAACCTTCGATTTAATCGACCCGAAGGAGACACTTTTCCCAAGGGCATCCCAAACCCGATAAGTTGCGAAGCCGAAGCTTTCAATCTGGGAATGGAAGCTCCGTCTTCACGTAATGCAAACGAATGGCTGAAGTATTACTTCGGTCGTGGGTCCCGGGAACATGTTCCTTTTTACCGGCGTCGATCAAATGTCTCAACGGACTTCACTTCCCCTTAAGGGCCGAGCATGCCGAGGGCATCCACGAGCTCTACCCGGCGAACGACGTCGAGTGCCACGAGGTGTTTCGTCGTCTGATCGACACCCTGCCTGCGGCAGGGGTTTTTGCCAAGGGAACCTTGGCCGCGTGGATGGTCCAGTCCTACTACGGGGCCATGTTCTCCATGCAGACCAAGCCGGAGTATAGAAGGAAAGGATACGGAACCAAGTTGGCCAGGTGAGGCCTGCTCTCGTTTCTTTAGTAACCCAATAAACAGAAAGTGGTGGAGTACACGTTGAAAAGTGGGGTAAAACCGTTGACAGTAATCGTATAGTGTGTTACAAAAAAAAATATATATATGTGTATACAATGACCTTTTCATAATATCTTAAGTACTTGATGGGACGAAATAAATGCAGCGATGCAATCGCTGCACGTTTGCTGTATGAGTCTTCGGGGTACCGCTTGCTTTAGTACTTCGGCTGTTTATTACATGTCGGTGTTACTCGATTCCGTATTTGGGAAATGCTCGAAGGTATCGATCTCCTTGCAGGTACCTGACGAAGGAGGTGGCTGACCGGGGGTATAACCCCTTCGTGGTGATCCGGCCGGAGAACGAGGCGAGCCAGCGCCTCTACTCGAAACTAGGCTTTAAGAAACTCTACCAGACGGTAAGGGCGGTCTTCACGCCTCACTCGTGGCAGGAACCCGAGGAGGAGGCCAGCTCGATACTTCGCGACAACCTGGAGAACGCGGTTCGCCAGCTGAAGGTGGAGCAGCGGGTGCTGGAGAACCTGCAGGTAGGGATCAGAAAACGCGGTAGAGCTTCGCTTGCTTTCCTGTACGTACGTCGAAGCATCGATACTTTGGTCGCATCGATTCGCCCTGCTTGCAGGCCGAGGAGGAGGCCACGGTGATCGCCGACCCCGAGGACAGGGACCCGGAGGGCGAGGAGACGATACGAGACTCCACGGACTCGCCCGACGACGAGGAGGAGATCCCGAGGGAGGAGAGGCAGTTCGAGGAGAGCCTGGAGCCCATCGAGGAGCAGCCCGAGGACAGGATAAGCAACGACTCCGTCGACGAGGAGTCGACAACGGGCCGGCAAGAACGGCAGAGTCCCGGCGACCTGGCGAACGGCCATCCCGACTAGATTTCGATCCTGGTCGCGTTCCAGCCTCTTCTGGGACGCGTCCTCGAGGTCGCACGCCGGACCTCGAGGTCGCGGACCGTCCTTTAGGTCTGTCGAAGGTGTTTACGATGACATTCTTTGCTTGCTTGCCAGGCTGCGTCTTCGTCGAGAGGGAGCTTCGCTCGGGATGAGTCTCTTCGAGGGGGGTAATTTGTTCAGAAACTGGCACGACACCCTGGGACTGTGGCTCTTAACCCCTTCGAACCCTGAGAACAAAGCTCTGGTTAATAGATGCGTCTGTACGCGGAGAAGGGATTTTTTTTGCATGCTAAAATATACGGAACACCAGAGATATAGGTTAAGGACCACTGTTCTGGAACGACAAGGGTGTCAGGCTTTGATGACAGAAGGATTTGAAAGAATTTTGAGATGCTTGGGATACTTCAATTATTCCATTTATTTTCCTATCGCAGTAAAGTGGGAATCTAATCTGAGTTTGATAAAATCATTTAAATTGAGGAGCATTATTAAACGCCGATTAATGGATATAGGATATTTTTAGGATCTATGCTTTTAACATTTTTCTGTGATGAAGTAGATGGTAATACTATGTACATTGTATAGAAATTCCAAAAACATGCTTGGTTTGCAAAGTAGACAAATTCTGTGTCGAGGCCCCTGAAAGTATACTTTCGGTTGATCAGCTGTGTAAGAAGGAAAACTGCCTAGCAGGAAAATGTCACCGGTGATACGCTACTAATTTCTTTATCATAAACAATAAGATAACGAAATCGCTTGAAACAATACATAATATTACAGGGTAATTTATCACAGAAAAATATTAACAATTAGAAAGAAATTTCCTTGAGTTCCTAACTTTTATAATTTACGATACAGAAATTTGGAGCATTCTAATAACTGTGCTCTGGGAACGATAAAATGATTTTTTCAAGTTTGCAATACTTTGAATATACAGCATCTCAAAGTTCGATCGAAATCCGTACAATGTCAAGTGACTCGATCATTTGACTTGTAAAGTCAATGTCAACCATGAGGGGTCTGCAGTCAGAAGGGCGTAACTCGAATTTTTACGCACAATGCCATAGTTGCATTTAGGTGCAGATTGCATTACATACACTCCTGTTTGATAGTTTTTAAATATTTTTAAGACAAAATCCCTATTCGATTGTCAATGTTCTTTTTAATTATCTAACGACGTATTTATTAACTGTAATTATCCTTGAGCTTCGATAAGGTCGCTACGAAGTCAGCGTATTCAACGGTTAAGCCAATGTTAGTAGTGCGATAATTAACAATTTTGCACACACGGTTACAAACTCTTCTAGCTTCAGGCCCAAGTTGAACGGTTACGTTTTCCTGTATTTAAAATATTTATTATACATATGTGAACAATTACCGCCGATTCTGTGATATCATTTTGTTAGGTTGTTAGGAAGTTTACGTCGTGTCGGTAAAAGTTTGTTGTTAAATGTCGGTCAGAATTTGCGGTTAGGACGAAGCGACCTCTCGGTGCAGAGATTGTTCCGATTGGCGGGAAAAATCGCCAAGCCAAGGGAAAAAATTGGCGATCTGGCTTAACATGGATATTTGGAATTACAAATATAATGTCAAACAATTAAATCCTCCATAAGTGCGAAAAGTGCGAAGGTAATCCGCCGTTAAATTCACCTTCACAGTTAATAATTATTACGAATACTCGTTACATTAAGGGAGCTCGTACCTACTGACGGTATTAAAACCACTCATCTTTTAAACATATACAGGAAAGGAATGAAACACATTTAAATGCAGTTTAAGCGTGCCGTTAACCGCGCTCTAATGTACATATAGATTCAATTATTTATGTTTACATGGAAAAACTGGCAAAGAAAGTGTTATTAGGTAACTAAAATGTCGAGTAATTTAGCATCTACATCGCGTGTACTAAATATGAACTTTACGGGACCAAAATTTTTTGAGATATTTCCCGACAGAGCATGAAAAGTGACATTGTTTGGAAACTGGCTTAAAAGTTTCAGAAGAGGTTAATTTTTCTGCATTATGAAAATATGTACCTAAAGAATGGTTAATAACACGCTTCCGCTATGTTTGCATGTCACGTTTCAATTCTTCCCGTACTTGTCTGAAAAATAGGTGTGTATTGTTTATTTGGATAATAAGTACGGGCCCCCTTAAGGCCACTTTTCAATGGCCGGAGCTTGACACTGTCAATGTGCAATCGTACAATAATTTACATCTAGATCATTTAAACGAGCCCTAATAAGCGACTTGTCGTTTCTAGTAATTCCATATAATCGTGTTACTCCACGTCGAGTTGCAAATTCGAAAATCCTCGGTAAACATTGGCAGGGCGTTTGTCCGATTCTCCCGGCCCTAAGCAGGCCGCGGGGCTAGGATGTTAAGTAAAAGAAAATGGGTAAAGGTAAAAAGAAGAAAAAAATGAAAAGAAAAGGACAAAAAGAATATTTTAACAAATTCCCAATAGTTTAAGGGGATGCGGTCGCAAGTTCGCGCGCGGCTCGATTGCGTACGGGGAGCGCGAGCTTTTCTTTTCACTTAAGCTCTCCGTAATGTTCCTCATATCATATTTGTTGAAGATGTTAGGTGATATAGCTCAGGACCAAAGAAGGACGCGAGTCCTTCGGCGACGAGACTTTCCACGTTTTTTCGGACCCAAAGATCTGGACAGACCGACCTCATTGGTCCCATCAGGCCCGAATCTTTCTCGAGAACGTGAATTGTTTAATAAGGAGGAAAAGATTTTTCAAAACTACCTGACATTTCCCCTTACTTAAGGGGATGTTAATGTGGCGTCCGAAGAGTCAATCGTTCATGATACTTTTCTCCCGAGCTGGGTATGCTGAATCTTGTCAAACTCTACAACGCAAATATGGAGGCTATGAGGATGGTGTACTGACCCTCATTAAATTACATTTTTTACTGGCGAATTAAAAAAGTATCCGTGAAGAAATCTTTAAAAAATTGATACCTCATCGGCATCTCTCTTGTACCCTCCATGTTTATATTGGAAAGCTTGAATTTCTAGAGAAATTGGAAAATTGGAGTCATGTCGAAATTGTAATTGTAACACTGGGTCCTCGTCGTACTCGAAGAATTCCGTTAGAGACAGAATTGCGGAATTTCGTGGAGACGTTTCGTCGAGGCCTGCTCGCAGGTTGTTTGCGCTAAACAATTGTCGACAATTGATTGTACAGGCGCAGGCGCTCGACTCGGTATACGCGTACCGAGTGTACCGAGAGTAGCACGTAGATGATGAAGCAATCTGTGATCATTGTTCATTTTCTCTCCGAGATATTTGCAATCGTTGCTGGGCAAGCTGCGAGACGTCTTAGAACAGTGTAATAATTAATAATTAATTTACGGGTAAATACGTACTTCGCCAATCCCGGTGAAATTGTCAATTGAAGTAGCAGTATTCTAGTCATTTCTCTTTACGTTTAAGTTAGGACTAATTAATTAATTTAAGCGATGCCCAGCACCGATTACGAAACTTTAAAGACACGAGAGGGAGAGAGAAATTGACGAAGCCTCGCGCGAACCTGAGACGTACATAAACACAAACACTAAGTGGTTGTTAAAAAATTCAGGATTTATATTAATTTCATTTTTCGCGGGGACAAAATAATGATAAAGACAATTGGCAGGTATAAAATGAATTCTGACATTTTTGGCAACTGGTTCACACACAAAGCCATGATAAAATTTGTGGAATCGGCGTACACACACACACCCACACACTCACACGAATTACCTACTACACGTACGCACGCATATACTCCGATTTCCTCACCACTCTCCAATGTCCAAGAGTATCGCTGTGTTGGTGCTTCTTTGCGGCAAAACTCAAAAGAAATATATATGCAATTTTATGATACTAATAGTTGCCATTGCAAAAAAGTCGAAAAGAGGCTATTTGTCAGCGAGCGACCAAAAAAGGGGCTGAAGGCGGTTCGAAAGGAAACGGACGAAGCTTGCGATTCTTCTCAGTTATTTAATAAATATATTAATTTTCCCGAAAAGCCTTTTCGTCAAATCGCGAATATATCTGAATCCTGGAAAGAAGAACCGGACGATTAGAATTCTTCGGTAATGTCGCTTTTATTAATTCTCAATCCTAAAGTAGCTGAGAAGAATCTTGAACTCCGTCCCCTCGATTTTCCTCTGCTAATCGGAGATTAAATCAACGTTTAAATGTATTTTTCAATTTTCCTCACTTCCGAGGTAGAAAATCATTCTAGCGTTAACGAGATTACTGACGTCGGAGCTTTCAATATGAATGGTACGCGTTATCACCGTTTACGATCGAACTTGAAATTCCCATAATGTGTAGTCAATTGTAACGATACGTAATTATTTAAGGGGTTTTTCCTTTTTCTCTCGGTTAGGAAATATTTTATTCAAACGGCAGCTAAGCGGGTCGAAAATTCCGTCCATTTCCTTCCAAACCGATTTCTTCGCCTATCGGGAAATGCGTCGGCCGTTATCAGAGGCTCACGTACACGAAGTGATTATGGAAGAAATGTTGGAAAGCACGCCTCTCCGTTCCAGTAATATTATTAAATATCGCCTCGGCTTTCAGCGAATGATTAATATCGTTTTATCACGTCGTGACTTCCCTCGGTCGAACGTTGCTCGCGGTACCGGCACAGCGATGATAACGCGGTATAACGATAACAATAAACGACAACAATAGTGACGAGAAACACTAGCGTTAACGATTAAGATCGGAGAGAAAGCGAGAAAGAGAGAGAGGTGCGTACGATTACCGCCAGATCTAGGGAAAATACTGATTTACATTAAAAAAAAAAGAAAAACGAAGAAACTAACAAACAGCACACCTTTGCAATCTATTCCTCGAAATAATCACTTAATCTATATTTGGATAATAATTAACAAATTGTAACGGCGTTTTACATTATTACATTTTACGCTGAATTCAGAGCACATCTGACAATGACAACGGCAATGTGTATGAAAATTGTTAATAAGTGGTTTATGCAAGTTAATGCAACATTCTGTACATACATAATGTAACTACCGCGGAATTATTGACATTTCGTATTTATGAATTTAATTGCCGAACAAGGGTAAACATTGGTAGATATTGGAAATTATCCTTAAGGATGCTTAAGTCATATCCGGAAGTTTCGTTATCAGTGATATTATTTATAACGTCCTGTAGAATTGTTTAGAATTAATTGTGAAAGCTTTGATCGGTCATAAGGAAATCCGAGCAGAAATGTCCGAATACATTTGACACGCTCGTTTCGAGGAATCGTTTGGGGGGTAATGTTTGCAACAATTAATTAATTTATTGTAAAGAGTGTTTTGCTCAGGTCTGATAACCGCGCAAACGGGAAACCCGACGTCCCAGCCTTGCTGACGGAAAACCTTAGGAGAACCTAGAGACCTTAGATAGGTATACACTACTTGTATAATTTTTTCTACGTTTCATAGCGATAACGACGACCGATAGGTAATCGATAATCGATGTAAAATTGAGGCGACATAGAGCGGCACTGGGACGTTCGATGGCACCCTTCGAGGCTCCCCTCGCGATCGCTGTTTTGTTGAAACAAAAAAAAAAGGAGAAAATAGGAAACGAGAGATGAAATGTTCCTTTCGGATTCGGTTTCGATTGATTTCTTATCACCGTACGTCCGGACGAGGGGAGCCAGCTGTGATACTTTATCCAATCCAATTTAATGTCTCGGCCAGCGAATACGATTTTCTAGTCTAGGCGAGATCGAACGTTGCTTATACGACCACGATTCCTGCGATTAGTCTCTGTCGGGTTTTTTGTTTAGTTGCATCCTGCAGGACATTGTTTAATCGGACGGAACAAAAATTTCAATCGGCAAATTAAGTAGCAAAGGCGCACTCGAGACTTAAAGTCGCAACTATACTCGTTACCATATTGAACTAAGCCAAAGAATGTGAAGGAAAAGTTATTGCAATATTTTTCGCCGGCGTTAATAATTAGAGAACAATTTAAGCGGTTCCGTGCCTAAGAGGCGAACAGGTTGTCCGATCACTCTGGTCGATAAGCGGATCTGCGTTGATTGCGGTCTTCTCCCTTATCGGTGCTTGATACCAAAAAACATCTCCAATGAAAGTTGTTCCTTACCTTATGGAGAGAAATCTTTGTGAATAACAAATTCTTCTATATTGCACCGTTACGCGAGTAATGTGCAATAATGTCATGTAATGTCATAATAACACACGTGGGAATGAGAGGGAATAATCGTCTAGCAGAAAGTTTCGCAATGTTTCGAAATGACGTTTCCGGCAGCTACGAAGTGCCTAAGCGATGCAACTTTAAACAAATGACCTGAAAACAAATAGATTTGCTTGTGCCATCGCGAATGTCGACTCGCGGATTCGCCCTGTGTGGCATCGGCTTCCTCGCTGGTTATCGATCTCAAATAAATCGGCTTCGTTTAACGTTTCGACACTTATCTGTGGATCTAATTACACTCGAATCACCGTAGTTTGGTTGTACGAGCAAGTGCGGTCTCGACATAGTTCAGCTCTGCCACATTATTCTCTCCGGACACGCTATCACGTTGAATTTACGAAAAAGAAGGGGGAAAAGAAAGAAAAAGAAAGAAATCCTATCTTCGGTGACAAATTGTGCGCTTGATTGTAATCCGACATGGAGTTTTACAAGAGGAACAACAGGGATCACGAAAACGGGCGGTAGCCTCAAACTTTTCCACGTAAAGTGGAATTCCGATTTTCCGAAGGCTCCGAAAAAAAAAAGGCCGAAATCGAATTTTCCAAAAAATACTGGCACCCTATAAAGCGAGGTAGATTTAAGAAAAAGTTGAAAGCGTTGCAACAAAATGCTCGTTACTTCGCACTAAATGTCAAGAATTCGATATCAGAGATTCGGAGCGAAGAAATATTTTACCTTCAGATTCAAAACAGATGACGGCATTTTGGCACTGAAGGATGATATCTTTCCGTGCGGAAACGACAAGAGCCGTGATTTTTAAAACAAAAGCTTTTGACCATTGAGCAATTGTGAAGTACATTAAATTAATCGAGCGACGTCTAAGGAATAAATTTCGGAAAATCGCGGTTCCGCTCGACGGCCACTCTTGTCAATTAGGTACATCGCGCAAAGAGAGACGAATTTTGGTATGACCTCCGCGAGGAAAAAGAGAAACCTAGAAAAAAAAAATAAAAGGAAAAGAAAAGACCCGGTAGTAAAAAGAGCGAACCCCACGAGGACGTTGAACCGAGCTCCGGAAGCGACACGAGTATAACCCGAAAGTACAATAAAATGGAAAGTAATAAAAAAAGAGAGAAAAGGAGAAGAGAAGGCGAGTAAAAAGAAACGAAAAAAAAAACAGAAAAAAGCGCCGAGGTTCTACATACACCACCGGTTGAATTAATTCTAGCTCGTAAGTATCGATCGGACAGTTTCGGGACCTCGATTAAAAAACAATTGCATGCCCGAAGTGACGAAGATCAAACAGACAGGAAGGGGGAAAAGATATTGGGGAGAAAAGAGAAACATTGAATTTAGTCCATGTTGGACAGAAATAAAAAAATAAGATCAAGGCAGCCTTTTTGGGGGGAAAGATCAAGACAGTCGGTGCGCAAACCTCGTTGAAAGAAATGAAGGAAAGAAATTAAGAATAAAAGGGAAGGAAAGAGGGCAGGGACTCGAGACATCAACGAACTTATTACGAGGGATTTTAGTCCAGCCTCTAGATATATCGTGCTAGCTGTAGCGCTTCCGAGAAGAAACGAAAATCGAATTGTCATCGGGATTAGGCCTAACCGAAGCACGTCTTACTCCTAATGCACTTCTGTAAATATGTTCTTCCTCTCCTCTTAAGCATTACTGCTCCACCGCGGCAGCATTAGGAAAAACCGGTCGTTTGGCGACACGATCTCATCGCTGAGAGAGAATAAAGAAAAACAAGGTGAGAGAGAGAGAAAAAAAAAGATAAGAGAAAGAATAAATCTATGCCTATGGAAAAGTGGAAGTCGGATAGCCGGAGTCCGTTCTTCGAGCGGAGCGACTCGAAATCTCGAGATCACTTTTCTGGTTAATGTCGAATGATAAATCTTGCACTTTGCTCTGCTCGACGAACGGTCTTCCGGTAATATTGCATTCCCCGAGTGCTTTGATTTTTTAACAGCTTCTGTTAACTCTGTGTAACACCACGTGACATTGAAGTAACGGACGCGTATGTCGATATTTCTCAAGTCCTATTTGCTTCTTGCGAAACATAATGTAAGCGCATTACTGTCGTGCCTCTCCTTTGCAGCCGAGGGATTTATTTCTAAATTGTATATCTGTGAACATTCGGAAAAGTAAATTTATATTCAAGTACTTCAACAAGATCGTTTGAAAAATTATGTCGCAAGAAAATGGACCGTTTCTTTATTTTTTCCAAACTTCGATTAGCAAGATTACTTTTACGCAGGTAGTAATTGGTTGACGTCACCTGCGCCTGCCGGGATCGCGTTTGAAGTGAACATTGTCACCTAGAAAGACAATCTTTTTCCCGCTCCGCGGTTATGCGAAGGACGGTGTGTTTCAAACGAGTACAAGCTGTCATTTAAATGTTTACACTCACCGCGCAATGCGCGACCCATATACGACTGGTAGTCATCCTGCAATCGTAGATTCTAGCTATCGCACAGCTGCAATTGACCAATTGAACGAGTACCGAGGTATTTCGCCATTACATCCGACGACTACATCAGCAATTACCAGCTACGAAGCGTTGACAGTCGAGTGACAGCTGGATACCACGTGCGCAGCGACCACGTGGTCGCAGCTTCGGTCCTCCTCGGCTCCCCTCGACTAACATCGGATCTCTTGTCATATATAGATTCATACGCAAGTACATAAGTAAAAGTACAAGATACAGCGTACTTAAATGAGTCGAAACCCTTCTTTCAGGATTTAGATTTCCAACCGTTCCATCGTGCAATAAAAATTTACATACCACTGTCAATTCTTAAGTCCTTTATTGCATGCCAACTATCTTCCGGTTTCCTTTTCCCACTTCGGTGACAACTTTAAATCCGTATCGCATCAAATTAATTCTCCTAGACTAGTGTTTATTTCAGTAACATTTTGGACCGCTGATACTTAGCTTGTAAAAAGATGTAACCTTATATACGTATAAAATGTAATACTTTCTACACGTTCTATATAAAAAGTATGTAAATTCGCCTTCCTTAAATTAAACCCACGGCATTAATATTATGCCCCTTTCTTGTTAGCGTATAAAATAATCTGTCATGATTCGCATCTCTAAATCTCAAGATACATTTATCTTACAATTGTTTATACACTTTGGATAGAAATTCGTAAATGTTCTACTTTCCGCTTCGATCGGCGAGCTGTTTACAGATGGCGCGGGTTTCGCCGATCGGCCTGTCGGAGAGCGACCTTCTCCCTCGCTCTCATTCGCAACGCGTTCACTTTCCACCGGCCAAGCCGGCGCGCGTCTCTCTCCCTCCCTCCCTCTGATCGCCCGCCGGGAACGGTGACCTAGCTTCGGACCTTCCGGCCGTTTCGGGCCGATTCAAGTGCACCGGACGACGACCTATCTTAACCCTTTCGCCACGGCGGCCGGCTTCCTCGCTCCAGTTCGCACCGTTTTTCATTCCCGGGCGAAAGAGTTAAAAGCCGAGGCGCGTCGGCACGTGGTGCCTCCTACAATACCTCAAAATTAAGAGTAGCAAGTAAAATCCTGAATTTTCTCGCGAGCTAGAGTCTAAAGGAATTTCAAGCATTCGGCTCCCATAGAACTTCCTCGAATAAGTACGTTAGAAGATGCGGAATAATTCGCGTTGCATCCAGTAACATGGCTGCAGAATTTGACAGTTGAGTAATCGCATTGGTAATTACAATTTTGCAATCTGGATTTATTGAACCTTAAAGCGTGGACGAGTTTTACAGCACTCGGATGTTCAATAGTAGCGAGGTGGTCGTGTCGCCGCCATCTTGGATTCGCTCTCGGGGAACGTATTCGCCGTCGCATCGGGTCACGCGGCCACGGTCAGTGGATGAAACTCAGGTTACGTCAACGGCCGCCATCTTGGCTTTCGCCGTCGAAGGGGTTCTAGTCGACTCCTCGCGGTCTACGGACCTTGACTGACCTATTTCCACGTCGAGGAGGCGTACTGCAGTCTCCTTAAATTTAATCTCATAGAAGCTGCCAACCCGTTCGAGACAACGATGGATCGCGATCAACCCGGAGTTCGATCATCGGCTCGGATAAAAACAGGTTGCCATTTTGAATTTTCTCGAGGAATAGAACCCGTCGGTTCGGTCTCTTCACGGTCGGCTGTCCTAGGCCGGAGCCCCGTCATCCGCCATCTTGTTTTCCTTCGAAGCGATCCTCGTTCAGTCTTCGCGCGACCGTCCCCGAGGAAGGTGGCACCCCGCACCTCGAGTCGACCCCGGCTGACTCCGGTGAACGAGCCACGGCGACCCGGCATATTTCTCGCACTTTTCCGCGTCTACGAAGTCTCGCGCACCCTCGGAGGCGGCCGCGTCGCCGCGAGATCGCAAGGAACGAGTGAAGGGAGAGGCATCTCCGCGGCAACGCTGCCGCGCAGGTGAGCGGCGAGACTGGCACCGTCGCGCCATGCGCGCGGCGGCGGCGGCGGCGTCGGCGGCGCGACTCGGCCGCGCTCGGCCCCGCTCGGGCGACTCCGGCGCGCGTGGTGGGGGGACCCCAGTGTATCCGTGACGTCACATAATTAGAGTAAATACAAAGTAGTCTTGATGGGACAGCGGCGTGCGCCGCACCGTGAGTCGCTGGTCCGCCGCGCGCGTCGAGCCTATATCGCCAGGGCGCCTCACACACGCGTAAACCGACGCACTCGACGGGCGTGCGTGTTCCTCCGTGATCCGTGCCCGGGTCTCTCCGTCGTGGGTGCCGTGACTCGAGTGAGAGTGACACATGTGTGCGCGGGATCACAGAAGAGCCTAGATGAACGTCAAGACAGGGAGTGACTGCCGGGAAGACAAAAATGGATAAGATCGAGGTGAGTGCCTGCGCCTGATTAACCTCAAACACCGACCTTCTGATAACCTGACTCAAAACACTCGCCTCGTCAACTTTCGACAATGGCCGCATATTTTGTGGGGGGAAAAAATGGATATACGCTAACGTGGAATAAAATAATATATCGAGCCGATTTAAGAGAGCGCTGAGAGGGTCCCGGTGCCGCGCGGAGCGGCAAGGCGCGAGGAGTGACAGCGCCGGGAGGGGGAGGCACGATGGTGGGAGGGAGGTGGAAGGGATGGAGTTGATCGTGTAGTTAGACATCTGGCAACGAATGCCATTGTGTGTATCTTCAACGAGCGATACCATTAGACGCCTCCTCTCTCTCTTCCTCGCGCGGCCTCCTTCCTCCTCTCGACGTTCGTTTGTCGCGTCGCTCTGTCCCTCTCGCTCCCGCCGCCCGGCGCGCACTGCCCCCCTCTCGCTCCTGCCCGCCCGCGCGCCCGCATCGCTCCTCCCACCCTCGGCCCGCGTACCTGCTTCCCCCTCCATGCCCGCTGTGTTTGGCCCTCTCTCTCGCTCTCTCATTCTCAGTCGGTAAAGTATTTATAGATGTGCCTTAACCCGATTTAACGCCACCGCGAGCGCTCGCATTGTCCTAACAGCGACTTAATGACCAGCCGAGCGATCTTTCTCTCTCTCTCTCTCTCTCGCGAGCCGGCCGCGATCGGTGCATCACCCGGGAATGAAAACTCACCTAGACCCCCGACCACTCGGCCGCGTCGAGTCGTTCGACGTGCCATTAAACAAATGGAAGTAAATAGAAACAAAGGCGTCTCCATTGCGGAATCGGGTAATTTTGAAATTGAAATCAGACCTCGGTAATTATTTTAGGAATTAATGAGAACATATACTCATCCAGACCCTCTACCGATCCGCTGCGAGTATCTTCAACGAGTATATAAATGTAAATAATGTTGTTATCATTTTTAAAGTTTTACCAAAATTACTGGGAAACTAATCGATACGTGGGTAAAGCTTTATTGACCGATGTTGCACTTCGGCAAATGAATGTAAACTTCGGAATTGGGTCGTTTGGGTCGCCAGGGATTTTTAGCCAACCCGATAGTAGGGGATTATTATTATATCTATTATTATCTTTTCAAGGGAGGAGAAAAAAAAAAAGAATTGAAAAGGTGATCGTGGAACTTGATTGTCAGGGAACGCGATGCGCGCACGTCCGCAACCGACGACGTTTGCGCAATATTTTTGCGACGGTAGAGAGGTTAGAACGCAATATGTTCACATTGGATTAAATCCGCAGATGTTGGGAGTGCATTCTCTGCGTTTAATTTAGTCGACTCGCCGGGACTCGGGAATGTTCCGGCAGCCTGGAAAAGCGGGACAAACTCGTTTTTCCAGATGAAATAGTGAATGAGGAAATATGTTCAAGTGAATGTGGGATTTTTAACGTGGGTTATTATTGTAGCGTCCCGTTTACGTTCTTCTTCCTATCCTAGCAACGGTGAAGAGGCAGATAATTTTTGAACGCTTAAAATTGATTTTAATTTGCGTTCGCGTTAGCTAAGCTTCAGATTTTTCAGAGCACGGTGCAGGAATAATCTCCGGCTATCTTCTGTTATCGAAGCCCACGTTGTTTTCTCATATTTTTTTTTTTTCTTTTTAGATCCTCGAGGTCGAGGAATTCGATTTCAACGTTAACCTTGTATCTCGATAGAGATATTCCGCTCAACGGGAATGGCAATTATTAAATCAATGAAGAGAAAAAAAAAAAAAATAAACAATGCAGCCTTGGGGTGCGATAACGGGAAGGAAGCCGATTATTTAATTTTACATCGAATGTTGCACATTTTACCCAAGGTGTGGACGTGACGTCGAGGGAGATTTAATATTTTGTTAAATATTTTCCGATCGCTTCGTTTTGAGAAATCCTCTTCGGTTCGGTTTAATCGTTGATTACTGTTTCAACGGTATGAAAAAAAAAAAAAAAAGAAAAAATGCCCCACTGGGGGCGAAACGACGAGTAAACAGAATTTCAAATTGCAGGCGGATTAAAACGAAACCAAATATGTTGCAGCAAAATGTCGAATTGTTTATCTGTAACGATGGTCGTATTTTTAATTCCACTCACGTTGCCGGCAATTCGATCCCTCGGTTGTTGTGCAGTACTCCTTTCTTCCTTCGTTTTTTTTTTTTCGCCCCTCCCAAATGTTGAGCACGTTTTTATCTTTTATTACGTTATTTGTTTTGTCTTCTCCGATAGATTCACATTTGGTCGTCGCTGCAAGTTAATTCGCTAATTTGGCAAGAATTTTCCTTTTCTACGAAGACACTGCCACGATTGATACAATTGCATGGCTTATTGTGCCGTTTGCGCAATTGTCATTGCAGTAAGATCGAAGCTTCGTCAGCGATATTCAGTAATTTGCTAAGAGTGCGTCTTTTATCTCGTGTTATGAATCCTTCCTAATAAAATCATCGTTGTCAATACTGCTAATAGTAACAACAAGATTGATAATAATTAAAAACCGTACACATGCGTGAGAACCTTATTCGAGTAATGTCGAAATAATTTCCGAAGGATCGATCGAGAGTTTAATTTACCTCTGTCGCAAAAGTTATTATTAAATTTATATGCCATCTGGCCATTGTAACTTCGTCACTTCTCCATCGTATTTGTTTTCGTTCTCTCGGCTTCCTCCTTTTTTTTTTTTGTATTCCTTTCAATGTCGACTGTGTCAAGTCAATACGACGTCTACGTGTCGGGAATTCATGGCGGATATTCGAAGTGCAAGATTCGGAGCGTCTCGGAAAAGGGGAGAAAATACCGAGTTTATAATCTTAGAGGCCCTCCTTGTTTTCCTCGAGTTCTTTGTCTTTCTCTCTCTCTCCCTCTGGCCGTTTCTCTCTTTTTCTCTCTCCCGTTCGGAGTCGTAAAATCGATACGACCCGCTCACTGCCAAGAGCGGTCGATTTACATTGCCCTGGTATTTTTCGAAAATTTCCACCAGGGCAAGTGAAAACAAACGTGGGAAATATGGCGGTCCAGTTTTCCTTTTTTTTTCCCCGCTGCTTGACCTTAATCCGAAAAAGATAGACTGCCATATATATAGAGAATCATCGATGACCTCTCGGCGCTGTTTTACGATATATTTTCTTGCAGGGAAAAACATTTATAGGGAATGTTTAACGATGTCGAATTTTTTATTAAGATCTCAACGCCAAGGATATTCAAGGATTTAAATTGTCAATGATTGTTATTACTCTTATCGCTGCTCCTATTTTTATATCATATTTAGACCCACGATAATAAACGAATTTTCGAACGAATTCCAGCTGTCAATGAGGAAAGCAAACGACGTATTGTCCTTTGTAATCCCGACGTTGCTTTGTCTAGGTGGAGGAGGGAGAAGGGGAGGGATTTTAAAAACGATGTTGCGGGCAAAGTCACGCGATGCGGATTAATATTTTGAAGGGGAAAAAGTAACGTTCTACTTTATCGGCCGCGCTGGGCTTTATCGGCGCTCGGAATTTACTGCGACGACGCTTCGAGAGTTCCTCGGTGACAATATTATTCCCCTTCTTGCCCGAACCCTCCCCCCGCGACTCTGAAATTCCTGAAAAACTGCTCGCAACGCTCGTCCGAGAAAAGTTGGAACTCTCTTTCCCTCCTTCTCCCTCTTTCTCCGGCTTTTTCAAACTTTCCTCCCTTTCGAAACGCCCGAGTCTCTTTCGAATCGTTATCGGTGCTCTACGGAGCGTCTTCGTGGGAATTTTATTAGCTCTGTTAATTAAAGGGCGGAATACCGTGTACTTTTGTTATTAATAATTACTCTCGATCGCGGTGGTCTTTTCCTATTTTGCTTTTCTCCGAAATACACGGTGACTTTTATTCGGGACATTTCATGGGAATAAAAAGCCGGGGGGTTTTGGGGTAAACCCCGATATTGTAGTTTATCTTTCATTGGTTATTTTATGAACTGTTTTTCTTTTTTCCTGGTTTCCTTTATTTTTAAGAACAATAGAGCGAGGATGGGGGAGAAGGGACGTAAGAGAAACGTCATTTTCAGGATAATCTCTCGAGGTAAAAGAAGGCGCTTCGCTTTCTTCGTGATATTTTCTTAGAACGGGGACGCGTAAACAATTGCACAATTATTTTTCCAATTATGCCGATTCGGGCTTAATGCGACAGCTGTAATCACTTGGTAAGCTCCTAGTAAGATATTTAGATTAGATGGGAATGATAATCGCGATAAGATACCCGTGCAACAGTTGATTTCCTCGGAACTCGAGATCCCCGACTGGACAATAATTCCGTTATGAATTATTGAAATTATCAATCACCTTTATCCTCGATCGTTGCGTAAGAGCATCTTTTCTCGACGTAAGTCCTCACATTGTTGTATATTTAATTACCGCTCGGATTTTAATTTCGTTTAAATGTCGAGACCTTTGCCTTCCGTAGGAGGTCTTATCAGCGCTTGTTGTCCCCCCCTCTTTCCTCTTCCTTCGTTTTTCCTTCCTTTTCGCACTTAATGCCCGCCTCGCACACTCTCGAATTTCTCCGCCCTTATCTCGCGTGATTCCCGAGTCGATGATAAATCTTATCTCGCTCGAGGTACACCCGAGAATTCGTTCGGCTTTCGACTCGTACAACTCTTCTTAGTTAATGCCGTAACGAGTTTTAACCGCGACCGAGTGCACGTACGCCTTATCGGTATTATCACTTTTGAATCCTTTGTATACGCCCCGGAATTTCATTTATGCGCACTTTTTTTTTTTTCGTATTTTTATTGGTAGTTTTGCCTGGTATAATAACTTCCGGACGTAATCGGGAAATTCCCTTATCACGGGGCCGGGATTAATGGGATATTTTTTTAATTGAGGGAAATTTCGAAGTCGGCCCGCTCAAAAGACGGAGCGCCTCGGATTTTAAGATGGAGATGGATCCGCGACTACAATTAAGGGAGGCGAGCCGGGGGGATGAATAGATCCCGACTGGGATGAAATAAAATAAGACCGAGTGGAGGGTATATAGTAAAATAAAGGGGCACCGAGATGAAAGGGGTGGGGGATGTACGGCGTGTTTATCACGGCGCTCCACCGATACGGGGCATTTAAATTACATTGCTGGCTCTGGAGAAAAGTCGGGGCCATAAAGGGGTGGAATGCCCTCTTCCCCTGCGTGTGTATACGCCGACTTACATTGATCACCGAGGGTGGCGGGGGGCCTGTGTTGTTACGTAAATCCTCGATATCGATTTTACATTTTTCCGGCCGGACGCGCGCCGCCCTTTTTTGAGATGAGGGAGGGAACGATGAAAAGTGACGGGTGAATTTTTTTTCTTTTTTTCTAGGTTTTCGCTTCTCGGTATTATGGCAATTCACTTGAGTTCATTTGAGGTCTGGTCACTGATCTTCGAATTAACAAAATATCTCTTTGGTTCAATGAAACTTTCTTTTCCCCGGTATGGACTGCGACTGGTTTTCTTGTACTTCGTGCCTTTTTTTCTCTCTTTTTTGTTTTATGGAATTCAATATGAAATTTAATTTTTAATGCCAGTCCAAGATAAGTCGTTTCGGCTTATGGGGTGGGATTAGGAGAGTTATGAAAAGAGGAAATCCACGGGAGATTAATTCATGTCACGATGGCGGGGCGAAGGGTGAATATCCTAGGGTTGCCAACTTCGGTCCATGGAATAGAGAAAAGAGAAAAAGAAAATTGATGCAAGGGGGCGATCGTGATGCAGGGGTGATAGGATTTTAGTGGGGGATGCATATGTCCCGCGAAGAACCGATAGAGAGGCCCAATGTAATTACTGCTGGGAATTGGGTGAATGGACGAAGCATTCTGTTGTAGGAATTATGGCGAATAATGTAAGGGGAGATCACGACGGAAGATGTATAAAATGACGGGGGAAAAAAAAGTGTACTTTCTACCCTATTAGAAATTTACATGAAATTCATGTCTGAATGATAACGGGAATCTTATAAAATTATTGTACTTTCTTTCTATCTAAGTGTTTTTCTTCCGTTCTGTTAAGTTAACGGATGAGGAATTTTCATCGGACTTCTTTTTGGACTTAATTTCGTTTTGACCAAATTTTCAGTTGTCTGCCCTGCATTCCGATTGCGCGTAATGTAAATTTATTTCCTGCCCCTCCCCTCCGTAGTCCGAGGAGGGTAAAACAATAATATGGAAATGCACGTTACTGGCGGAAAGTGAGAGAAAGAAATGGTGTCACCAGGTCGGCACATGAGGAAGACCCGATGTGAACTCACACACCAGGGACAAATTCTTTTCACTGGGATGTATCGATCCTTCGGATATACGGGAATTGCGATTTGTCAGGGCCAACTAGTGCAAGTTAATATTTCTCCTTCACCTCTGTAATAATCTGCGTGCAGTTCTCATAATATCTCCTCGCGTATATTGGCGAATTCTGAAATTCGAAATGATAAGGGAGTGATTTGGAAATTTTTTTTCTACGGTTCTTATTTTTTTTCTTTTAAGAAAATCCTACCGCTGTATATGTCGCAATTTGCCGGAACATCCTGGAAGAACAATTTCAAGTGGTTCATGTCGATTGAAATCCTTCCTGGGGGTATCGTAAAAGGAAGTGTAAAGGAAAACCCGGAATTGGAGGTAAAGCCGGTTATTTTACGCGAGAGCGGTTCGCCCAGGGTCACTATCGGGAACAAATTCGAAAAACGTCGGATTTGATAATCCCCGGACCGCGGGGAGTACATACATATGTACACATACAATACATACCTACTCGACGTGTTACGCGGCATTGCAGTCATGTTTTGTCAAGCAATCGGCAAATAATTGCATCGAGTGCGCGCCGAGCGCGGTAGTGCACTTCATTCTCGAGTACTTTTTGCAGGAATTAATTGAGGAGAGAAAGAAAGAAAAAAAATATATATATATACCGCGAGTAAAGGAGAATATTTTATTCGCGATTAATCGGGATAAATATTTCTTATCACGAATCTACCACTTTTATAATCACGATCACGTTTATGCGTGTATGCTTCTGTCCAATGAGAGGTTATAATTTTCTTCCAATTTGTTTTTAATTTAATTTAATTTCGGTGAGAGATATATATTCATACGGGGACCGTTCGTTCCCACGGGAATTAAACATAGGAATTCTCCGTGCGGCATGTTCAGGGGGAATACCTGGAGAATATTATCCCCTCGGTTTAGCGTAAAATAGGAAATTGGCGTGAAATTTTGCAGGCGAGGGTTATTTATAAATTTGGCCAAAGGGATGGTTTATTGGCGCGTGGGAGAAGCGGCGCACGCCCACGGGCGAACTTTATCGGGAACAAATTTGAAAAACGGCGGATTTAATAATCCCTCCGACGGCGGGGGCTATACACGCGTGGCGTGGTACGCGACATTGCCGCCATGTTTCGTCGAGCAATAGACAAATGGCCACATCGAGTTTACGCGTGTGCGTGCCGTGTGCGTGGCTCTGCATATACGTGCACGCACGCCCGTTTCGCCTCTCTCGCGAGCCTCGAAGGTTGAACGATCTGGCAACTGCAAAACATACCCACGTTGTTACCCGATAGAGCAATTGTTCTTATTAAACGCGACAACGTGTCCATAAATTCCCCCACGGCTTCCGATATTAATTGAGAAGAAAATTCGCAACGTCGAATTAGTCGATCGCTCGCCGTTTGTTTTTTTTTCCTTAACATTGTATCTGTTTTCTCAATCGAAAATAAAGGCGCGATGATTCCATATTGTCATTTTACTCGTTTGATTAAATAGGGCGGGCATTATTAAAGATATTCCTGGTAATTGCGGAGGGCATATCGGGTGTACTTTCACTTCGAGAAATATTCTTTCCCACGGCTGCCAATCAATGAGACGCGATCGCGGAGCTATTGAAATTGTCGATTGTCGGTGATAAACTTGACGACGAGTACGTTTAACAAATCGCATTTACTCCCGGAAAGGCTCTGGCACGAATCCCGCGTTTCGTCTATTTTTATCGGGGCGGGATTTTGTTTAGTTGTTAAAACGGCATAAAAATGTCCCTTCTCGCTAATATACGTTTGTTCGCTCTTGGGGCGTTTTTATTATTTTTTATTCGCCATGGTCACGCTCGACCCGGCGCTTATATTATATTATTTTATTTTTTTTTTTCTCTATTTCCTTTGACTGACTTCTCATTCATCCATGACTTGTCGATAACCTGTCGCCCGAGAACGAGGTGCTTTGTCGGGCCAAATCGATTTTCCTTCGGAAATTCAAGTTTGGCACAAATCCCTCTCGTACTACGTTTATTTTTATCCATGTGCATAATGATGTGGTATGTCACACTCGGCGCGCTTACCAAGAAGGAGGCTTTGTGGCCCTGCTCCTCAAATAAAAGCTCCCATTCCTGGCGGAATGAATTTTAATTTATTTCACGACCCCTAGACTCTTCCGACGATCGAAAACACCGAGTCCTGGAAAACCGCGAATACGAGACATTTCTCCCGAATTATTCCTTATCACATGGAGCAAGTTCACATCCATTTATCTCGATCTGCTCCGACTGGCGGATTAATTTTTGCAAATGTTGTAACTATTTTTTTTTTTAACTTAGTTTTCGAGCACATGTGACAATGATAATGGCCGGTTCAGGTATAATCTAAATATAATATCACTCATAACGATAACGCAGGAGATAAGGCAAAGCAGATCTTGTTTGGCCGAGAAGAGGGTCGTTTGTCTCCTCTCGAGAGAAGAAGGGGGAAAGGAAAAAGAGTGCGAGAAGAAATAGACTTTCTCGGGTTTACGTCCGAGGTTACGTCGCGAAGTATCTAAATGAAATGTTTAAACGACTCCGGGTGTTTCTCACGAGGTGCATCCGAAGGTTGCAGGTGCATCGCGGGGTTTCGGTTTAATTTATCGCGGCGATTACGTCGTCGCACTCTCTTTCACGCTCCCCTGCCCCCTCCTGTGGGCTGAATTTTCCCGGAGATATTTCTTCCCCAGAATTTTCGACCCTTTCATCCCCGGTCGACGTTTCTCCCGAAAGACGAACGCAGGTTGAAAATAAAAAGAAAAAGGGAAGAAACTGCACTCGAAGCTCGAGGGCCGCACCGGCCCTTGAAAGAAATGTCCGTTCGCACGTTTGGTATTTTTTATTACCCCTGAGGGTCGCCCAGGAAGGCTTCCTCGTACATTCTATTTTCCCTTACCCCCGCGCCGACTCTATGACCACTCGGTTGTCCCCACTTGAATTCCTCACACGAAGAAGTAAATATACCTTAAATAAACGCGGTTATCCCTTTTTACCGTCATCCTGCGTTACCCTTATTCGGCTGGAATTTTTCTGCGGCTATTGTTACACCTTTGATACCATTTTCTCCCAAGTTAACATAGACGGTAATAAGGGAGGAATTTTGTCACTTTGTTTTGCTGCGATTAGTAATTCTTTTTAAAGTGAGAAATTTTTCTCTTAATAGATTCATTTTTTTTTCTGCTCTAGGTGAACGACTCCCTCGAAGGTGATAAGGGAGGAATTTGCGCGACTTTTTCTTTTTTTTTGTTCTACGTTTAATATCTTCTTTCCCTAGTTAAGCGGGATTTTTTTTTGGTTCCGTTTTTCTACGTTTTATATATATATTTCGTTCTAGTTAAGTGGGAGACTCGTTCGACGGTAATAAGGGAGATAATGGTCCTTGCTGACGGGGTAATAATAACAAGAGGGAGAGGTGTTCCCTAACGAATTATTTAGTCGAGAAAGGACGGCTGTTCGACTCGGTCTAAGAAAAGAGCAGCAAAAAGAGAAAGTCGCAAACTTTCCCGAGCTTATGTCCGAGTTACGTCTCGAAATGTCTCAATGGAACGTTCAAATGGACGTAAGCGTTTCGCGAGGTGTTGCGCGCAGGTATCTCCGTCCTACTCGCACTCCCAGTCCAGTCTATGATGCTCTCTTCCTTCCTCCAGAAATTTGCCTTCTCGAGACTCTATACGATATAGGAAAAATCCTTACATTTTTACGAAAATTTAAATATGCGCTAATGTGCGTATCTGTCACGCAATTAGGCGGAATTACTTCGTGTTTTCAATTCCTGAAAAAACAAATGGTATAAACTATCGTAGAGGCGAAGAGTGAGGAGTGTATTTTTAGAGACTTAAAATTATGGTCAGACAACGAAAATAATAAAAAAAAATCCCATCCTGTCAAATGGTGTACAAAAATGATCTGTATCGTAGAGAAATACAAGTAGTCGCGACTGTTGATTAAGAATGTGGAAAACACGCCGCGAACGGTTTGAAATAAAAATTGGTATGTTCTAGTTTTAGAAAGAGGGGTCGAGAAGAGTTTCATTATCCGGATTGCCTTCGGATGGCGCAAAAAGCAGAAAGACTTTCCCGAGTTAGGGGTCTGAAAAGGCCTAAACGTTCCGTTTAAGCGAGCCTAAGTTTTTCGCGAGGTGTTGCGCCGCCGAGTCAGTCAAGTGTATCCGAAGGCTGGTGTGCGCGCGCTCCGTGTCAATGGCTCTCGGCGTGTCTCTGTCGGCGTCTCTCTCGCGCGCGCCCTGCCGCGCAACGCGCCCTCTCTCTCGCTCTCGCCGGCGATACCTGAATCAAATTCCACGTGTGTCGGTCCTCGTCGGGCGCGCCGCGCGCCGCTCGCGTCGTCTCGCTCGCACTCACAGGGCCGCGCGCCGCCGAGGTAAAGCTGCGTTCACACGGACGCGCGCAGGGACAGGGACAGGGATGAACCGACATTTCATTCGATCATTTATATCCTATGATCGAATCGACAAAAATTATATTGTCTCGGTAAAATATTTATCGTTTATACCAGCGTCGATATTCTTTTCTTTTTACGTGTCAGTACTCATTTCCTATGCAAGCAATAAATATAAAAGTATCGATACGTCGTACCGGTTCATCCCCAAACGTAGAGCCTCGGGGAGTCGACTGTATTGCTTTGGTTTCCCCTCCCCTTTTCTAGGGCGACTGGGGCTCGCTCGAGTCACCTCGGAAGAACGGCCGAGAGAGAGAAAGGGAACGGGAAAAGGGCCAAGAGAAATGCACAGCGTGCGGCTCGACCCGGTCTCGTGTAAACCGGGCTTTAGGTCAATATCGCCGCTCAGCTTATTGCCGGCCGGCCGACAAGGTCGTAAAAAGTTATATTCCCAATGACGCGGGGATCTTTTTAGGGAAGATTAATTTCTCTCTTTGCGAATCGCTGGCCTCGTTATTCGCGGGGTGTGTGCTCAATATCCAAGTGCAAGGTGCCTCGATCCTGCACCTGCAACCGAGAGAGCGATATCTCTAGCTGATATTACTGCAGAGATTAGCGTTTTTTAAGTGATATTTGCGACAGCGTGGAATTTTTATCGGGTCCGCTTCTCTCGTTCTGGAAAAACAGAGACACCCTGCCTAATTTTCTTTCATTTCGACGCAATTTTCCGCATAATGCGCAGGTGCATTGTGCCCGTGCGACCCTGGACGGGGCCACGGCGCGTTTCCTCGGGGAAAAGTCCCGGGAGAAAAATCTGAAACACAAAATCGCATTAAAACTTGTCACCGGGCGAGGGTCGAGTTACTCGGGAGTGCGCCGCCATAATCCTTTTGCCCATTGGTGCTCGGCAAGCTCGACCGGGCGTCGCAGTGGGAGGAGGAGGGAGGAGGGGTGGAATCTTCCGGAAGGCAACTTTGAATCTTTGATCCGTCCTTAACGGACGCCCTCTGTCCCTCTCTTTCTCTCGGAGAGGAGGCGAAGAGAAGGAGGGAAGCGCGAAAACCCCACCTCGGAGTTTCTCTCGTTTGCTCGCCCTGCTTCGCGCCCGCTTTGTTTGTCCGCATCTTTGTCTTTTGTTCGGCTCATTGTTGGCGCTACCACCTGTCGTTGACGCCGTTCACGTGGTAATCACGCGGCGCGCCGGTTTTTCGGCGATCGTGAATCGGTCCTTAGGGCAGAGAGAGAGCGGGGGATAGGGCCGCGCGGGAGCGCGAGAGAGAGGGGGCGACCCCGAGGTGGAAGGTCGGCGCTGACCGCGCGATGCGGGCGAGAGAGAGCGCGCTACCGGCCGCGCAATATGGTAGACGAGAATGGAAAGCGACTCGCGGAGTGGGGCGAGACTCTGGGAGAGGGGCGAGTGAGAGGCTCGAGTGAGTTTACCGTAAGTGCGAGGGAGAGCGCGATACAGGTGGTGGAATGCGCGCGACGCAGGGAGAGCCGGGGTGGGGGCATTGGCACTGACCGTGAGTGCGGGAGAGAGAGAGCCATCGGGCGAGCGGCCAGTGGGAGGGAGACGGAGGGAGGGCTGGCGTGAGCGAGAGGCAGGTATGCGAGAACAGTATTGGCTCCGACCGCGGGCCAGACGGAGACGGCGATATGAGGGTACCCGGGCGCTCGAGAGAGATGCCCAGTTCCATCTAGCCGGGGAGAACATAACATTGAAAAGAGAGACAGATGGGCTGGAATACAAGCTCGGCCGGTGGTGGGGGAGGATTGCTGCGAACGCACGGGCTAGATAGAGAGGAAAACAGAACCACAGAGTGGGGCGAAAGGGACATAGACAGCTTCGTATATGCGATTACACGCGGCAGTGCCGTACGCCGAGGGGGCTCTCGTTTAACCCCTGTCGCCGATTTTCGTCCCGCCGTCTTTTTCTCTCCTCCGGCCTCTATGTTCGCGGCCATTTTGGAAAATCTACAACCTGAGGTAACCCTTTATATAAATTGATTTTTTTATCGCGTTCCCGTCGAATGAAATTTCGGAATTGCCTCGTATTTAACGGACACGTCACCAACGTGTTTTTGCTGCATGATTCATGCCGTATTACGTGTGCGTGATGAAATCGAGCTCGTTTGATTGCTTAGTCGGCAATTGTTGGGATTATTAACTGCGGACCCTATTTCCTCGATTTAATGGCGCACAAAATGCCTGCATTATTATCTGTTCTTATTTACAATTGTTTTCTATTATCGCTCCCTTTGACTCCCTACAATGTGATTATTCTTCTTTCGCGCGTTAGCGTATGTTTTTGTCCGCAATTACGTTTAATCTCGTTTAATATCGGATCTTTATTTATCGATTGCTATTTTGGTTTATTATCGTTTTGAAGTTTGTCATTTGCCCTTTGATCTCGATTTATCGTTTTAGTCGGTTTTGCTGGTATTTCAGCCGATTAAAATATGCATTAAAATTAAAAGAAATCACTGTACGGTCGAGTTTACGCGACCAAAGCTTTATTTATGACTTTGATAAATTCTGTTCACTTTCGGCAGTGCGGTATTTAATTTCGTTTTGATTTTGCATGTTATTCATTTCGATTCCCGGGCTTCGCCTGACGGCACTCTCGTACAGATTTAATTTCCATTTCCAGTTTTAATATCAAAGCATCGGCGTTGTTTTTCTTTTTTTTCGGTGTTTATGTTTTTTAACCGCCGCTTTTAATTCCGCGAGGCCCTCGGCCGCGTTTGGATTTCCAAGCCGGATTTCAAATGTCGCCTCTTTAATGGCATACGGTTAATTACATACCGTGACGAGGAGGTATTACTCGTGAAAGTGGAAAAAGTGGAAAGAAAATCCGGAATACCAACAAGTAATAGTATTCCTCGTAATAAACGATGCCTATAAATTTCACATCTGATGAAATTACAGTTCCACGACGATAGTGCATCAAAATGAAATTTTTATTAATACTTACGGACGGTAGGATTAAAAGTTTATATTTCCGGGATTTTCATTCGCTTAAAACGTATACTGAGAATAAATCGAAGGACGCCTGTATTTTGAATTTTTGGGTCAAATTATATGGCTCTTTGTGTACGTATATAATGCTTTCATAACACCTTAACACGTGGAAGTTACTCAGACATACCAGAAGAAAAATATCACATTTATCGTTTTCCCATCCGCCGCATATTCCTCGGAAAACGAAGATCTCGGGCCGGTAGATCGATAATTGGAAAGAGATCAATCCAAGGGAATGGGATGCCTAAAGAGGAGCTGGATTTTGAATCGGTCTGAAAGTGGCGTTCGTGCGCGATATCAATGGAGTGCAGATGCAGCTGCCGCGAGGCAAGATTAACCGTAGATATAAATACTGGGCGGGCACTTCTGGCCGGGAGTGTACCCTTAAAACATTGGAAATAGTTATGGCAGTGGCGCTCATTCCCTTGAGTTCGGTTTATCGATTCAATTATGTAACTCGGCTCTCGATTAGCTGGCCCCGAGCGTTCGATACTCGCCTCGTTGTCGGACAAGTAAAGGGAGACGGAGCGACCGGCAGTCGGGCTGGAGCGAGAGAGACGGAGAGGCGAGCGATCCGCCGCTTTTCTGCTTCTTTTCTTATTCCAACGGCCATTCAAGCTTCGATCCGAGCCCGGTGGCGGCGCCTCCGTTGAGCACCCCCGCACCCGTTTATGGCCAACTTCAGGTCAAATCGGACGAGAATTGACCTCGACGTTTTTAAAACCTCTTAAACCCCTTTATACGTGATCTGATCGTGAACGAAGGCGCGCGTTTTTCTGCCCGGCTGGGAGGCCATCTTTTCTTCTCCTCCATTTTTCGTCGGGCTCTTTTAAATTATGCGTTCTTCGAGGTATTCATGAAATTCGTATTTTATTCTCGGAGTGGACGTAGCGCCGGGCTTTGTTTTGAAATATTTTATCGAGTGTGTTGGCTTTCGACACGGGATTTCGAGAGTAATCACTCGGCTGATTTATTCTACCGATATGGTGTACACTCGGCTCGAAAAGTGCGTCCTCAGTGCAGCGACGCGAAGGGATTAAATGTATTTTGATACTAATTTTTGATTAAATATCAATCCATGCTATGTGTACGTTTTATTATGTTTCATGTAAGCGTGGGCGAATGTGAAATCATTAACGTAGCTTTAAACAACTCTAAGAAAGCGTACAACCATTCCGTCGACTATTTATACGACGAGGTCGTAGATAAAGATTTATCGGGGTTTTTAAATTCCCGGGCTAATTGTTGCCTTTATTAACGGAGAAGCGCTTTTACGGGAATTACCGCGTCGCGTTTCCCATTTCATTTAATTCCCCTAATTTCCTTAATTTCCCTAATTTTCTTCACTTTCTCAATTTTCTTCATTCTCTTAATTTCTAACATTAGGCCAGCCAGGAGTTGCCCGAATGGGCCATCTGGCGATAAAATGCCCGAGAAGTGAAGTTTTCGGCGAAAACATTGGAGGGATATTTTTAAAATCATGACCAACGCGTCGCTCTTAAATATCCGAAGGAGATTGAGAGTTATTTCTGTGTAGGTCCTTTATTTTTCTCTTTCTTCGCTCTCGTTGAAATATTGCGAGTCGACGATCTCATTGGCGGGTTCGTAAATAAGCTCTGATTAATTATGTCGACTAATTTCTCGAGAGTATTTTTTTTTTTAAACGTTGATTTATCGAAGCACTAAAATTACCGTCAACTTCCTCGAAATATCGGAGTCCTATCGCATATAATCTCGAGAAACCCGAAAGAGGAGGAAAAAAAAAAATTCATACGTTCTAATGCTTCGAGATAATTGGATTTCTTTTTATTCATACTGAATACTATATGCATTCTATATATTTATTTCTAAGCGGTACAATGTTTTACATATCGGCATCGCATATTTTCTTATTCTTAATCGGCAACGCGCGTCCTGAAAATCGGACGTCGAAATTCCTAAGTATCTCCGCATCTCCCTCACGCAGGACACAAACACAGAGATGTGTAAACACGCGTCACGCCGGGGCCGCGATCGCAGAGTTGTCGAGGTTAGGGACCGCGCGGGCGGGGTGGGGGTCGCGGCCGAGGCTGCCCGAAGACAGACGGAAGCGGCCGAGCGGCCGGCCCGCGAGGGCCGTTGAATTTCAAATCGGCGCTAAATGAAGCAAAGGGAAGGTAACGGCCGAGCTCGGCGCGCGCGAGGCGGCGCGGTGGGGGAAGGTCGCTCGATCTTCCTTACCGACCACGTCGCCCCGCGCCGCCCGCGCGATCGTCGTTGCCGGCAGGAAGGCCCGCGCTCTTGGCGGCTGCGTTTAATCACGCGCGCGTCGTACGCCGCGCGTCGACGCTTTTGCAGCCCCGAGGAAGAAAAGAAAACCCACGGCCTGGCATGCTAGTCGGCGGACCCGGAGCGGAAGGTAATGGAGAATTTACGGACGTGAAACGGGAGAAGGCCGGTAAGGGAACCATAACCTAGAGAATCGGCGAGCCGGAGAAGACGCGACGCGCATGTGCGGATGCGCGCGCCGGTCTCCCAACACGGCTCGTCACGGTTTTCGGAATTATCGGTATTCGATATCTTTTAGCGTCTTACACTCGAGAACGTATTCTTTTTGAAGGGGGATCAGAGATTTCCGTAAAATATACCAACTACTTAACGATCGAACGGTTATTTATGCGAGTAAATTGTCACTTGGGAAGGGAGGTTTGTTTTTCCCGTTTTTTAATACGCGTATTCTGGAACCACGGGATAAATTGTTACGCCGTTTTTATTTTAGGCATCACGTGGATACGTGAGAAATCGTTTCTTTGTTAATTTGCGGTTATTTGAGACTGACCACATATTCTGTATAACCAAACTTTCATCATACCGAAATTCTGTACAACTCCTCGCCCCTAACCTCGAGGAACAACGAGAAACTGCAACCCTGGTAAGCTCTCTTCCTGAAAAGTCAGTTTGAAACCCCTCCAGGTATATCCAACTTTGCATACCCTGCGCACGTAACGTACAATGTAATTATCGCCCCAAAAGTAACGAATCTACTCAACAATTAGATATTTATATGCACATGGGAATTGCAGCAGTTAGAAGATAGGAAGGATTGTGCAGTTAGAAGAAAAGATTTTCCTCCTAGGTACGATTTTCATGCCACGTTACAAATTGCCACGCCATCTTAATTTTAAATGCCAAGTAGGCCCAAGAGAAGTCGTCCCTATGAATTTCCATTTATTCGAACTGGGCTTTCTCATCCCATAAATGGCCACCCCGATCCAGATATTCGGTTCCCAAAATGACGTACAATTATCTCACCCGAAACTTGAGAAGCAGCTAGTAACTGCAATGCTGGTAAGCTCCCCTAGTGAAAAGTCAGTTTCCAACCCCGCCAGGTACCCAACTGTGCATACCCTGAGCAAGTAATGTACACATAAGATACGCACATCACATGTACATAGGGCTCTATTGGAATGTATACGTGCGCTTACACGCGTTTACACGCGTACAACGTGCGTACACATGCGGTATCCTGTAAATACTCCCCCGGGATCCTCCCCGGGGATTTCTGCCGATTTACCCCCTTCGAAAACCACCCTGTCTTCCTCGGCAGTGAAATTCTCTCATTCGGGTAGGAGGTGATGTTTTAAAAGAGACCAACCAACGAAAAGCTTTTCCCATCCTCCACGTATTCGTGCATCCCTCTTAATTCCGATTTACTTGACGTTACGTTATTTTTCCCTTATTCTTTTATCTCCTCTCCCAGCATTTTAAAATTCCCTATCTTCCTTTCTTCCTTTCCCACCGTCCTCGATATAATACTGCCTTCCTCCTCTCTTTCGTTATTCTTGCCTAGGAAATTTCCCTTCCTGGGAGAAGCTTCTCGAGAGTTCCTCAGAGCTGGGCAGCCTTCCAAAAGGAGAACCCGGTGTTACGGATTGGAATTAAACGGGCTTTTAGGATTGAAAAAAATCCACCCCGCCTGTATTTGCATCTCTCACTCGAGGCCCAGGTGAAAGTATTATGCGTTCACCTGCGATTATCGCGGCTCCAGGTGTCGATGGATTTATTCTTGCGCAATTACTCGGTAATTCCTCACGAAGCGTGGGATCGTCAACCCACCGTGCACAGTTAAATTCATCTCACGCATTGCCGATATACAATCCCACCGTGTGTACCTCATTTGAGCGCCGGTGTGACAAATTTTTCTTCAAATTTATTGCTTAATACGCGCACATATGTCGCAGACAGATTTCATACGGCTAATGGTTTGCAAACCAATTTACCTCGTCATATGATGATCATTTCTATCTGGGTTACTAATCAGGTATGGCCAGGTGAAAGTACTTCGCATTCACTTGCAATTAGTACGGTTACAGGGGCCGGTGCATTTCACTTGTGGCGATCGGTGAAGTGTCGAATGCTATTTCTATTTTTACAAAAGCGATGGTCATGTAAACATCGTTATAACTACACTTAGTAACACTTGTCGGCACTTCTGCCGCCGTCCTTTGTGCTTCTTTTCACGCGGTTTCCGCGACTAAGGTGATTTATCTCTGTCAGTAATTTCGTAATTATAGCGTTTTCAGACCTGCTGGTTCAGTTTATTAAGACCTCCCGAGAGTTGGGCAGCTTTCCAACGGATAAGACCTAGCATTGCACTTTGGATTTAAACTGGCCTTTTAGGGATGAAAAAGGTACCTTGGGTCTGCATGACTCTCGGAGTCTTGCCAGGTGAAAGTACCGCGCATTCGCCTACAATTAGACCGATTCAAAAAGTCGATTCTATCCCACCTGGAATCTATCTGAATCCGTTGGGAGTGCCTGTAAAATAACTCTTACGGCTCGTAACTTAAACCCATTTTAATTAAGAGTTGTTTCAATGAAACTAGGGACTCCTTTTTTTTTTTTTTCTTCATTGTAGAACCTTCAAAATGACTTCCACTGCTCATACTTTTAACTCCTAATTTCAATGACGAATTAAATAACGAGTTAACAGAGTAACCCTCGCTGCTCCTAATTTTAAAGTCCATGGACTTTCGAAAAATTGAAATTTCATGGCTGGTCAGGTACTTCCTCATTGTCTGCGTGTTTACATGGTAACGTTTCTTATTTGAGCGATTCGGTACTTCCAGTGGAGAGGAAGAGTTTTATTAAGATTTCTTTGAGGTCACCTTAGTTAAGGTGGAAACCGATATCAGTGGGAGCAACTCGACGTGTCAATAATAAATGTCATTGTTGTTTCAGCTGTTGGGCGGTGCCTGCTTCAGCCACGGCCCTTACACGTTTTACAAGGCGGTTCGAATAGGAAACGGACGAGTTTTGAGACTTGGCAGCTTCTTCCTTACGAAGCTCTGGAGCGATGCCGATCTCGTCAGCATCGGCGAGCTTCAACTTCTCTGGCTGGACAGTCGAGGGCCAAATCAGCCTCTGGCATCTTTGCGACTGTACTTTCTTCCGGAGAACACGCCGGATGGACGCAGGGATTCCCATGGAGAGGTGAGGGTCTTTTGCACATTTAGCGAAAATTTTATACCAATTATCCGAATCGTAATCGATCGACCTTTCGGCACTTAAGACGAGGGGGTACTCACTGAGGAAATCGTCGATCTTAAACGCCTCGAAGAGACGCGGAGGATCACCTGGAAAATCGCAAGTTGGAAATCACCGAACGCTGTCACGATTTTAAGACCGAGCGTCACTCGTTAACGAAAATTGCATTGCTGTATATGATGTCGAATCAAAGTAAGTCGTTTTAGCTGATTCCTAAGTGAAGAGCCCCTCGCACGGTTTTAAACGAAAGAGCTCGTTCCGAGAATAGAAAGATTGTTTTCCTTCTCCCGTTCGATCAGCCATTTTGTTTGATCGCCCCGCGAGGAAATCCAGGGATTCAGTTTGAGTTGTGCCAAAACCGGGACGCCTTATTTTATTTTATTTTATTTTTTTTACTTAGGAGGGTTTGACTGGCCTGGAAAACTAAATCGCGGGTAGGGACGCGTGTCACTATATCGATCGACTCCTGAATGCAAGTCTCACGTTAAAAGGATAAGAGTTTAGGAATTTATTCGGCAAGAGATTCGGCCATATTTCCGAGCTAAATTCGTATCTCTTACGGCAAGGAGGGTCGGGAAAGTGGGGGGGTATTTTTCATTCCTTCGTAAAAATCACCGAATTTGGCCAATCTCCCGCGAATTCGCGTCCCTCCAATCACCCGAAAATTAACCAACGAGGACGCCGATAATGCCCCGAATTACTGGGAATCTTCTATACCGACCCTCCGTAGGGGTGTATTTCGTCGCCCACGTCGGGCGAGATGGCGAACTTTCGCAAAAGATCGCCGAGCTTAATTGAAATCGCTTCTACGGGGGGGTACGGTCAGGCCACGGGGAAAGTAATTTGCAGAGAGGTCGAACTCGCGAGACAAATTTGTCCGGGTGATCGAAAATACCGGAGGGCGGTGAGCGTGTCCTCCCTGGCTTCGAAATTATATAGATCTCGGTTTAACCTCTAAATCCTTTATTCCTTTGATCGGTTTGCCGATGATATAATCTCAATCTCATTTCATTCCCTCGTAATGCCGTGGTTCATTTCTCTTGCCGAACCTCAAAGGGCCTTCGAACGTTCCGATCGAA
The DNA here is from genome assembly GCF_000612105.2 of Orussus abietinus. Lineage (NCBI taxonomy): Eukaryota > Metazoa > Arthropoda > Insecta > Hymenoptera > Orussidae > Orussus > Orussus abietinus. The sequence goes on along the minus strand of NW_019394240.1, from coordinate 241,107 downwards.
TCGAGGCTTGCGAAAGAAACATCAATGGCTTGTAACGTAGCGTTTGTATAAGGTAGAAATCTAATATCGTAGAATAATTTAGTGTTTATAGAATGACCCTTTGATATCACCTTACGAGGTACAAAATTGGCGGCTCGGGTCGCGACGTCGGTAACGCAGGTCTCTACCGCGCAGGAAGCGATCTCGCAGCCTCTCCCGCGGGACGCTCTTATTCCCGGATCGATTTGTCCGTCGGAGAAAGAGGGGACCCTTCGTCCCTCTTTTTCTCCGTCAAGGAGAAATGCGAGAGCGATTGTGTCGTCGAAATATCCGACGTCGATTATCGATGCTCGGTTTATGTCGGCTGCTAAACTGCTATTTCGAGTGGACCCTTTCGAGGCTCGATAACGATCGGAGGGTTGGAGGGGGATTTATCGAGGGGGATGATTGATTTCACCCCCTCCCCCCGAGGAAGCCTTTGACATAATTTGGATCTTCAGCCTTTTATTTGAAAGGAACTAGACCCCCAAGGAAACTAAATACCACATAATAACAAGAATTAGTATTCATTTATTATAGATTTGTGAGTAAATTTCATAATTTCATTACGCGTGATAATATTGGGAATATATGTAATCCAGTTACGATATGGAAACGCATTGAAGCATTTAATTAGAGTCGGCTCCTCGATCGGTGAAAAGTGGTTTCATGTAATATGTATGGGTGTTTTTTTTTTTTTTTTTAATAAGGGTAATTGGGAATTGATAACAATGGGAGAGGGATTATTCATCTCGCATTTATTTATCGCTTCGCGGTAATACTGTTAGCCGTTTCCTCGGATTAATTTAGTGCTTTAATTTTACGTACATTTCGCGCAATAATTTGTAATTCAACGCGAATGGATTGTTTTGTAATTCAATAGCCAGAAGAAATGAAGCGAGAAATACGGAGGGGGAAAGTTTCGACTTAGTTCGTGAAATGAACTTTCCCGAAGAGGGAGAGAGAGAGAGAGAGAGAGAGAGAGAAAAAAATAAAACTGCAATTACTGCTGAAGTTCGGACAGTTTGACGTTTCGGCTGGGATGAAAAGCAGTTCGGTGAAATAACGCTTTATAAAGCTTTCGCGGAGAAAGCGGTTAAAGTATGGTCGTGAAATATGTTGTTAAATTCGGAATTCTCATCGGTAATGGAATTTAATCAAATATTTAATTAACGGGATGGCGCGCGCCCGCCCTCGGTTTGTCGACTACTTTTAGAGAAATTAATGTTTAATTTGGAGAATTGCTCCGAAAAGCGGCGAATGAAGATGTCTTTTATTTTTTTTTTTCTATTCTCTTTTTATTACCAGATATACGGCTATATTTATGTTCTGCCTCCTGTACTATGCACGCGACACTCGCTGTTCCAATTGCAAGTATCGATTACTACCGTTAAAGCTTCATACTTCTATGTCAGCTGGAGGAGCTAGGAGACACATCGGGAGAGAAGTGATTAATTTTGACTCCGATGCCCTTTTAGAATCGCTTTGATTACAACTAACGCGATTTTATTAGCGAAAGAAGTAGTCTAATTTATCACGTACGGGTGAATTCAATAACATAGTAAATGTCAAAGTGAGGAATTAAATTGAAAATGACGTGGAGAGAAATAACCGGTCTCCGAGAACATTTTTTAAAACGGGCTTACATAAAATTACATTATTCCTGGGAATTGTAATAAAATGGTATTGGGTAGGTGGATAAGTAATGGCGCCTTTTTACACGTTACCTTACGCGTTAAAGCCGCCAATACTTATGCATCAACTCGATATACTGGTATTACTATTGGCATACGATTTTACTGGCTACTTTTCACTTTCGGTTCGCCGAGGTAGGAAATAAGGGAAAATCCACCGGCGTCCCTTCGTGAGAAATTTCGTTCCGTACTCCTGCAGGACAGACCCTGTTGTAAACCCTGTTAAAATTACGGCTCGACTGCTAAGAGGGTGGCGGACAGAGACGAAGGGATAATTGACAACGTCCCTGTGAAACAACATACACGCGGGTCTACCCTTGAATTGAACCCTTAGAGTCTACACGGCGGGATTAGTCACATTCTTTCGACCCTTCTCGAACCCTTCCGACGAGTTTTCGTCCTTTCGCGAGTGTTTTCGACACTCCTCCTTCTCTGATTTATCCCCTTATCGCTCCACCCACCCATAGTAATCACGACATAATACCGTGAAACCCTACTTTCTCGACAAGACGAATGAAATACCCACCCGATATACTCTTTTTTTATTTTTGTTTTTTTTTTTTACCTAATCATAACGTAACCATTCTGATATATTCCTACATTAAATGCTGCTTAATAAAAGATACGAGACTCATATCTCTATAGTACTTCCCAACGATGCGCCGGGATTTTTTATTCATATAAGTTGCTTTTTTTAATATCGCCGCCACTAAGTGTTATCTCTTTGTCGAGATTATTACAAAGCGAACGCGTTTCCCAGGAAGTTTTGTAAGACAGGGGGATCGCGTAATGCGTAATACACGATCGAGTCATGCAGGTACCGACATTACCCGCGCATTGTTCCTCATATCCCGGTATAAGATTCTTCTCTCACTCCGTGGAATCACTATAGAAATCGCTGAGTAGACGGAGCTCGAAATGAATTATTCAGAACAGCTCCTGCCACGTCGTAGTCATTTGCCTCGTCAGAAACTGTCGGAAACTGTTCCTGACTTCGGGGCTGGCTTCCTCGCGAACCCGGAAGCCTCGATCTTTACGACGTCATAAGGGAGCTTTTACGGTATAAACTTGCAGATATATTCTCCCCGGAATGTTGAAATTAAAAAAAATAAAAAAAGAGAGAATTATCAACTCGGTCGACCCACGCGTGGGAAAATAATTCCCAGCCGCAATAATGTATGTAAGATTAATTACCACGTCAATCCGCAGCAACGGCCGAAAAATATCGTTGACACCGTTTGTTCTTTCCGGAAATGAATGTTGCAACCGCGAATAGAATTTCCGTTGCCTAAGTAATGCAATCGGCTTTTTGTCCTTCGGATGCTTTTAAATCCTGAAATTCGGATATTAATACACGACTCAATTATCGGTAAAGGAAAATGAAATACTTGCAACCATCTAGATATGATCGCGGTCTAGTTTAATTGTGCTAAACGACCCGCGTGGTTACGAGGTATACCACCGACATTGAATTACAGGACTTGCGTGTCAATTCATTTTTGTGCATCACTAATTAACGTACCTTCGGGTACACGTCCCCTCGATTTTCAAAGGGTGCGTTTTAATTGCGTCCACTTTGTCCGATCTAAAATCCGGGATTATACGCGAGCGCTCACCTTGGCTCTATTTAATTTAATAATAATGAAGAGGTCGAGGGTAAATTTAACAGCTGATAATAAAGTCCGCTCCGCGGCGCACTTAACGCGCGAGATAAGCCTCCCCGGGGATGCCATTTACCCCGGAGTATGTAAATGTCATTACCGGTCTATGGAAATCAGTTTTCAACTCGGAGTTTAACCCCGTACATATATTTTAATTAGACCGGGCGATAATCGGTCCTCCCTAGAAGAAAAAAAAAACCACTCGTGACCCCTCTCGAAATCCGTAATCTCGAGTTTTCCTTGCCAACCGCGAGATTCAATTGCATCCCCGGCATGTACACTTATCGCTTCATGACTCGGAAATGTCGTGGACACTGCTGTAAACCATTGTATCGCATTCCCCTCCCCCTACGACGTGCCCAAGAGACACTTTACTCTCAATCTCCCCTCTGCGGTGCATCTCGATTCTGCATACGTGTACATGAGAGCTTATGCCCGCGTATGTGCCCCCACGGTGAGCTTATGTACGCGTATGTGCTTTCACGTGCCGCACTTGTACATACGCGGTGTATGTAGGTACCTGTCCCTCCCTTTACCCCCCTCTCTCTCCCTACTATCGTGCATTTGCATCTACTCCGGTGCATTCCCTTTCGTTTATACGCGCACCGAGGTTTTCGCCCGTACATGGGTCACGTTTATGCCAGTATGAAGAAATCTGTTTTGCAACAGACTGCGTGGTATCGCAAACGGTGATGCGATGATAATCTCGGTCGGGCTGTGATAATTACTCGGTCTAATCTCTGCTCGATATTCCACGTCGAAAGCCTCGGTGACAATTGTGCCCATAATTATGAAAGTGGTCTAAGTCATATATTTGTTGTTTCGAAATTACATTGAATTAATTTCGTTTGAAATAATATGGCGTGAAATAACTGATAGACTCATTTTTTTTTTTTAATTTTCACTTAGACCACTTTCATAATTATGGGCACAATTATCGGGATTGGGCTCCTTTGTCTCTCCGTTTGTCATTTTTTTTATCTTCCAAGGATGTCAATCGCTTTTGTCAATTACCCGCAATTTGGGCGTAGAAAGTTAGACTTATAAGTTTCACGTGATTAATCAGAGTACACTGTTGAGAATGAGCAATTGTTTTGAATGGACATTTTTGGAAGATCGTAGTAATGAGACTTGATATGTTATTGTTACTTTGCGATAGACATTTTAGAGTACGTGGGTACGTTGATTAGGAATAAATTGTCAATACGTGTTTAGAGTATGATTTCTGTATAGAGTTATCCAGGTCAGGGTTTTGCACGAGCCCATAATAGTTTGCGGTTTGCGAGTCTAGGTAACTTTTTCTTTTCCCATTAGCATAAATGATTTCTAAATTTGGAAAAAGGTCTTTCCTTTTCCAGGGAACCCGATATGCGAAATATATATCTTGTCTAATCTCGGCGGAATAAAATGTTGTTTTTATTTTTATCTCTCGTGTTCTACATACGCCATGAGGCGATTTACAATATTATTCAGCAGCGACGAATCTTGCTTTGAGAAAACGGGAACGATCCAATTAGCGTCGTCCAGGTACTTCCGACTAATTGGTCAAAGTAATTGCTCGAGGGCGATCCTCTCGGATTGTTTTCCATCATTTTCAAAGAAAAGAGCGTCATTTCGGTCTAATGACGTAAGAAAGACCTGGATAACTTTTAAGGAATTAATTAAAAGTTAAATCGTAGCAATTCTTAATTGCACGATTTTTAATTTTCATGTGTTTCTATTTTTATATGGGACATAAGTTGAAAGTAATAACACTTTGGCAAGTCAAGGAAGGACGTAATATTTTTTATGAATTATTTTTCTGAGTACTTATCGGGGTAAAAAAAAAATAGAAATACGTCGGTGTAGAGGGTGACACTAATTACTGATAATTAAATACGGTGTGAGGAAAATTGACCGGGGGGATAATTACGTTACAGAATTAAGAATGTGAAGGAATTGGACGAATTGGATTTCGTTGGGTCAATCGCAACGGGAACATTGGCCAACGAGTAATGAGAATGAGTGCAGGTATAATTAGCTCATGGTTAACCCAGGCTGATTTCAATTTGAATTTATTATGGTCCAACGGCGAAACTAATTACACGGGGGACAGGATATTTATAGCGAATTAGTGAGTCACTGATATGCAAGTATACAGGTGCATATATCCGAATTATCGTTGCATAGCAATCCGAGTGTACGAAGCGCCTAAATCAGGAATTCACCGAGAGCCAATCGATCGCCAATCAGTGGTTTCCATCCTAAATAGAACTAGTCGACTCCTTAATTAGATTTTCCAATTTCTTCATTTCTTTTTATTACATCCGAGCACCTCTAGCGGTCCATTGTTCTAATTCCTTTATACACCCCGGTATAAAATTACCGGCCATTACTTCATCCCATTTAACGTTTACTGCCTATTTACAGCCCAAGGTAAAATGTTGAAAGTAATTTCGGGACGGTAACGGATTCGTTATTAAAAATTTAATTCCCGCGGTGATTAAACATCCATTCGAGCCCTCGATTTACGAGTCAATTTGATTGGAAAACAACCGTAATGTAGGATCGGACATTGCAATTGATGTTACTTGAAATGATTAATTAATTAAAGGGGCTCGGCCCCGTCCGTTGTTAACTCGCGGTTAATTCAAGATGGCGATCGGGTGAACGCACTCGAAGAAAGCGCGGAGCAGTTTCTTTTCTCGCCGCGTGGTTGGCATTCCTGGGGGAAGCCAAGGAGTCCCGGCGAGTCCTTTTCTACGGGATACACGATGTTCGGAAGAGAGAAAAAGAAAAGGAAAAGAAGTTTGGAATTCGCCCGCCACCTCGACCGATCTGCCCTCTCTGTCTTTCCGCACCTCTCCTTCGTGCGCCCCCCTCTATCTCTCCTTCTCTCTCCCCCTTCCTTCCCCCTTTTTCCAACGAGGAATGGAAAGAGACGGCCGGATTTCGACGCCGAATGAGAATCCCGAAAGTTTCGCCCGTTCTGGCGCAGCCTCCCTGAAAAAAATTGAAATCAAGGCGCGTCAAAAGTTTTCTTTTTTTTTTTTATCGAAGAACTTTCGGACTTTCTTGAAAGAAAGCCTTTTTTTCTTAATTCCCCGCGATGGGAGTAGCAATGTTTATGGACGGATGTTGCACTTGGAATTCCTGCCGTGTTACGCGTTTATTCATTATTTTCCGTCGTGCTTTATCCTTCTTTTTTTTCTTTTTTTTTTAGCGGAGAATTTCTAGTTTAATTGGCACCGACGGTCCCCTCTTCCTTGCCGTCCCTGTTCATTAACAACATTTCTGCGCTAACTACAGGAATGCCTCGGTTTAAACCAAAACAGTAATCACAGGGATGCTGGAGCAGTCCGATAGGATTATGTCGAGTTCTCTGGTGAATTATTGCTAGCACAATGAACGCTTTAATCGAGCATTCGGCATGAGCTTTAATCGACCGGCCAGATTCCTTTCTAATACAACAATCAATTCAATTGCTCGAGTGATTTGTTTGACATTTCGAAGTTCGGCCGCGATTAATTAGAAGCGAGGGTAAACCGAGATTTTCGTGGTTTTCCCGATGCCCGACTTGGCTAATTCAATTAGGTACTTTTAATTAAACGGTATCGCCCAATTAGATTAACGATTCCCGTGTAAACCGTATTAATTAATCGACAATCCAAATCAACGACACGTTGCATGCATCGCATCTGCAACGATTCCGAAGATCTTCGGTTATCTTCCTTAATTTCTATTAAATTGGTTAATTAATTTTATTTCCTTTCCGTCTCGATTTCGCGGAGTGGAATTGCGATTTCTTTTTTTCTTTTTTTTATTCGCGTTGAACTTGTTACGCTAAATGAAGCGAGTATAATATTCGACTCGAGCTCGGGGAAAGTATCGATCCTTGAAGTCTGCATCGTTAAAACTGCCAGCTAAGTAAATATCGTTGAAAGTCATTATTCCTTCGAATTCGGCATCATGGACGAACAAGTTCCTCGCCCGGAGTCTAAATCAATAATTGTACAGAATCGAGAGCCCAACCTAACCTCTCGCTCGAGGAGGATATCCTTCGTCTTCATTCATCATTTTCGAGTTTCGCCTTAACCAAAAGTCCGTTAAATGAATGTAATTAACTTAAATTTTTGCATCCGCCAATTCTAATTAATTCAAACTCGAGCCAATTAACGTAACTGCGTGTCATCTCGTCTCCGATACCTAAATCGTTGAGAAATTTAATTGTTCGTCCAGAGATATTTATTTTTAATCTCACCGCGCCATCTTCTCGAAATATGATATTTTTCTAGAGAATTGCGAGGACCTCCTCTCCGCGGCCTGTAATTATCCCTAAACCGAAATTTAATAATTCCCCGTTCGGAAAGCACGGTCGGTCGAGCAGATCCCTGCCCAGGCTCTTTATTTAATGCAAAGCAATAATCACAGATACGACAGGCGAGAGTGGCCCGGCGGGATTACAGCGAGGCCTCCTCCTCCTCCCGTGAATGATCACTACTAGAATTATTGTGAGGTTTAATCGAACGCTTTAATCGACCTCTCGATTAAAGCGAGTGCATTCGGCAGAAGTGCGGTATGCGGCCGGCTTTTGCTGCAGCAGTGGATGCACTGAGTGGTTGGAGGGGGTAAACCGGGGTTCGGGGAGGGATAGGTTCGCCGGGGGTGAAGGGAGGGGCAGGGCCCAGTGGTGGGGGCCGACAGCCGCGGAGTGGGGGAAGGCTTCGAGGGAAAGACGAGGATAAGAGGACGAGAATAAGAAAGATGGATCGAGATATGCGGGCGGCGGGGCGAGTGGCAGAATGGGAGCGAGAGGGACGGAGCGATCGGCCGGGCCGCGCGTGCGAGAGAGACTGACGCGCCGCGCGTCGCGCTTCGGGTATATAACCCGGAGAGAGTCGGTGTTATTGGTTTTTGTTGCGCATGCCCACTGGTGGCGCCAATCTGGCGAATTATTAGTCGAGTTTAACCCATCGGACGACGAGGCGGGGTACGACACGACCCGGGCATTTAATTCCGCCGCTGGTGATGCCCCCCTCCTCCCCTTCTTTACCCCAATTGCATTCCCGTATATTATGAAGAAGTGAGAAGTAACGCTAAGCTCTTAAGGTGACGTTAAACCCTTAATCGTCGGCGGTGAATGCGAATTTTATATATCCACGTACCGCCGGAAACAGGGCGCCACGTTACCGACCTTTATGCTTGCATCGACAGCCGTGTCGTTGAGAATTGGCCCGAATGGTATAATCTATTTTTGTCGTTTCGGTAGAATGATCGTAGAGAGTCCCATGTTATATTTAAAAAACATTTTGGATTGCTGATTATCTGTATTCTAATTGAAAGGGAAGATCCTGAACCGACGGTCCAGGTGGAGGGATCTTCCTTAGGGCCTTCCATATTCACGGGTTAGAGTTTCGAACAATGCGGTCCACCCAATTCGGAGGAAAGTTTCATAAACGAGACTCCACTTTCATATCACCTTAAGGCTGCGAGTCGGGAAATGAGCCCCGAGGTATGCCTGGAAAATAGGGAGGGGGAATTAGCGTAATGGCGCGCAGGAAACATTTGAGGCGAGGAAACGTTGACGTCTAATCAGTCCTCCCATTTTCTCGCGGGCGAAAATTCCCTGAATGGGATTGGAATGTAACGACCGTCTTGCGAGGTGACATTTATGCACCGAAAGGGTAACTTGTCTCTCCTGTAATTAATTCGAGGTAATTTACTTTCCTTCGAATTAATTCCTATTAGGAGAATACGAACGTCGCGAAATAAAGGAAAAAAAAAAAAATACTAATTAGCGATTATCGAGAGCGATTGACCCGTGTTAGGAGAATACCAGTACACCGATAAAAATGCCCATGTACGTTTACATCGATTTTTATCAGTGTAGTATAATAAATAATACTAACTCGAATTAGCACAGGTTGAGAGCATATAGATACAGTGGTATCTCGTTCATTGTGTCTCGATACCTGGCGCAGCTGTGGGCAGGGCAGGGGAGGGGCGCTCGCAGGTGCAGGTGCATCGCATGCGCGCGCACACCGGAGCGGAGGGTCTACCTGCGATTTATAGGTTAACTCACTAGCGGCGACACTTTCGTTCTCGGATATAGCATCGGGAACGGGAAAACTCCCGCGTTTCGGGTTTCCGCCCGCGGAGAGAGACGTACAATGGGAAGGAGAGAGAAAATACAAAATGGGACCTGACTAAAAGCAGAAATACTGCCCAGCGTGACTTACTTAGGTAGGAGAGAAAAAAAGAAAAACTAGAGAGCCGAGCTCGGATACGGAACTGAACACGAAATTCCGGGAGAAGGTCGGAATCCTAACTTAAAATGGGATGTTTCGAAACCAGGTATAAAAGTAAGAATTAATCTTGAATGGTGTTGATTTATTTGTATTTATCCAGGAATGACATGGTGTATAAACATGTAACACGGTCTTATCAGATATGCACAATTACGATTTTCCTAGCCTAAAAATATAATATAATTATAAATAGTCATTATCTCCACAAAACGCGGCCAAAAAAAAAATGAAGAAAACGTAGCGTTTTTTTGGAGGCCTCCAAGCAAGGTTTGATATCAACCAAGGAGAGAGAAAGAGAGAGAGCAAGGAGTGCCTAACATCGGGAGGTCACGGTGAAATGCAATTTCGGGCCGCGCTGCATCCCGATTCGCGCGCGCCAGACCAATAATATTGCGGGCCACTGTACCGTTACGTGTTTAGCCCGCGGAGACTGGGCCGGGATTGGATAATTCTAATACACAGTCGCGCGAGTCTCTCTGTAGTAACCTTTGACCAACTCCCTGCTCCATGGAGTCAATCCCCCCACCCCGCGCCTTCATTTATAGGAGGCCCTCCTCCCCTTACCGCCCTTCCCCTCGCCGCTCGCCGGCCGAGTCTTCCCCCACTCCGCCGCCGCGCTCCGTCTCTCTCGCTCTCACCGCCTCGCCGCTGGCGCGCTCTCGCTCTGTCCTCCCCTGGCGCGCTTTCCAACCTAATGCCCCTCTCACTCGCTCTATACACAACCCGCTACTGTTTTCTTTCTCTCGCTTTCTGTGCGACGTGGCGTCCCCCTCTCATCCCTCGTGGAAGCCGGGCGCTTCCTGCTTTCCAGGAGAGAGAGAGAGAGAGAGAGAGAGAGACGGAAAATCGGCAACTATTCCCGAGGAACTCGCTGAATGGGGAATTCTTCAATTAAATCGTCCGTCTTCTTTCGGAGGGGGAAGATGGGCTCGAGAGGCGGCGAGTCTGCTTTACCGACCGATTTTGATAAGTTGCAGTTTCCCTTCCTGTTGTCGATAATTGGCCATGGGAAGTGGAACGAGGGGGGGTGCTCGCAGAATGTGGAGCGCTAGGGAGGAAATGCATTATTTGGGGGAAATTGTGGAACAATGCTTGTAAATCGCCGAGCTGAGTGCGCCGTTTAAAAATCGTAACAGGGCATGTATGATTAAAAATGCACACATATTGTTTGGGGGCAAGTAGTATTTCGTAGCTCACCGAAGAGACGCCTTGATATCGATTTTAAGTCGCTCGATGATTAGTAATGGTTGGTAATATGACAGTGCGGGTTGATTTTCATTTTTATTTTGGCTGCGATGGGCTTTCGACGCGGAGATGGGACTGTGAGATGATTATTAAATGATATGGCACCGCAGATAATTTATATCTCGGGAAGGAGTATCCGCTGAAGAAGTATTCGTAATGACCGGACGTACCACTTTCACTTTAATTTCATATCTGGTAATAAATATGGGAATGCGCAAGCAGCCTCCACGTTGGAGTTCCTTGGGTGAGATTCGTCGTTTTCGGAAAGTTCGTCGATAAACTCGCGATTATATATTTAATATTTACCCTGCCTGGCTGGGATGAAGAGGGAAAAGTCATTTCTTGGACGGGCAATTTAATTCACGTAGCTCGAGCTTGTTATCCATTTTGCGGGAACACTCGTTACAAGGGGGTCATGCAAAAGTGAACGTTTCTTTTTATAAATGCCCGCGACATTTTCCCACAAACAATATCTCATGGTTTATTCATCCCGCGGCGTCGCCATTTTTGTTGGAATATATAAGCGATTCCTTTTTGCGGCGATATTTACTGCTGTGGAAGCGCGGTGGAATTTGCAAAATTGCAGCAAGAAATTCCACCCCGGGATCGATTTCCCGTCAGCCCTTATTTACCCTTCATCCTTCCGTTTTAACGTCTCCTACCTTTTAATACACAATATGGAACGTTCATGAAGATATTTCCGCCCGATAAAAAATTCATTACGGTATTCCCTCCATTTGCGAGTTTTTATTATGAAAATAATAAGGCTCTTTCCTCTTTACCTGGGCGTTTCTATCGGCGAGGAAGAGGTTTTAGAAAGGGCGATTTTTGCAAAGGAAATATCGACCCTTTAATCTTTAAAGCGCAAAGCCTATTTTCGAAACCCTTCCTGTATTCTCGAAATTTTTATTCTCCGACTTCGAAGTGTGAAAATACTTCGAATAGTCTTTATGTCTCTACACTGGCCAAATACGTATTTCACGCTCTTTACTATTTTTATTAACTGTACCGTTACGAAAAAAATTTATAGTTTACGGATTTAACGCAATGACCGATCGCTCTTGTTTTGCTACATGTCTACATAAAAAGAAATGCGGGAAATCTTTGAAGGTTCCCCCTTTGCGTGGAGACTCACCCTTGAGAACTTCGTCGAAGGATTACGAAGGGGTCGGAAAGTAAAAATTACACCCTCATTGCATCGGCCCTCGCTTATCCGAGATTCCTCCATTTCCCCATTCTCTCCCCACAACAAAAACCCTAAACGAGATTCCATCCCCGGATGGCTCCCCTTTCCCGTGGACACTTTGACAAAAGTCGCGAAGGGTTGCAGCCAAGAGTTAGACCCGGGGTTGCATCGGCCCTTACTCACTCTTGATCTTATCCTGCCGAGTGTCCTTTTAATGTGAAATATTCCGCCCGGCCGGGATTCCTCCCCACCGGGATTGTCCCGAGGAATTATAAAGGGTTGTAAATGTTGGTGAAAAGTCCCGGGGACGACATGGGTCTCTCGAGCGGGACAAAGACGTAGTCGACGAGTAGGAGCGTAAAAAAAGAAAAAGGAGGGAGAAAGAAAAAAAGGAAAAAAAAAAGGAGAGTCGGAGGGCCGACACCAATGGACGGGCCGACGTCCATTAAGAGCCGGCCCCTTGTCTCCTGCCGCTAAAAGGACTAAAACTGAGAAATCGTAAAAGGCCACGGGTCTCCAAACCAGTTCACCGTGCCTAAGCCCTGCCCCTGTCCACGCCAATGGATCCTCTCGCCCCCTTTTTTCTACCTTCGAATTCACAAAGGGCATTTTGGAAACTGACCTAGTCGCGGGATGGACTCGGAATTGGGCAACGATTTTAATCAATCCATTTTGGTCCTCGTCCGGTCGACTTCGTAACGAGAGATCATTCGATGGGATTTCACGAAAGGATTTTACTTTCGGCTCGGTCGGGAATTCACTTTTTCCTCCGTTACCGTTGCCTCGGTTTCTTTTTTTTTCCCTTCTTCTTCACCCTCCGTTTGCCCCACCCATTCCTTCCCGTCCAAAACGTCAATAAATTAACAGTCCGAGAGCTACGAACGGAGAACCGCTTTCAAAACCTCTCCTTCCACGAAGTACATGGCGGCTGCGCCTTTGAAAATAAGGCAAGCAAACGATTTCGCAACGCTCAAAGGAGTTCAAAAAGTTCCCCGAGTAATATCTACGACCGGGATAAAGATCATTTCTTTCGCTCCCCCTTATTTCCCTTCCCCCCGGGCGCGTACCGATTATTAAAAAAGAGGCCCGGCTTTGCGTAACCCGAGATGGACCAGATTCCAAAATGAGTTTCTAGAAATTAAACGTTTCCCTTACCGCGATCTATTATCTCCCCTTTTGTTTGTCCGGCCTAATTCGGCTGGTCAATTCCATTGCTCCCTTGTCGAGATTTTATTAAATCAATTAATCGCCGGGATTATTATTTACCGCGGAAGGGTAGTTGGGTTTACGTAAAAGGGGACTTTTGCAAATTTCGGGGGTCCTGCGGATTTGCATACGCCTTAAAAGGGAGGTACCTTAATCCCCCCCTCTGCCTTAATATTAATTTCTCGTAAGCACGAAATAAGTATTTCCGACGAGGAGGGTCAGGGCTGAATATTAAATCAATAACTCAAAGGAAGGTAGAAAGTTGCCTAGTAACCCGGCATTAAACTGTCAATATTTTCATGAACTTTGGTGCCTTTAACGGGGCAACATTTTGCAGGATGTATTATAATAACCTCCCGCGATAAATCATAAATACTCGGGAAGTGACGTTGCGCGTTAATGCGTTTTCGACAATATTAACACGTTGCGTGCAGATAAAAAGCTCGTATCGTGGGAAAGGGAAAAGAAATAGGACAATGTGGAAAATAAGCAGCCGTTAATGTCATATAAATGCTAATAAAGCTATTCTTTTGGTCGTACGTGTCGCCGCATATGGGTCACGCATAAAGTCGCGGTTAGAGCTCGAAACTGCATCCTGGAATTATATATATACATGTTTTTAATCAATTGATTCCTCCACTAAGAAATCGGACATTTATCATATGCCTTATAAAGTACATTCACACCTCCCAGTCGGAGATTGGTTTACAAAATAGGGAATGGATTTTTTTTATTTATTATAAACCCTAATCGGGATCTCATTTGGTAGGGCTCGGAGTTGTTAGTGGATTTCGGTGGCTTTCCTGTTTTTCAAATTTGTTCGATCCGTCGAGAGAGTGCATTACGCTGTCAGCGATAATACGTCGGCTCGGTTTTGTACCTTTTGACGAGGAGAATCTCCAGACCGTAATTTAAAGATCTCATTACTATGCTGTCCCGCCTCCTCCCTCAAAGTCCCCTAGATCGGCTTTACGAGGTTCAACTTTCCAACATGGTTGCTCCTATGTGGCTTCCCAACTAATTTTGTAGTCAGTTTTCTAATAGGATTCGGGACTACAAAAGTATTACCGCGGTTGCGATATTAACTTATTAAATGGGACGTTAAATCGATGTGCAAATGGTCGAGGACACGAGCGACGGATGATTCCGCGAAAAATTCCATTCTCTTTTTTTTTTTCATCGGTGTCATCTTGACAAAAAAATGTTTCCTACAAATATTGTGGCGAACAACGTGTTGAACAAGTTTCATCTGAACTATTTTTTGATATCACTTACGAGTCGGGAAGGGTTAATATTTTTTCGTACAAAGGAGAGCGCAATAAGTAAGCAGTGGTCCTGGACATTTAAATCCGTATTAAATTTCCATCGTTTGAAAACAATTTCCCCCGAAACATTGAAAATCATGGTCTCAAACGGGAGAAGTTTTTCTGTCGTGTCTGTACTTTCCCGAATTTCGGTCTCTTGACAGAACACGTTTCCATCGCCACATAAATGCATAGGAAGGGTCTCATGTTAAACCGCAGTGTTATTCGATCCCACACCGATAGAGAGCGCCGGGCCGTGTGTGCGTAAAGAGGTACACACGGCTCACGTACGCACTAACACGCGCAGGCCGGCACACAAGTGCCTCTCTCGTACGTGCTATTGTGTTTCCCTCCGCCCTTGGCGTGTCTCTCTTTGTGTTTCAAATTTGAGCAGGGAGCGTGTAATAAACCTCCATTCCAATCTAAGTATCGATACCCAAGGAGCGCACCGAAATCCTCGAACTTTCCCGGGTTGATCCCCGAAATTAATTGTCAAAGTTAAGGCTGACACTTTATTAAATATATCGGATTGAAGCGTCGCGCAACGTAAGTTTGGACCCCGAGGGAAGTATATGCAATTATTGGACAGATTTATCCAAAACATTCGCTTTTTTCCCTAAAATATATTCCAAAACGAACAAAATCGGATTTAGCCGGAAAAACTTAAGTTATCCGAAGCAGTCGAGTTTGGTTAAGTGAACAATACTGGAATCAAGTCCACTCGATAAAACAGGACTACCTTTTTCTTTTCTTTTCGATTTTCTTTATCACGCCGGAAGTCGAAGACAAGGAAATCCCTGTCAAACCGGTCGGCGGCTCGATTAAACCTTGCGGCAATTAAATTAACATTTGCTCCTCGCGTATACACCGCATCACCATAATCCATTATCCTAATCCTAACAATACACAATCGGGCTCCGTAATCGGCGATCGGTGTATACGTGCCCGGAGATGGACTCGGGGTGCGCATGCGCGCGGGAGTGCAAGGCCAGGATGCAGAAATGGTTCTCCAATCGGAGCGTGCAACCATCCCCCCCTGCCCGCGCCCCTCTGACACGCCTTACGGCTTGCAATGCCGTGTCCGATTAGCATAGAGGGCGCGCGGCGGCGTGCGCATGGCCTGCCGCACATGCGCACCCGGCGCCCGCACACGTGACCCGCACCCGTGGGTATATAAGGGCGCGAGCGTGGGCGGGGACCCATACTGGCAGACGCGTCTGTCGCGAGCACGTGTCGTCGGGACGCCTGCGCCTGTGTGCGCGCGCCCGACTCGGCAGCGACGCGTAACCATGGCAACCCGTCCCTTCCGTCAATCTCTCTCTCTTTCACCCCCCCCTGTCACCTTCGCGTCTCTCTCTCTCTCTATTTCGCACTCCCCTTTCAGCCCTGTTTGTTCGTATTCCGCGCGAGTAGGAAATGCGAATAACGAATGAGGTACGAAAGTTACTCCGAGACGTTCCACTGCACCCCCGCCGATCGATTTTTGCACTACGCGGATGAATCCTTCCGTAGCGGCGAATCGGTCACTTTTCCACTTACCGATAATTATCGGTATATCGATAATCATATAAATCAGGAAATTTCGGTACCACGTGTTTTTTTTTTTTTCT
Organism: Orussus abietinus; assembly: GCF_000612105.2. Lineage (NCBI taxonomy): Eukaryota > Metazoa > Arthropoda > Insecta > Hymenoptera > Orussidae > Orussus > Orussus abietinus. The sequence continues at coordinate 224,896 of NW_019394240.1, read as the reverse complement.
TCGAAATTCGATACACTAGAACCTTGGTATCTCTAATTTTGTTAAATCGATCAGATGTCAAGACGGCGGTGTACCGATATTTCGATCAGCCGTGCTCCTATTCTACAATTATACGTACAATCAAACACAGTGAAAGCGAAATCAAAAGCAATTAAAGGAGCGCAAACTCGAAAAGGGTTAAGGAACTTCCCCGGGAGCGTGGCGTTAATTCTCCTCTTTTGGGTCACTCGGGTTCCAGAGCCCCACTTTGTTACACTTTTTCCCGCCCTTTGTGACACCCTCCGACCCCGTGTTTGCCCGCGCGTCGGGCAGCTTCTCCCTGAGCTCTCTCCTTCTCTCCCTCCTTATCGCTCCTCCGCAACGCCCATATCTCCATCCCCCCGTCTCTCTCTCTCGCGCGTCATGTTTTCTCGGGCGGAAACACAAATTTCCCCCCGTTACGTCCCCGCGCCGGGGGAAAAGTCGAATTTCCATTGTTGCAGCCGTCGCGACGCAGGCGGCTGCAAAGTATACACTGCCGGGCCGTACAATGGCCCCTCTGTTTTAAGGGGGATACTTTTCTCATTTTCCGGGCCTTGGATTTCTTCCTTTTTTTTTTTCTTTTCTTTTTTTTCCTTCTTTCTCTACCCTTCTCCCTTCGAAAATTCCGCCGCGAGGATCCCATGCAAACGATCCTCGGGACGTGGGGGACTGATCGACGGAATTAAGAGCCGCAATGATTACGGCTCGCCTTTCGAAGCCCTCCAATTCCTCCCAGGAGTTTAAGGAGTGCACTTTATTAAATAGCCCCTCGATATGATGGAGCCTGGAAGCCTGCTATCGCCTTCGGCCCCTTTTCATCGATTACCTGAAATAATCATATTGATATTTCATGGGTGTCACTACCCTTCTAAGGGTCACTATATTCACGTGGTAAAATCGCAAAAGATTCGGTACATCCAGTTTGGATGAAAAGATTCGCTAACGATCGACCCCTCGGATGCCAGGTTCGGTCGCTTTAATTACGCGTGCTATTAAATGCAATTGCATAAAAAGGGCGCTTATTATCTCTCCGCTTTGGGTATGTATAATTGCATTGGTATCATTTGTTTCGAAGTCACAGCTCGGGGAAGGCAAGACTGGCAGGGAATCGAAAATCGATGTGGCGGGGCTTACGCCACTGCGATCATAAGTTGGACTCTTTAAAGTCATTGGCGCGGCCCGCGTTATATTTAGATTGGGGGCACACCTTCTGTTCTCCGGGAATGAACAATTTACAAATTGATCCCCCCCTCTTGTTTTTCTGCAGTTATCGTGTCGCGGACTCGTTTCTTCCAGGTCATGAGAATTCCCTCCTACTTTCACGTTCTATTAAATAGAGGCAAATCATAAATTGTTTTAAATAATTCCCTTCGCATTATTTATTTATAATACCGAATACTTACTACGACAATGAGAATACTTCTTGACACGGTTTTTTTTTTTCAATATAAATATAAATTCGCCTTAGCTCTTCGCCCTCTCGAGAATACCGTCCGTGAAAATCCGACCTTACTTTATGCGATTACCGTTCAATAGAAAAGGTTCGAGGCGAGCAGCAGCGTAGGCGGGTCTATTCCCCCAAGTGGAGTCCGTGACGAAGTCTTCGTAAATGAACAGTTCCCGGGAAAACTGGCTAATGGGATTATTTCATTGTCTAGTACTTTTGAGATAATTAAATTATCGTACATATATATATATAATCACCCCGGTGGACTTTTCACTTTTGTTGCCTGAAAGTCTGGAGATATTTAATTCTTTAGCTCAATATATATGTATTTCCGTTTGGACTTCGCTAAAGGCGAACTTACTAATCGAGGTTTTAAAAGTAAATTAAAATCAATAACCGTGCAAGCGAAAGGAAACGAAATTTTTTTTTAACTTAAACGATACTTCCGTGCGTTTTCCAATATCATTATTTAAGAGGAAAGTGGTAAAACATAAATAGAGCGGTGTTTTTCGGATTAACACGCAATTCGTGCCACGTTTATCTTCCCTTAATGATCACCTCATGTTTATCGATCCTCTAGACTTAACGATGCCGTACACGCCCTCCAGTTCGCGCGAAAATCGGGGGAAAAATTTGATCGTTGGTGTCTCGAAAAGAGACGAAATAGGAAAACAAAAAAGGAGCCTATCGACTGTTGAATCGAGGCAATCGATCGGTTTCCCCTTGGAGGGCGTTATTCAAAAGTTGGCAAATTCCCCTCGTGGCTGCCCACGAGGACGGACGCCTATGAATCGTCCTTGACAGCTGCCCGGCCGGGAAAGTATTGTCGCCCCGTTCCGTCTAGCGCGCGGGCATAAAGCCCCGGCTTTCGGACAACGCTTTCCCGGCGGCCCTCGGGGGTTTCACAATAATAGGAAAAAAGGGGCCCCGCTATTCAGTGCCCAAAGCGGTTATTTCTCACTAGAATTTAATAACGCCTTGTGCTTTGATAACCTGATTACTCGCGCTTAGCTGTGCTTCCTCGCAAAAATTCCCCCGAAATCTTGCGAAAATGGCGCCCCCTCGTTCCTGCCTGCACTCCGAGCCGGTGCAATCCTTTTAGTCGTAATTGGTATTTACCCCGTCCGCCTTTCCGAAAATTTTCACGGGATCCCGTGTTGGAATTATACGCCATCGTGGTAATTACATTTAGCTTCGTGCCTCCCATCGGTTTATCCTCGAAAATAATAACGACAGCGACGCGAGTCGTTATTATTTCGATCGAAGATTCGCGATGGGACGTTATAGACGCATCCGGGAGGAAATTAACGTTTATAGTACTGACATACGGATTTACCTGCACTTTCCCTCCTTAGAAGATCGTGAAACGAAGTATTTGCGGCGGATATAAATTTTTCAAGTTTCATTCTTTCCTCTTCCCCCCCTCTTTTTTTTTCAATCATTACTGCACTATCCGTAAACGGGTTTGCGTGCGCACTCGAGCTCTCGGGCCTTCGTATCGCGCCTCTTTTTGGTTTTTCTCATTACAGTTGATAGGACGAACGTACAATTTGCATCCGTAATCAGATTCAGCCGTGGTTAAATTACGCTACAAGAAAGGGGTATCCGTACTCTCTATTTTTTTTTTTCCAATCTATAAATCGGTTTTAATTTCGGATTTTTACATTTAAAATGTATGTAAATCCGCCTCGTCTTACAATGTACCGACCTTCCCCTCTCGGAGTATTCATTAAGCATTTGCATTAATTTTTACTTATTCAATATCTACTTGCGTCACGCCGTAGAAAATACCGCGCATCGAGGCTAAAGAAATATAACGAATTATTAATTAATAATTTAACCTGGCCAACGAGTATGGTTTTCTTTCGGTTGTTAGCCACGGCTCGAGAACCTATCTCATTTCCATTTCTTTAGACATAACCAACTCGTTCATATAATTTACATTTCAAATATTAATTTCATTCACCTACGAATCTTTAATTAAGGTCCCAATTTTATTCCTCCTTCATTTTTAAGTAACGTCGCATTTGATTTTCCACGCGTTGGGAGGTTGTTAAAATCAAATATCGGGCCTGGTCCCTTGTTTAATAATTTCACCACCCCCCCCCCCCCTCCCCAATTATCCCTTTTCCTTTTCCTCGTTAACGAGCCTTTTGCGATTCTCCTGAGGGTGTTGTCGAACCGATCCTCTCGGCAGAGTCATTATTCGAGATTAGAAGCGACGTTCTTGATGCCCGCTGTACCGTGGATACATAATTTCCGAGAGTGTACGAGCACACTATACACAGTGGATATACCGTGCCACTGAAAGTTATTTATAATGCGCGACTGAATGTGCGCTGGAAGGTTGAAGCACGAATTGTATATGATGGAATCGTGTACGATAGCGACTACTCGGTGCGTACACTCCCCCGCAAAAATGTTATCTCCTACGTTAATCGAAAGTACCCCCTTTAAGGTGATATCAATTATAGGTGATGTGAATTAACGTCAAATGACATTTTTTTCTCCCCTAACTTTTAGCTTAATATTGACCGCTAAGCTCATAAACTTGAGATAATAATTTCGATGTCTAATCTCACGATATGAAAATGCAATTAAATTGTCTTGGATGGTCTAATCGGATAATTTCCGATTACTTGGATACCAAGGAAAGGAAGAGAAGAATTCTTTCCAAGGAAACGTAACTCGTTATTCATATTTATAACGTCGTTATTGGGCAAGAGGGAGGGGACAGGGAAAGTTCGTATTGGCCAATCGAAAATTAATGGACTGATGAATAATTTCACTGTATGGATAAAGTTGGTAACATTGGGCGGGGGAATATGTCGGGCTGGTTGTTCATAATTCCGCGTGGTTAATTACGCCGAGTGTACCCTCCTTTCTGACGAAATCGTAAACGGCGTTATCAGATAAAACGATTCTAATTACTCGCTGATGAAATACGACTTCCTCTCCGAGCGGATTATTTTTATTCGGTGCTCCCCCCGGCCCGCGTTTCTCATATTTTCTTTATATACCATTCTCGTAATTATTTATTATTCCGCTTTGTTACTCCTTGCGAGGAGAAAGCACATTTCTCATTACGATCGCCTTTGACCGCAGGTTTATTAAGTTAACCGGCGTATTTCCTTTTCCTTGATTTTGCGGCTACATTCGACAAAACCTCCGAGCGTCTCCGCCGTGAAAATCGATGTTAGGCCTCGATGAAAACTTTCTCTCTCTCTTTCTCCCTCGCTTTCATCCTCGAGGTTCGCGGGAGGACCCGAGGAAGAGGGGCACGAAAGAGTTGCGCTAATTTATGAGGAACAACCTCGGGCCCGGCATAAACATTGCTCTCTCACGAGGAACGTTTTCCTTCTTTTCAATGGCCACTTTTAACGACGTCTACACGAGTGAGCCCCCCTCGTCGTCCGGTACAGAGGCCCGCAAAAGTGTCCTCCACCTCCCGAACGCTTTTCAATCCTTTCCCCCTTTCGGGACCGACAAAGGAGGTCCCACGATTTTCTCCCCGGTGAAGTCTCTTCGGAGTGTCGGAAATAAATAATATAATAGGAAAGACTCGTCCAAGAGGGTCTCCGTTTAGTTTCCAAGATATTTCAACCGCTGGACCCTGAACGGGCACCTTTAACCGCGCCTTAATTAACCCGAGGATATATCTATAAATTAATTTTCCCACGTCGTTTACTTTTATCGGGTGTCATCGCTCCTCTCGTGAGTCATTTAAGCTCGTATGGATCTAAATATTTAAATAAGTTCGGTACCTCCGAGGACGTTAATTGATCGAAGGCTGGGTTTGGGATGGTTTCAATTTTTCTACGACGATTTTAGGGAATTCCTAAGTTAATAATATTTATACCACGCGTTTACCTCGATTTCTCCTAAAACATGGATTTATACTAGGCGGCCGTTGCGCTCCACATTTATTGTTAAATTAAAATTCAGTGACCCCGATTTCAGGAGTGGCCGAGTTTGGCGTTGCTCTCGACGTCTCTTTAGGTCGTCGCGTCTCTCTCGCTCCCGCGGCCCGCGGCATGCGTCCGTCCTTCTCCCTCCGCGCTCGAAAGGAACGTAGTAAACATTACTATTCTGATTTCACCGATGACACTACGACTCGGGGTTATAATTAAATTCAACAACCGTGTACCCGCTTCCCGAGAACCTTCCTGACCCCTCGATCTGTCGAACAATTTATTTAGAAAGTGGATTAGTTCATGAGAAATATACATATTCCTAATTTGACTTCCGAAATCTTCGAAGTCGCGTAGCCTTCGGGAGGGTGAGATTTTTCGGTGTTATCGGTGACCTGGAAACGTCGACGTTTGACGTTTCTGCCTCTTAAAACCCGGAGTCCGTGATGTGGGAATTAACTTGGCAAGATGTAGCAAGTGCGTTTGCATTAACCTTGTGCATTAACCTCGGCAATGAGGTTGCTCGGCGACGCGTCACGACTGCAACGACCGTCAGAAAAGAGACACATTTTTTCTCTCCTTTTTTTTCCCCCCCACTTCTTTCCCTCGAATCCTAATTACATTCAGAGTAAAACCCACTCCGGCGTCCGCGCAATTTTTATTCCGTAAACGATATAATTTTTCCGCGCGGGGGGATAAAATTGATCATCGCTCCTTCAGCTCCGGCGAATTGATGATCGTTGAACCGGAATTTCATTATGGCCAGTTTTAGATTTTTACATTTACCTCGAGGACGTATACGGTCGGAAATGGCTCGTAAAAGGTAATGGAATTTTTGACACGGTGATATGTAGACATTCCTCAGGGGAAGAAAAAAAAAAAGAAAAAAGAAACAGGAAAAGAGGCTCGCTTTGTTCCTGGCATATTTTATCGCGAGTGCGCGCGGAATCATTTCTCGAAAATCCCACAATTTTCTCAAATATTCGACATTTTTACTTGTAACTGCTCCGTACTTCCTCCGTTATAATTAAATNCACTTGCTAGAGCGAAACCTCTATTGATTCGTTGTTATAAAAAAAAATAATAGTCACATTAAACATAATTGTAATACCTAAGTAGTAATGCATTCTCATGCACGTTACAAGAGGGGATTTAAAAAGTTCGTGGGATTTTTTCGGCTCGAGTTTAATTCAAATTCAGGTTTTATACGAAATCCTAAAAAAGAGGGATAAAAGCCCATATCTTTCCATTTCGCTCGCGGGGATTTTTAAACCCCCATTTCGCGAAATAACGAGACGATGCGCCTTTATCACGTATCGGGTATAAAGAGGAGAAAAAGTAAAACAGAAGGGAACAGGAGGAGGTCCGTATATCGATCTGGCGTGCGAGAACCCACCAGAAAACATGGCCACCAATCGGAGTCGTGATTAACTACCTAATTAAGTTAATGTGTCCGATCAAATATGGCCGCCGAACTAGCTACGTCAGCAGATGCACACAGCATGTACCAGAGGGAACTAGCAATGTTCTACAAACCCCTCCATCTATTTTCTCTGGAATCGATAACGTATCGGGTGTTGCGATATCCCCCCCCCCCCACGTTTATCAAATTAATACCAAAATATGTACACCGCTAGGGGTGTTTTTATTTTTTTTTTAAATAATTACAAGTAAGATCCCTGCAATCGCCAGTGGTAGAAATGTTGAGAATTCTAATATTTCATAATATCTAATTAAATTGGCGATTCCAAATCTCGAGGAAGGGGGCAATGACGTTGACACGTCTTTTTGCCCGACCCTTCTGTCATTATATAAAGCGCCTCGTAAATGCGTGCAGTGGCCATGGATAAAGAAAAACGAAAAGCGAGGCAACTCGCTCCTTCGAAGGTCCATAAAGAAGGTAAAGAAGCGAATGCTTCGGGGTAAAATAAAAGGAGCCCCGAGGGGGGGGGGGCAACTTTGCAAAAGGGTTATCGAGATTTTCTTCTCCTCGCAGTTCATTACAGCACGGAAAGAAATAATCTAGCTCCTGCAACAATGCCGCTGCGAAGGCAAGTCGTTTGACACGCCGAACTCTGACGTTTATTCCTATAAAAAACAACGATATAAACATTTAAGAAGGAGATTTTCTCAGGGCCGCTCCTGCATTCACATTGTTAGTAATTATACTGTTTACTGGATTATATCGTTGCTGAGTTAAAATGAGAAAATAATGGTTGCTAGGTTACCGCGTCGTCTCGAGGCGTTTAATCGAGCGCGATTCGATTTAAGGGGAATGCAAGGTTATTCCGCGATAATTATCGCGGATTTACAGGAGTTTGTTAATAAACGCTTTAACATTTAAATCTGAGGTAATTTCCATTCCTGGGAATGATGACTTCATTCGCATTATTGATAATTACGAGCACCGTTGCGGAGGTAAAAGGAGAAAATAAATGGTTGCTAGGTTACCGCGTCGTCTCGAGGCGTTTAATCGAGCGCGATTCGATTTAGGGGAATGCAAAGTTATTCCGCGAGAATTATCGCGGATTTGCTCGGCCCCTGGACCAAGAGAGCGGGATGCTGTAAAGAGACAATAATAGTTATATCTCCCTCCCGAGATGCATTATTGCGGATCCGAAGGGCCGGGGGGGAAACCTACCGCGGCAACTCTCCGAAATAAGTCGACTATAAATAAATCGGTCGTTGCCTCTCGCAGAACCACGGAGAGCGAAAGAGGAAGAAAAAGGGAGGAGCACAAAGATGGAAAGAAACAAGAGAGCGCCGAGGAGGGGAAAAACAAGGTGGGGAGGAAATCGAGAAACGAGTCGTTTATCTCGCTTACCCGTCCTTGCTCGGTCTCTCGTCTTTCCCCGGAAATTCGCAAAATCGTTCCCTCTGTTATCACGAGCTCTTTTATCAACCGGGCTGCGAGCACTTGTCATAAAGTCTCCGGGAAGTTCTTTCGAATCTCGAGGAACGGGATGAAAGGGGACCCGGAGAGGGAGTTTAAATTCCGTGAGTACATATACTTTCTTGGCGGTATGAAAAACCTCTAAGTTATGATAAGCTCAATTTGGGATAAGTCATTTGCAGTTATCGAAAATCACGCCCTCGGAAAAATACATGCCTAGAGTTGGAAACTTCTACGTGATAACGTAAATTGTTCGTAAATCTGCGAATCGAGTTTCGGATTTTACGGCGCTCCTGGAATTTATCGCAGTTAATTTTGCACGGTGCACGCGATAAGGTAGAAATAAACAGTAAATATACGTACTTATTTCCCCTACGTACGTACCTAAGTACTTACTTCCCTATTCCTTTCGCAAAGTTCAATACTTCCAGGATTACTCGGTATTAACGGGCGGCAATCGCGATGGTATTAATTGGCATGTCGCAGGACAAAGTTGCATGCCGTTAGTGCGAAACTTGCTCGACGCTATGTACCTATGTACCCATGTACCTATAGACCCGTTGTCGAGGAGACTATGCACCCGACGCGCATTGCGCAACCTGCATCGTGGGTGGCATCGCGAATTCCATTATTCCGCCGATCGATTCCTGCAAATCCCTCGGGAATTCCGAGTGGCCTCTTTGTTTTTCTTCCCGAGTTAGTGCCTCGCTAAATCGCCTTCCCCGAGAAACCGACCTAATCGTCCATTAGAAGCTTTCATACCTGCACGCTCGAGAGGCCCCGGATTACACGAAAATTTAAATAAAGGAATATGTTATCCCAGGTCGGGATAATCGACTTCCACTTCTGGAAATTAACGACCACGATTTACAAGAATAAATGATATGAAGATCTTTCATAACTATCGAATTGCACTTACCCTACGTAGCGATGCACGTGCACTCGAAGTTGGCTAATTTCGCCGAGTGCATCCGGCGAAAAGTAAACAATGATAAATAACGTGACGCAGACCCTCGCCACATGACTCGCGGAGATTTCTCAAACAAAAAAGTACAAAGTCCACTTAATCTACGTGCTAATGACTTTTCTCAAAGAATTCAGAAAGAAGATTAATAACAGCCACGGCGGAGTAACATTGTTTAACCCGTGGCATTAATAATCCATTATGGTTCGATTTGAGTGCGATCGAATTTCAATGTAAAATAAAATGCAGGCTAGTTTTACCCAATGTTAAAAAAGTAAAACAATCAACGGTTCATAACTTATCTTCGGTGGTTAAAAATATATTCTTTAACCCGCTTGAACTGCTTTTACGGGTTTTCTTTCATTTTTTTTTTCTATGCACCTGTCAGAAAAATCAGTATTTTCCCTGTCAATAATTACGAGGCCCCTTAAAAACGTGTCTAAGAAATATTCCCACGGATGCTCGGCAAGCCGAAGCCATCTCGGTTCGAATTAGCGAAATGCAAAGTAAGCGGTGATAACGGTATCGCGGCCGGCGCTTTCGGAATAATAACGACGAAGTGCTTTTCCGAGGGGATAATAAGACCGATACATATATATATTTATATTATAGTATATATATATATAATATATATACATATATATTATATCAGCGAGCTCGCTTTTCGCCGGGACTTTTCCGCCGTTGTTTGCGGTAACGGTGACGAGTTATTTATTCTTTTTTTCTCCCCGCCGCGAAAACAATAAAAAGGAGGCAACGGGTCGTGCGACGAGGAAAAAAGTCCGGGGAAAAGGAAAAAAAGCTACGCTAACGGTAACCGCGTGCAGTTTCGCGAGAGAGGGAGGGAGACGGAGAGAGTTTCGTGTCACTGTCACGGTGCATTTTCCGAGAGGAGAAAAACCATCCGGCGGTTTAGCCGAACAAACGCGCGCGCATGTACGGGCCCCGTATGTACATTGAGCAGCTAAATTAACGTCTAATATATATGTACGCAAATGTTCGAGCGATATACTCGAGCCGAGTGAGAATTCGAGTTTATGCAGCTGACGGGAGTTCTCCTCAGAAAATTGGAAAGACGGGAATAATGATTAATATCTATCTTCTCGATTAATAAATCCCGAGTTTGGGATTAAATGTTGAGAATTCTTGAGAACCGGATGGCTTGTATATTTTTTCTTCGCTTTTGACATATCCGGCCTATTTTCGGAGGCATTTACCACGTGTTGGAGGATCATTTACCTACTTGATATAAACGCGCATAGGTGTGTGTGTATGCACGTGGGCACGTGTACGTGTATATTTGTTATGTCAAGGGGTTAATGTCACCAGAAATACCCAGAAGACCTAGTACACTGCATCATTTGAGACGATGACGCACTCGCGTGATACACGACTCGCACGCCACTTGCCGGTGCTGCGGTGACAACTCGAATTAATCGGCGCATCGGCGTGCACGCCTAAATCGCGCACCGATCAATCCCACGCCTATGTACTCGAGTCATGACAGTAAGTGCTCTGGCATGGCATTAATGACAGTACGGAAAGTAATTGAACTTCGACTTCTATAACCAGTTATTGTTCTTAACGAGTACACTCGTCATGAAGAAATGGCAATATTCGAAACGCAACAGCTGACTGGGTAAACAGCTTGTCATTACACTAAGAAAGATGGCGGTCGACTTAAAGAAATATCCATTGCGGTAACAAAATCCTACGATTAAATATATCCAAAGGAATGTTGCTCGTTGACTTTACATTATAATGTTGATAATATAGGTTTTTTACCCTGCATTTGTCTCTCTTCGTTAACTTAAATTGCCCATTCTCTATTAAGTTGAACCGAATCCTCTAGAAATTCGCGTCCACCCCGTCCGTGTAATTTTCCGCGAGCGTTCAAATGATAATATCAGAAATGGACTTTACAGGCGGGCATTACATTTTCCCCGGCGATAAAGTTGAATCTCCCCCCCCCGAGCTCCATCCCCCAGTCGAGTTACTCAACCCGGGATTTGCGAAAGAAAAAGAAAATCCATTCGGAGTAGCTGTGTCCCATCTTCAACTCCCATTTCGAGATTTGGATAATTAAAACAAGCACTCGTAGGAACAGAACCGAATCTTCCTTGACAACAGGGTAGCATTTCTCCTTCCATCCTGCCATTTCCGAGGTGAATTACCCGGTGGGTCGGGTCTCCCATTTTCGCGGGGGAGGGACCGAAGGAGAGAGGGAGAGAAAGAGGGAAACGGAGAAATGGGGAAAGAGAAGAGCCTCGCATTCTACTTCTACTTCTTGCCGACGTCGTGTTCGAGCTGTTCTTCGAAACTCCTTTACTTACTGCACCGACGGGGAAATTTGACAAGTCATGAAAAATCGGAAAAGCTCCGCGCCCGGATAAGTGTTGTCCACTCGACGCCCGGCAGAGCCGTAAGAAAGTGGACCAAAGTTTCCCCGGCGAAAGCTTGCCGATTTATTTGCAGAATAAAAGGAATAAGTCCTCGCCTTGGGTCGCTCGGGGAACTATTGTCTGTACCGAGAGTAATGGATCGTGGCAAGAGTGGACGTGCTCCTGTAACATACTGAAAATTAAACCGTCCCAGGCTCGGGCCTGGAAACCGGGATATAGTAATGGCCATTGCTATTGCCCAAGGCTGCAAAGTGGGAGAACAAAGGAAATAACGTCCTAGTTAACATTCATGAAAGCGAGTTAGGCGATCGCCTGTATTGAAACGAAACTTTTTTAAAGCTCTCCGACACATGCAAATCCCTTTCGCGCCTCCTCCCCCCGTCTCTCTATTTTTCGCGCACGTATTTATTACACTTTATTACTCCGCTTGGTTTTAATTATCGGACTTGTTACCGATTAAACGCCCGTGGCAAAGGTACCGATAAAACTTATCTCCAAACTGGGTGCACCGATTCATTTGAAACTCCACCACGAGATTGTGGAAATTTAACAAAACATAAAAAATTGTATATTAAATATATAATAAAAATTAAATTCTTTTCTTTAAGAATTAGATATAAAGTAAATTGACTAATATATCATATCTAATTTTATATTAATAATAATAATGTTACACTAAATATCATATAAAATTAGATCTTTACCCTTCGAAAATTCATTATTTATTGATTAATTTTAATCAACCCTGATACAAAAGGTACAAAAAATGACGCAATCACGTATTAAAGATTCAGATAATTCCATCCAATTTGCAGAAAAGCTTTATAAACATTTCACGTTTTGACACATACCTTCGTGTCGCTTTAATATCAAGTACCGATGGACACAAATTGATAACATATATTATATCGATGTAAACTTGGGAAAATGTTGCAAAATGACGGTAAGGAGGCCGCCTCGCTTTTTGATCCCTGTTGCTCGGAGGGAAGCACAAACGAGGAAGTCTAGGCTAACTTTGAGGAGAACTCGCGGAATCAGCTCGTTATGGTCGGCGATGTTGTTAAGTCGATTGGGTTATCGAGTTGTCGCCGAATGGCATCCTAATTGGCACGGCAAAGCCGCCTAACGAATTTTCCCAAAGAAACTCGAGTATCTCGAAATCCCGAGCGAAAGATGCGACCGAGGCTCGTTGGTTCGCTTAAAGAGCCGATATTATCCAGAAACGCTTCCTCGTCGTTTTGAATAATTCATTCCCGACATTGTCGCCAGTTATGTATGTTAATGTCCCCCCGTACACGCGTGGACGTGTTACACGTACGTACCCCTGTTGACTCGGCCTTGATTTCTTGTTTATTTTAATGGCCACGAAACAATCGCTGGAAGCGAAGCGTGTCCTTTTTTGCCCGACCCTGCGGGGGAGAAGAAAAAAAAGGTGGCAAATCGACGCATACGGTACTTTTTTGAAAACCAAGGTGGATTTGTGCCAAATCCCAAAAAGATAAACGATTCCCGGCAATTTATCGAGACACTGTATTTTGGATATTTGGACCGAGGGAAAAAAAAATTGTACGTTTAATTCTCGGTTAATTATTCTGATTGGGAGGCGGTAATTAATTACGCCAAGGTGTGTACGGGGAGTTAGGAGAAGGTTTTAATTAAACGAGGGAATTGTCCTTTCACGGGTCTTACCGACTTAACGAATGTTTCAGAGTTGTTAATTATTTCAAAGGTAACTTTTGCCTGAATTAATTGCCTGACGTAGGGGCATAAATCGCGGTGTTATTAATTTATTGATTTACCGTGAGGTGCGTTCCGCATTAAGAGTCCGTTATGTGGCTAAGCAGCGTTACTTGAATTAGGTTGCATAACCGCAAGTAGTCGAGCAACCTCGTAGACAGTGCTCAAAGTCGGTACAAACATTAACCCTCGGATTCACTTGTCGCGATTATTTCGAGAAACTCGGCCTCTTGCTTACCTCTCTCCTCCTGCTCAGCTTTAATATCTCATTTTCGCGGATATAATTTCGCATTATCGGTTGGGCAAAACGTTTCATTATTGCGGGTATTAAAGGCGCTTGATGTCGGCACTTTTATTTCGTATAAATCGGATTAAGTGGATTTATTGGGAAGGGTGCTGTCAACGCGAAATTATTAATTCCAGGGGCTCGGTGTCTTTATATCTCGAATTAATTCCTCTTTCGATCTTGGCATTCTTCATTTCGCGTATTTATTTATCGTTATATACTGGTCGGGGGGTACAGCTGCATTTTCCAACGCGCCGAAAGTCGATGGATTTATTCCGTAAACGAGAAATCTATTTTTCATATACTCTGCCGGGCAAATAGGATTATCGACGTTTCCGGGACGCGACATTTCCCGCATAAAAATGGGAGGCCCGAATTAATCGCGGAAACATCGAGGCCGACGTGTATCGAAAATAATCGAAATCCTGAATCGCGAATAAACCCCGTAGGCAACATCGAAAATGCAATCGAATAAAGCCTGCACTCCGGACGGTCTAATTAATTTACGTAATAAAAGTGCCCTTATCAGCAATCCTCCAAAATCCACATAGGAACAAGAATTAAAAATCACGAGTCGCAACTTCTCCCGACAAGACGAGAAAATCCACGAGGTCCCGAAATGCCTAAAATGAATCAAAATAATGTAAAAATGCCAATTTCCAAAACCTTCCCCAAAACCCGGAAACGAACATATCCCGGGACATGCCCAACAAAACATCGGGTTATTAAAAACCACCCCATCTCCATATTCCCATATTCTTTATTACGTAAACCCATTTCCCCCCCACAAGTTACATGGTCGAACCGTTGTCGGGGGATGAAAACACGAAAATCTCAAAATGTCGGAAGTCGACGTGTATGGGCCGCTTCGAAATTAATCGAAACTCGTCTTTCGAGTCCGCCGTAGCAGCTCTTGATGCATGCGCGACGTGCAGTTGACAAAGGGCAGGCCGTGCATGTAAAAGCGATATTCGCCGCTCGTTTCTACGCGCTGCGTTTGACGTGGCACGCTCTCTCTCTCTCCCTCTCCCTCCTGCTCCCCGCGCACGCGCGAGCGCACGTCCGCACGCGTGCGCCGCCCGGCCGCGTGTGAGCGTGTGCACGCGCGGAGATCCTGACGTAGAGGAGATGGTGCAACCCCCTCCCCTCCCCTCCCACCCCGCGCCGCCCCCTACAGTATGTCGGAATCGACTGTTGAAACTCGTTGCATAGCTCCGTAGCCGACTTCGAGATTTCACTGTTATTTTGGAAAATCGGAACCTCGCGTAGGGCGAAAATTGTAAACCAATCTACTTGTATTTTTAGTTCGGTTATTTTCCCACCGTTATCAGTTCCACTTGTCTCTTAATGGGTTTTGGAAAATCAAGTAGATGTATCTAGTGGTTGTCGAAAACTTCAAAGGAATGGGAATTATAATTAGAGGTGACATAATAGGAAAGTCCGGGGGTAAATATAGAAAGCGAGGATTCGCGCATGACGTGGGTAATTTATTTTCTTGGGGAATATGATAAATCTTTGAGAAAATTTCTTGGGGAGGGTTTTCCTCGTCGCGCGGTTTTTCTTCATTTTGAAGCCGTTGTGTGGTTGATTTTCAGCTATTTATACGTCTTGTGGGTGATATGTGCCCATAATTATGAAAGTGGTCTAAGTCAAAATTGAAAAAAAAAAAAAAATGAGTTTATCAGTTATTTCACGCCACATTATTTCAAAGTAAATTAATTCAATGTAATTTCGAGACAAAAAATACATGACTTAGACCACTTTCATAATTATGGGCACATATGTCAGAAATGATTTTCTAGCTTGATCTCGGGATTGATTGAATTTTTCACTCGTCCTACGGATGATACTTCGCGGGGGACAACACTTGGCGCGGAAATGCAAATCGAGGGGAGGTTGATTCGCGTTTGCGATAATTATTTTGCATTGTATGCATAACAATGACGGTGTGTTTCCGCGACGCTCTTCGTGTGGTATCGTGCGGTCTCGCCCTCTGCTAGGAATACGAACACACGGGTGCGTGAGCTCGGTGCAACCGGTGGGTGTGTGCGTGAGCTCGGTACGGTCGGTGAGTGCATCGCTCGATGCAGAGCATGTATTCTACATGTACATACTCCCTGGATACATGCATAAACGCAACGTCTCCATTTGATAGCGTTTCGCGCAACATTTCCTTTGAAAAGATATTTCCTTTAGGAGAAGAATTCCCATCACGATTACGGAATTCGTTTAATATGCAAGAAATAAATATGCCTGTGTAATCAGCCGTCGTAAATAGTAATGATTGCATGAAGTAATGCAAACAATGGCATATCGGTATAAGTTCTGATATAAATATTTCTGCAAACGTACCTCGTAGTAAATTTACTTATTAATCGTAATTAATTAATCATCGTGATTACGGAATTCGTTTAATATGCTAGATATAAATATGCCTGTGTAATCAGCCGTCGTAAATAGTAATGATTGCATAATGTAATGCACACAATGGCATATCGGTATAAATTCTGATATAAATATTTCTGCAAACGTACCTCGTAGTAAGTTTACTTATTAATCGTAATTAATTAATAATTTCCAGTAGGCATCTAACTCGGGTACAAACCCTCTCGTGTAATCGAGTTCGTAATCACCCGCGCGTTTCCGTCCGGCGTGCAATACGGTACGTGCAAATGCGCCATGCAGCACACGCACTCGCATTGTCCTCTCGGTGCACGGTCGCACCTGCGTGTGCGTGCATTCTCGAGGCAATACTCCCACGTGGACGGGAGTGCATATCTTCGCACGCGTCGGTGTGCAACCTGCAGCTGCAGAGGGACGCGCGCGTGTAACGCGAGCGTGTAAAAGAGTCGAGTACGTGATTCATGTGCCAATTACTGGATGCACACGAGAGAGGAGAGGTCTTGCGCGGGTGTGCGTAAGTGTGTGCACCGAGCACACGAGAAGCTCGGCGAAGGGAAGACACGTCGAAGGAAACCCTTTGAAAGCGGTTTGTAAACGCGAGGTCGCACCTATGGCCGAGCGGCTCCAACGGAAAGATCGTGCGCGCTCCAACGGAAATTGCAAAGGGTACTTTAGCTCCCATTATTAATCATATACTTAGTCAATATTTCCTGAGAATTTCAAGTAAACGGAATTTTCAGGTTTAATTCTTGGTAACATGGTATACGCAAGAACGTTTATAAATCTTATCGTTATTCAATTTTCCATTTAAAAATTACTAGCGGTTTGTAAACGCGAGGTCGCACCTATGGCCGAGCGGCTCCAACGGAAAGCTCGTGCGCGCTCCAACGGAAATTGCAAAGGGTACTTAAAGAGCTCCCATTATTAATCATATATTTAGTCAATATTTCCTGAGAATTTCAAGTAAACGTAATTACCAGGTCTAATTTTCGGTAACATGGTATACGCAAGAACGTTTAAAAAATCTTATCGTTATTCAATTGTCCATTTCAGAAATACTCCACGGTATATTCATTAACCACGACCATGCACAGTCTTATAAACGGTAGAATGAAAAAGAATTTAATTTTCTTTATTTCTTTTCAGGGTGAATTATTAATACGAATATGAATTCGGCCTGAAATATCTGTAAAGAAATTATTTCGGATTAATCATCATTCGATCTTGCAATAATATTAATTGCGAGATAGGGGAAACAGTTCCCGTGACTCCGGGCGAGCATTAGTACATTCGACGTAGTACGTACCTCCGTTGCGCAATTACATTTTATGCAACGTACGTCTACATCATACGTTACGAAACATTTTCGCAAATGTGTGTATAAAACTAATACCTGTAATATCTCGGAGGGGGGGGGGGGGGGGAATTATATGAGAATCCTCGATTACACTCAATCCCGTGGATTTCTCGTCCGCCCGTTATGATATATAATCTACATAATTTTTATTCCCTTGGAAACGTCGGGATCTGTATTACCGGCCACTCCGGACATCAAGGCCGAGCTCACGGACCAGAAAGAGCATAATGCGTTATGCGGTTTTATGTTCCGGGAAATTATTGTGTCCGAGGGCCACTTCGCGCCGGTGGAATATTTTCCGGGAATCCTTGTTAAAATCATAAACGTTATCAATTTAATTAGATTTTCCTTTTCGTTTTTATTGAAACCCCATTCTTTATCGAATTGTTGCGTGCTCAAATTATTGTCAAAAATGAATTCGAGGATTTTACGATGTTTCTCGTTACTCGAAATGATTTCATTAGGGTTAATGTTAGTCGCGGATACTGCAATCGCGGTTTTATTGTTTGGAATATTTCTCCAATAAATACCAAGGGAATTTAGAATCTCTCTCTCTTTTTTTTTTTTCATCGCGTATATTAATCATCCAAAGTGGCCATTCTGATAACGAATCGGGTGCACTCGAAATCGGTTTGTTGGGTTCTCGATATCGACTTTTGGGAAATTGCTAAATCCAGTAGCCTGCAAAAAGTAACGCTTCATAGGTATATTCAATATTTTAATTGATCTCGTTGCCTTTGCTTTTAAAAATATTCCCCCTGGCAACGGTTATTTACACCGTGCTTACATAAACAATAATTTCTGTCCCGAGCACGTCGTCATGGGGAAGTAATCGAGGGAAATGTTAATCGATAAACGTGCCCACGCGAAATTGCATTAACCGCGCAACACACGCATAATAATAACCCTGTACATCGTATTATAATATAGAACATTGCATTCAACATGCTGATGTACTTATCTTTCATTATTATTATTACAGAATATCTAATGCATAATACACGTTTCACTAATTTCGTGAAATTAATTTACAACCATTATAAAATGCTTCAAATGCATTGTAATGCCGTACTGAGCCAATTGATAAAATCATTTCTTCTGAAAAAGATATAAGAAATCAATGAACGATTCCTTTAAAAGAAATGATTCTTATCGACATTCTTCTGGAGTAATGCCATCTCTCGATAGCTCGCATTGATATGCACATGAGTCACCTTATCGTGACTCCTCGGGCCCTAAAAAGGCTCCTCGAGGCGAATCGCACGGCCCGATAATTCTTAATGCACCTCGACTCGATGAATTTATAACGACAAAAAGTAACTCGTCGTTACGGCAGAAATCTGCTGGCGAGTTATCGACGCGAGAACTCGTCGATAAGCTCGCTTATCGGTCGGCAGAAAGTTGCCGACTCCTCGCACTTAGTTGCACCCCGATTACAATAGGAAATTAACTCGGCGTAAACGCATGTACTTTTATTATTTTTTTTTTAATCAATATTTTAAATGCTCATACTCCACGAACGGTGATAATAATTAACCTCTTAAAGGATTCCGATATGGGTGGAAAATCTACTTTTACCATTTTACTAATATTACTTTCACAGTTGTCACCTATAACCGATCAAAGTCCAGTTTAACGACAGATTTTCCATAAATCATATAAATGATTAAAACGTAAAGGCATACGTGTTTCCTCCACGTGCATTTATTTCCCTTCAACGTCTCGATAATAATTCACATCGAGGGGCTCTTTAAGCGAACAAACCTGCGTGCGTATCGACACGCGTGCGCTCGCCTCCCGCCTGTTAAAAAATGAAAAGCAGATTTTTTTACACCTCGACATTGCTCCCCCCCCTCCTCTGATGCCCCTTTAAATAATGCACCTCTCGGAGTGCACTCCTCGTGGCAATAATTTACGAGCGCGAGTCAGTCGGTCGATAATTGAGAACCATTGAGCACTCGTGCGTGTGCATTACACGCGTAGAGACGCATTACATACATTACGCGGATTACATGCAAGCAGGGCGAAAGGGGAGGGGGGAAGCCGTGCAATTGCGTCCATAAAGCCTCTAATTAAGAAGAGCATAAACGAGAGACGGGCCGCATTCTCTTCGTCGGTGTGAACGCGCCTTTGGGTTTTAGGTGCCCTCCGAGACCGAGGAAATTCCTCTTTTATGCTGCCTCTCCATCAGAGATGGGATTCGGATAAACGTTTCTTCCGAACTTTAATTCAAACCCGAGACGACGGACAAGGGGATTCCTCGGGCAGGGGGGTAACGCGGGATATTTGAATTTACCTGCGCTGAGAAGAAAAGATGTCATGGAACCGGAGAAATATTTTCTTCATTCGAAGAAGTGACTGAAATTAACTGGTATAAATTGAATGCGACGTTTCTTCGGAAGGATGACTATTTATCGGAGTTTAGTTGGATCGAAGAATTATTCATTGAATTAACGAAATAATTCTTCGGTTCCATGGGTACTTTCTTCTCGGGGTGGAATTAATGTTTTTCAAATATTTTAGACAATGTGTAAGACAGACTAAAGTATTATGCCAACCCAAAAGTATAGTTGTTTATGACAGGGAACTTTCAAGTAACATCACAAGCAGAGCACTGAAAGTTCCGAAAAAAAAATAAAAGAAAAGTTAGGGGAGAAAACAAAGGGGGGAAAAAATAGCGTGAGTAACGGCGGAACTTTTTAAACGACCCTATGCTTTCGATTTTGGAAGACACACGTGGGGTCTCTTTCACGCAGACCTTTCGGGCTAACTTTTCGGTGTGAAAGAACTTTTACACCGAGAATGCCTGAAAAATCCACTTCGCATTGAGATAAACGGAGGGGAACGAAAGGTTCTTCCTGATGTCGGGGGTTGAGAGATTGGAATCTTCAGGGAGGTTTTTTGTCATTTGAATCGATTTAATTTCATTTAACCCAGTGTTTCACGGATAATTAATTTCGAATGGGAATAGTTAAATTACAACGTAATTTCAACGGCCTCGAATTTCCCCCGGCGAAATTAAACGGTTTTTCACGAGTAATTAAATTTTCCAAAGAACGTCATTAAACGTCAAACAGAACTATATAATGAATATCATTATCTGGTAATTAAATTAATTTCTTAACGTGATTACCCGAAGAAAAATTACCAATTACCCCGTCCATAATATTATTTCCTTGTCTACGCTTAATATAACTTTTCTCTCCCTCTCTCTCTCCATAAGAGAATTTTTCACGGAACACTCATCATGTATAATAATTCCGATGGATGCCACTGGACTTCGATATCAATCTTTCAAATTGATCTCCCGATTAATTAGAGCGGATTCCTCGGGAGCGTCGAATTCCTCGATAAGGGAAAAAGGATCCTAAAAGTCAAACGAGCCTTCAATTCCATCTCCGATCCCCAAGAACCCTCGGGACCTCTTCACCGGGAAAGTCCCTGTATATGAGTATGTCTCGATGTGAAGGCACCTTTATCCTCGAAACATCTGAAAGTCCACTTCGCATTGAGAGAAACGGAGAGGGAGCGAAAGGTTCGTGATGTGGAGGGCTGAGAGGCCGGGGTCTCGGGCGAGAGAGAGCGAGACGGCGCGACGGCGGCCGCGTGGGTGGGAGAGAGAGAGGCAACCCCTGTATTATACTGGGTGGACTTTGTGAATTTTTACGGAATTCTAGAGGCGTTTCCCAGTGAATCCCGGCTTCCCCGCAACCCCCGAGGGAATGACAGGAGGAGCTCACGATGTGTCCTGTGACTTCTTTTAACTATCTTTCACTCTAAACCTAGTAGGCTAAAATATCAAATCTATTATTGATTACTAATATACAATGTAACGTGTAATGCAAGACGCTTATAGAGGTCCGGTACGAGTCATTGATTTTACTTACTTTCTGTTTTCGAGTGCTGAGGATCTCTCGCAGAATATTCCGAGTTAGATTAGCTTGCAGCCTCTGTGACTGACGTCACGAGCCTCCGCCATGATACTCGACCTGCCATTTAGGAAGCGAGGCAGACACAGTAAAATAAACATGGCGTCGTCAAGTGGCAAATCACGTATCTCAAGTGCCTAAATTGGTCCAACCGAATTGCCACGACTAATCGCCGGTGATGTCGGGAAGCTTCAAAGCGCGATTTGCGGCTCAAAAACGTCAGTGCCTCGTTTAACAATAACGGCGGGGGGAAAATCTATTTGCGACCCGTATTATAAAAACAGCCCCGCTGAAATCTATTTCGATGCTGACACCGTAATTTTAGTACCTGCACTTTGGACCCTACATACAAGGTGCACAATTTAAATATCCACAGTCGGCTTTATCGATTTAAACGCGAATTGCGGGATTTTGCGAAAATTGCACCTGCGATTCTATAGGATGACTAAATAAGGACGGACACTTGTTTACACTTTTTTTTTTAAACTTCACTTTTTTATATATCTTCTGGGGTGTAGCCTAACCTTGAAAGTTAGCAAGAAAAGTGGCACTACACGTGCGCGTTATAAACGACGTAATTTACTGGGAAACCGAGTCATAAAATCGTTTTTTTTTCCTTTTCCAACCTTTTCCTCCTTACTAGCGGTTAAACAAATTAGGTTTAATGTCCCGAGAAAATTAGTACACCGACACTTATTAACAAACCGTTGTCCCGAAATAATTTATTGAGAGAAAAAACGTGAAAAAGTATCTGCGTTTGGTAAAATGACTTAATCGATCAACTCAAAACGCAAATATACACGATTATCGTTCATCGTTAATTATTGTCTCGATACTTTCAAATAATAAAATCCCCACAGTTTTATTACATATTAAAAATGTGCGACTAAAGTCTAAAGCAATAAGATTTATTATCAATTTACTTAAAACGAAGATGTATAGAAACTTGCGCGGTGAGTGCGTAATTTTACAATGTCATTTCTTTTAAATCTGCGATATAATGAAAAGTCAGCAAAACCGAGTTTCGAAATTGAACACCCACCGTGGGCTTCGTACCACCCGATAAAAAGATGCGCAATGAAAATAACGTCAAGAGATAAGTATCGCGTGTCGTTACGCATGATAAGAAGCGTCCGAGTGGTCCGCCGATTAGGGGGTCGAGGCATGGGAACACGCACACGGATACGCACACAATACTCGAGCATAAGCGCGCCACTAAATTAGGTTGACGAGGGTCACGCATTAAGGAATGTCTCACGACTCACAGTATATGCACTTTTCCCCCTTGTCGTTCTCCCTCTCGTTATCGTCCTCGTCTATCTGGCGAGGCAAAAGGTAACCTCGTACTTAAACGAGAAATAGTCTTGAGGCCGGCCTTCCTTTTCGTCAATTTATTGTCTTTCCCAATGACGACTGGTTTTAAATAATAACCGGGCCCGGCAGGCGTCCTCGTCCGACACCTGGGGTCCGTATAAGCGCGTCCTTGTCGCTCTCGCAGGAACCGGCCATGCGGGCGCGCGTGCGAGCACGAGGGAAGGTACGCCATGCGGGCTCCAGCGAGTGCGAGAGGGACGAGGTGCTATGCGAGCTCCCGCGAGTGCGAGAGAGACGATGCTACCGGCGTCTTCCGAGGAGGAGAGAGAGCGAGGATAAGGGAGGCCGTGGACGGTGTGAGAAAGAAGGATGGCGCGAGAAGGACGTATGCCGGGGACGCCGGGTGGGGAGAGAGAGATAGAGGAAGCTGGAAGACGGATGCGGGGGGAGAGTTGAGGAGGACAAGGAAGGAACGAGCGAGACCGCCAGCGCGAGTCAGATGCGAGTCGGAGAGAGAGGGAGGTACACCAAGCGAGTGTATCCGGTCGTTGCCACGTCCAGAGCTCGTTCACTTGTTTTGTCTCCCTCCGCCCGCCAACGTGTGCGTGTAAGGGTGCGTTCATACCGCCTGTCGACCTCCACCGGAGTGGCGCTTCCCAATTTTGACGCTCCTTGGGACCGCACCTTGAGTGTTATTTTATATTCGATTTTTATCCCGTTTCGCGTCTTGTTATCTTGGAAAATAAGCTTTGACCTCTAAATAATAAATTGAAATATTTGGATTCTCTGCTGGCTGCGGTAATGAGTTGAAACATTTCAATTCATTATCGCAGCCAGCACTACGAAATTGTAATATTGGAATTCTTCATTTTCTGAACTGAATTTTATTTCTATATTTTCTTCGGAAATTCCTAATTCGTTAATTGCTTATGAGAATTTTATTTATTACGCCGAATATTCAGCTCATCATTTGGAAACGTCTGGTTAATTAACTATGGTGAATACTTAAGCCTTTAATCGAATTTCTATCAATTCGACTGTTATTCAGCGCCTTTCACTGCCTCCTTCGACGTCTATTTTTAGCGACGCACGATTCTCAGTTATCGGTCGAGCTGATAACAAAGAGTCTATCCTGAACTCCGCGGCTATAGAAATAATTCTAACAATGGCGATTGCGCAATACTTGAATAATTCAATTATAGGCTCTAACAATGAGGCCCGGCCTTAAAGCGCAATAAGTATCCGTAAAGTCTGTACTAATATGATGGATATTATTTTGCGCATAAAAACTTGTTCATTAATTTCATACTTTCCGCGACGCTTTTAAAATCATTCATTCGCAAGTCGATATTTAGCAGCTGTTCGTGACAATATCTTTAATATAAGGAAAGGTTTATATTGGACGCGCCTGAAGAATTCTGGGGTAGAATAAATTAGCTCGGTTAATTTGCTGGAATGTCTCGTAAATGTCCAGTAATTATGATTAATACTTAATGCGGCGTAGGAGCGTTCGATGGCGTAACGGTGTATTTATCATTGTTACGAGGCCTATTTAAAGCACGAAATTCTGTTATCGCTCTTGTAGATAGTAAGAGGGAGATGCATCTACACGACACAGATGAGAAATTCCGTTCTCGCCGAGGACGACCATAAACATCGTGGATATAGCTAGACCCCGATCTGTCGTTGACGTTGACGTCGCAGTAACGGTAATATAGGTTAAGTTGCGAAAAATGTTGCGGAAGGCCGCGAAATTCAGTTCAATTCAATTTGGACGTCGACTCCAGTTGACCTCGCGATTTCTAAATCTACGAACCTATTTTGAGTCCCCTTGAGAAGGTAAACACGGAAAACAATCGTTACATTATATGAGAATAATTATTAACACCATGGTATATAGGTTAAGAGTCCCGCTTAAATTTTTTTTATTATTTTCTCAGTCGTTTTAAATTTAAATGTCTAAGATTGTGGGTGAAAATCGGGAATTTCTATTCCCGCTTTGTTTTATTTTCTTTTTCCTATTATTATTTGTTTAGTGATTTAACCGTTCTACGAGGAACGGAAATGGGTGGTCGAATAAATTGCGGGGAATGAAAATAAAACAGTATCGAGGGGAAACCCGGGTTAATCTGTCTGAATAAATAGTGATTATTTGGTCGAAGTGAAAAAGATAAAAAGGGACAAGGGGACGTTTATGTACTGTGGGAAAAAAGAGAGCCGCAAGTGGGGTGACCGGGTTCGGAAATACGATCACTGATGGCAAGATGGCCGCCCGGGTTTAGGAGATAACGAAACAGATATTAAATACACCGTGCCGTCAGAAAGGCGCGTTTACACGAGGCGTGGGTCTCGGCATTACGCCTCTGCAGGCCCGGAAATAATTCCCCCCTTACCCGAAACTCATGAAATTAGCATACCCTATTTTTCACACATTTTATCCAACTTCACCGTCAATTAACCTCCACCTTGGAAATCCATTTCAAATCTCCCCGACATTATCACAAACCTTCCCTGTCCCTTAAACCTTCGACATAAATCGTCACCAGGCAAACTCCTACCTTGATTACCATAAACAATGGCGAGTATAAAATTAATTTAAAATCTAAGCGACTGAAATTTCATTACCGTTGAATTATTTTGCCCCGACCAGGTACTGTAACCTTCCAAATCAATTCTCGTTGATAAAGAATCGAACAAGTGCAGGAGACAATCGCGACGAAGGTGTGCATTTAATCTCGTGCAACTAGAGTGCACTTTGCCCCCCTCCCCAGGGGGGTGGGAGGAGGGCGTCGGTTTTCCAATATGGCCTCTTGTTTCGCGTCGTGTAGCACGGTCTCGTCCGGCAATTTCACTATTTCCCCTGGATTCCCGGATTTCCACTTAAATACTGTAGTTTACCCGAAACGGCTCAACAATTGTCCGTTATTGCTGTTGCATCGCGGCGCACGGCTCGGGGCCAAGAAATAAATTGAAAAAACACCATTTACCGAATACGTCGCATTATACCTGGAGGGAAACGACATCGCTCGGTACTCTCTGCGGATAACTAATGGAAAACTCTGGTGTGACGTGTGTACCTTGGTCCTGATATACGGTCGAGTTGTCAAACTAGAGCTCGTTCGACGTAACTCAGGAATTGAACAAAGCCTCAAGGTGGTGCCTCGCGTTTTCAAAATCCATAACTCGAAATAATGGGGGGCTTTTAGCGAGTTATGGGAAATTACAGAGGAATGGATGTTTGGGAGTTACCCATTTGGGTTTTAAGTTTTTGAGAAAGTGTCCTGACGTACGGGCGAATAATTCGGAAATTTCGGAAACCCTGCGACGTATGTTTGGTATCCATAGTTTGCACAATTTCTGGCTCTAAACGCTATTTATTGAAAATATGATGTAAAATGAAAAGATTTGAAGGCGCGAATTTTTAGAGGTCCGGTCGGAAATTGAATTTATTTTTAGTTTATTTATCCTTGTCGGTTGTTCGCGTTGGAGGTGGAGTTTTTCCTGGCAATTTACAAAGGACCAAAATGTAAATTAGGAATTTATTGTAATTTAATAGTTAACGGTGCAGGTCTGATTTGCGGTAAATCGAGGTCGGTCTAAGGGCGCCATTAGCCGATTGTCCGGAAACGACTTCTCGAATTACTGCTATTCACTTATTCCACGAATATCCGGAGTGGCGAAGGATCGTGTGTGACACACATGCGTGAGTCATAATCTCGAACTGTAAAAGTAAGTCTCTTCGGCGTAACTCCGAGGATACTGCCGAGGGAAAGGCACATTTACGAGGTGTAATTGCGAGGGGATATAATGCTTCCGCGAAATGACGTGGGTGGACGGCCAATCGTAAAAATGGAACGCTTGTCCGTATTTTCATGTAAATTTCATTTGCCAAGGGAATATCCGAGGAAATCCCGAAGTACTATGCAAGTACTCCTCTTGTATATAATATATCCGCATTATTCGTCCGGACACCGAGGAGAGCTGCTTTCTCTTCGTACAATTAATCGAAAACTCTCGCGTGTACGTATGTCGAGTCATAATACGAACTTCGTTCGGCATAACTTCTGGATACCGCATTATCAATGCCCGGTTTATCAGATATTATTTTTCAGATACATTTTTCAAAAAACTATCCGGAAGTTCAATCGCATCGTCTCGCACGTGCGTCGTAGGTGTGGAGTACTGTCTCATTAATTTACCTGAGAAATAAAAAGGGCCTAATTATAAAAATCATAAAATAATATATAAAAATAACCATCGTTATCATAATACGAAACGAAATTCGAACGATCATCATTTACTTTTTCGTAATTTAAAAGAAAACTATTCGTAAGTTTAAATGCATCGTCTCGCACGTGCGTCATAGGGGTGGAGTACTGTCTCATTAATTTACCTGAGAAATAAAAAGGGTCTAATTACCCTTTGAGTACGTACTCGAAGTGGCTCTGATGAAGGTAAAGCGAACGCTGATTAATTTTCCCGGAGATGTCACGTATTTACAGGCTGTAGAAAAAAATTAACAGGACCGAGGGCAATTACAATTCGCAGGTGATATCGGGATTAAAATGCCCCCCTTATGATAAATCAGATTTTCCAGCGATTAAAACCCGCTGACGTCATATTTCACATGACCATTAATTCAGCCGGTAATTGCGCCGAATGGAAAAAGCCCGGTTCAAAGAGGAATTACGATTAAAATGTCAGGTTTCAGAATAAACCCGGTTTTACAGCAAGTTAGATTTACATGAAAAGACCGTATTCGTTCCATTTAAATGGTTTTTCACCCGCCCCGTCGTTTCATACGAGCATTAATCCTGCCTCGTAATTGCGCCGAATGCAAACGTAATTCAGGGAGAGAATTACAGTTGAAACGTCGACCGCGGATTATAAAATCCGAATTTACCGTGATTTAAATTTATAAAGGGGTGCGTGTCTTTATTAATAAAGGGGGGGAAAAAAATTATATATGGAAAAACTTTTCGGCCGCTGGTTCTGCACGAAAATGTGGCATTCTTCCGCTTTAACAGTTGGCCATCCATCCACGTCGTTTTATACGAGCTTCAACTTGGCTCGTAATTGCAGCTGATTGACCGAACCTCGTAAAATGTTGAACCCTGACAGTATTCCTGGAGTTTACGTCGAATAAGCCCTTCCTTTAACAGTCTGACTCCGTGTTATGACTCTACGTACACTCTTGCATACACATGCTATGTAAAAATCGTTATCGCGTGAGGATCTTGTTTACCTTGCACTATATCACATTTTAAATACCATTGTACCCTTATATTTAATTAATCGTGAATATCTCGTTTAGGTACTCCGCGACATTCTTAATATTCTTCTAATTGAAAATCACATACACCCGTACACCCTCTATTGACGTTGACTGACATGCATAATTATTTCAAAATTGTATCAAAAAGCCTCGGTAAACAATTGCCCGACTTAATGCCGGCTTTTAGGTGCAAATCGGTAGGCTTTTTAATTCCCGTCGTCTCGGTCTATCTCAGTTGACTTTATTTAAAAAACCACCGGGCCAATATCTGTATACCTTTAACGCGGTACTCTGCATTTCGCATGTTCTTTTTTTTTTGTTTTCCCCGCTGAAAGGCTCAAAGAACGCAATCCCGACGTGAACCGATTCCACGATCAATCCTCTTTCCAACGAGTAATATTTCGAAAGCGGAATTTCTCTTAAATTGATTTTCGACTGTGGAATTGAAATTACAGGCCGCTTCCTCGACGGAGGATTTATTACCGGAAGTAATAAAAATCTGTCCTCGAAAAAAAAAAAAACTAAAAGAGGAAGGTGCTTAAGTATAAATGATTTCACGTTAATTGTAAATATTATTTTACGTATTCAATGACGTGTTATATCCTCATTTATCTTTTTTACACAGAATAAGAGGCTGACTTATTAATGGCGTTATTTCATCCCAGTTTTCCATTAATAAACCACAGTAATTGTCAATAATGAATGACGGGAAGTAATATTCTCAGTGGGCGAACTGATTGGATAAAAAAAGTTGCCTCTCAGCCCTCTTACGTTAATTACTTCGTCAGTTCTTCTCCGCGGAAAATTAATTTTACTAGATTTTCGGTGAGTTTTTCCGGTCTAATTGCATTTAATATTAAATGAAAATTCGAAATGGCACGTCCTCCATCCCCTCTTTGTCCTACTTCTGAAATTAATTGAACCCGATCAATACGTTGGTATTTTCTGGTTTTATAAATATTCTGAAAGACAGTACCGCATTTATCTCACCCTGAAAATTCGAAATGGCGGGTTTCCAAGCCTCCCTTAGTTCTCTTTCCGGAATTAATTGAACCTAATCGAAATGCCTGTATTTTGTGGTTTTATGAATACTCTGGATAACAGAGCGCCACCCCTCCACCCCCCGACCCCGACATGCCGTAGCGTTTCCCTCTTCAGCCACCCATACGCTTTATCCCGGGCTCCCTCTCCCTCTCTTTCTACCCTGCCGTGTTTCCTATTCTTCCTCTCCCTCCCTCTCGCGCGGTACAAGACCTAGGACAATAATTTCGCGGCATTTCGCGTTGCCATGGCGACCCCCCAGCGTCCCCCGCGCCCGCCGCCCTCCCCCTCGCCGGCCCTGTTTCTCTCTCTTCCTCCCTTTTCTTTTTTCCTCTTTTCTCCTTCCTTTTTTTCTTCGTTACTCTTTTTTTTTCCCCCGGACTTTCTTTTGTCCATTATGCGCCGATTTGTTTCCCCGCTTTGCAGCCAGTCCAAATTCCATTCGGGCTTTCCTCTCTCTCTCTCTTTCTCGCCCTCTGTTTCTTGCCCTCTCGCCTCTTGCGCTTTCCTCGCCGTTTCCACTTTGCCTCCTCTTTGACGTCACGATCCCCGAATCAGCCGCAGTAAACTTGCCAACTTACGTGATTTCTTTTATCCTCTACGGTTTTCTTCTTCCTACCTCCGAGGATTTTTCTCCTCCCTTTTTCAACCCAGTTTCTTTCTTGCATCTACGGTATGTCCATTCGTTTTATTTCACTTCTTCCACCCTAGGCCATTTTTCATCAAATTTCCACTACACAATTATTATATTAATAATTTTTATTTTTCTCATCCCTCGAACATTTTCACCAATTATTACCAATTGCTCTCCATTTTTGAAATTTATTTCGGTATCACAACAATTTCGATATCCTTGTAATCTTTGTGAGGTATTACGAAGTTACCACTAATAAATTATGAAATAAAAGCATACGTATGAATTATCACTTAATAGTCATAATAGAAAGATTTGAAATCGTGGACTAGGAAGCTATACAAAGTACACAGGAAAAAAGAAATGCGTACATGTTAGTAAAACGAGAAAATTACCCCGACACGCCGAGGATTGCTCTCTTAGCATAGACACGCGGATAATAAATTATCGCCACGTTCCCTGGGAACAAACTTTTATTTATACGTCAACGGGGATTTATGCCAAGGAAAAGGGGAAGGGATTTCTAGACGAAAGGCGAAAAACGACAAAAGGGAGGATATTTCCGAGGGAAGCGGGCATCTCGCGTGGGTTTCCTGAGCGTTCCTGCCGATCGCGCGTTTATCCTTGATAAATCGGAATGTATATTTATGTAAGAAATAAATGGCCGAGTAAATTATGCGCGCCTCTCGGACGGGCCAGGGCCGAGGCCGGTAAGCGAGGGCCCGGCATTGCCGATGCGCGTATTATTACCGACCGAGGAAGCTCGCAAAACGAGCGGGCATCGGAATGGCTCCATTATCGGGGAATTTCGACTCCCAGGGCTCCATTATCGCTCGCAAACGTGTCCGAATCGGTACCCAACTGCTTGCTTAAAATCGATCTCTACAAGATTCCCTTAGAAAAGGACTTTCCGAGGCGGGAAAAGGTTAGTATACTGTTCTCCTGATTTGTAAACATTTGTTGAACAGTCTTGACACCGACCCATGCGAAAGGGATTTTATTTGAAAGAAAGAGGGAAATGAGGATTGTTTGAGAGCGTTGTATCCATTCGACCAAATATTCTTCTGCGTGCTCATTTCCAGCTTTGCCAGGCATTTTTATCTCTTCTTTGCCAGAACCTTCTCCAACTGACTCTCACTATGAGCTGTCTGATTGCTCAAGGCTTCATTACGTCATTCGCAACAATTCGATCATGCAAACGTTGTAACGTTGCCGAGCCAAAATCGCGTTTCCGCGGAATATGGACACGAGAAAAGCATTTATTTAAATTACGCCCAGCGCACTCGACAAACGGCTACGCCCACCGGCGAATGCGGTTATTCCTTTATTTATTTACAAAATTGCCTCTCGTATGGCCACTCCGGTTTTCCTATTTTTTTTTGCTTCCTCCCTTTTTTTCATACGTATTTCCCCTACGGCGCGCGATACAACATTTCCATGAAATAAATTAAACCGCCGGAGAAATTCCCGCGGCGGGGACAATGGGATATAATTTAATTCATAATAAATTTAAACTCATCGATCCCGGCCGCGGGCCAATTAAAATGCCCTCCTCGTTTGAATAATGCAATGTAATGTAATCAACTACAAAGGACGAATTAATGAGTCCTGAGTACCGTCATTTTTAAATTACAAATCGTTTGTATACTCTTTTGTTTCCTTTTTTCCAGTCGATTCCTCTTCACCGTTTGCCATGTTCGTTGAAAGTTGTTTTTTTTTTATTTCCTCAAAATAACCGGAAACCCGAGAAATTTTCGATATTAAAACGGAGTTGGAAATTTTGTCAAGGAAACTAATAAAACCTGGTCACATTTTAGTCTCCCTCTTTAATATCTCTTGTCAGGGGTACGTGACATTTTTCAAGATTTCAAAAAGTCATATTTCCAGTTCTTTAATATCGCGTTTCCATATGTAAGAAAAAAAAAGAAGAAAAATTGGGTTACACGTTAATCTCCCTCTTTGCGTATTTCTAGGAGAATCTATAAAAAGAAAGCCGAGAAGTTGTTAAAACATGGAAGGTCGAGTTTTGGGGGAGCCGTGTTTATTATCTCGTGGATCAAACATGTTGGGTGAAATCGCCTTAACGTCCCCCGACGTCGACTCGAATAAAGGTGTGAAGATTTCGGAAGGGAAGAAAAGTTAGGTTAGGAGCGTTTTTCCCGACCTTCGGCGATGTTAACATTCGAGAACGCGAATCTCTTTTCCTCGGGGAATAAATTCCGCAGAAGTAGATGCAACCGACAATAAGTGCGGTACTTCGCGTGGGAAATCTCCGAGTTTGCGGTGTCTGTATGTGTTGGTGTAACACGGCCCGGTCACGGGGCTGGTCGGTAAAGGAGGAGGCGACATTACCGCCCCCCGCGCTCTCGAGGAAGATCGATAGAAAGTTTGACAGAATGATATTACGAAGGAAATACCGAGAATTAATAACGGAATCGGTAATTATCACTGGCATTTTACAAATGTACGATGGAAAATTCCCGTGCTTAAACGTCTCTCACGAATTGACGATCAAAATCGATATAATTAATCACTAATCGTGGGATCCTCACATTAACATGCAACCGGTACACGAGACGATGAAACCATCTTGCGATATTAAAGCACATTTATCCGAGCTTAAATTTACAGCGCAATTGCACTTTTAATCGCCTCTACTTACGTTACTCTTAATTAAAATCCAGCAACCCGGTGTGTTATTTATTCGAGCGAATTACATATAAGTTCCTTATTAATAGGAAGAACCGGTCAAGGTACGCTCTCTATACCCGTACATATGTCTAATTGATTAATTTAGAAGCCCTTTTGAATAATTGAAAAGTCAACTTTTCGAAAGAATGGCGGAAATATTTCCACGTGTATCGCCGGGTGAAGTCATCGCCTGGTTTCCTCCTCGACGTTCAATTGTCATTGGCTTTTTCTTCTATTTCCCGCAGTTCGTTGTGTTAGGCATGTTCAAAGTACGCGGTAATATCAATGACTTTCCATTATCGGCGCGCGCACGTCACGCGCCTCGTGTGACAGGGACGCCGCGCGTCGCTTTTATTTGTGTCACTGTACAGTACACTTTACGCATACGACACTGTACACCCCAGCTGCTCATTCATACAGGGAAGGGGATATGAATACATGCTACATGTTGGCACACACACGCTCTTTGTGTATCACTCCTGAGCCTGTTTTCTGTCATGCTTACGTGGGCGGTTAAAACCGGGAATTCTATTTATTTATTTTTCAAGTAAATTCCGTGATTTCATTTGGCATGCACGTGTGCACTTGCCCGACCTCTTCGTTTTCGCGGAATGGCCGTGCCACTTCGTATTACATCTCGGAATTTCCAAGAAGTGGAGGAACGAACGAAATGCATATTAATAAATAGGAAAAAAAAAAATGTGAAGTAAAATTGATGGCTGAAAATTGTCGCGCATAAATTGAGAGACGTTGGGAGGGAATAAGAAGGGAAGAAAAAACGGAGATGTGAAACGTAACGATATAAATGAGTAATACCACGGGAATTAATTTTAAAATGAACGTTGATATATAATTTAACGTTTCGGTTGAATGGAAAATATTTGCGGGTAAGAGAGACGAGGAGAATAGTCGCAAGACAGGCGTGCATAATTTATTAATGCATATTTCATATTTATCCCCCGAGCCGGCCGGCGTACACGCGCAATTCGCGTACGTGCACAGTGCACCTGCTTACGTAAAGCTCGCGGATATTTCTCCATTTCTGAAACGCAGTTTTTGTGCATTTGTACTCTTTCCATCGACGGTCGTTCTATTCACCAGGAATGAAAGTAGTCATTACCATACGCGAGTGCTTTTCGTGTAATTATTCCCCCCCCCCCCCCCCGGCCGCCGTACACAATAATTGGGCAGACTTTGAAACACACGCCTCTGTACTCGAATTATACTACAATTTTATTAAATTACAGGGGTCCACGTTTACGGCGCGAAAACCAACACACGGACAACAACGTCCTCGATTTTAAATTAACAATTCCCGGCGCGTTCTCCGTTACGCCATTTGCGCGATTAATTTAATTCCATAGGCTCGTTAAAGTTAACGATACGCATGTTACATTTTTTAATCAGGGTTCTTGTACATTTCTCGCTTCCCACGTTTCTCAAGATGAAACATATAACCTCTACGGATGGAAATAATTTAGTCCTTTGAACAGGAACGAGGAGTGTTTAACGATACAAACGATAGAACAAGGGAATTCAAGAAACCCAATTAAGAAACCGGGTCCTTTATGAAACTTTTCGGCCGATTTATGTCGGCCTCGAAATTTTCGTCTCGTCTTCGGAAAGTTGTCGGAAGGGCCGAGGAGGAGGACGAGTACTTTGCTTTCATCTGTTTTCCCAAAGTACGGCCACGGGGATCCGTAACTTCGGCAGAAATTGTCTTTACCGGCTGCGCGGCTCGACGAGTTTTGCACTTTGACTTCTCTTTTCTCTCCTTTTTCCCTTTCCCTCTTTCTCCCTCCCCCAGGCCAGTCGGAATCGGTCCTTCTTCCTCCGACTTCCCCTCTTGTCCTGGCCACACAATATGGGTCCTTCTCAATCTTCCTCTTTCTCACGCATTCTCTTCTCCTCTCCTCTTCTCTCCCTTTATCCCGCGAAATCACGTATTACATTCCTGAAAGGGAAACACTCGCGACTAAAGAATCCCACTGCCAAACCTGTATTTTGCAAAAATCCTGGACAAATCCACTGTATGTACATTTTCGTTACTTCAATTGATCTTTTTTTAAATATTGATTAATATCGAAATCAGGTTACGATGAAAAATAAATAAGGAATTAGAATATTGGCAAGAGGTAACAGACAGTGGTAATCACAAATTCGATAAAAAATCGGTATATAGGGATCGTATGTTTGTTTTACATATTTGTTTATTGACGTGTAATCGTTATCGGGATTATTTTCGGTATCATTTAATCCTTCCTTCTGCGGGTCTTTCTCGCATATTCTCCTCAACCTCATCGTTTTTCTCTCTCCCTCTGTCTCTGCTTTGCCAACCGATGTAACCCCTCCCCTCCTCCCCTTTTAGACTCTAGCCTTCCCCTTTCTCACGTGCTCGGTTCTCCGTCCGCCCTCTCTCTCGCTCCTCCGTCGCGCCCCATCGCTCTGTCTCTCTCGCACCCACGGATAATATCTCGCTACTCGGCATTCCTGGCTCGTTTAGCATCGGCATGCCGCCCATCCTCGCCACTTCATTTTATTTTCTAGTTTAGCGGATGAACGAGGATTCGGCGAAAAGTTAATCTTAGAGGGGAGGTCTAATTCCAGGTGGCCGATAGACGATCGAAAACCCACTTTTTTGGGGAGCTTTTACGATCCATTTCCAAAATTCGGGAAAAAACTCACTGTGATAATGGCCGCGTTTGGCGGACTTACTTTTCCTTTTCTTTTTTTTCGAGGACAATTTTGGCCTTAAAAAATTAATGTATTGGCGTCTCAGTGAAATTCTTTTAAACATTGAAAATGGCTATAGGAAATCCGGCTCACATTTGCAAAATCACATTCATGGACTTCGGAATTGTTAAGCGCGGCATTGCCCGAAATTATGGCGTCTCTTTTTATGGGTCGTTATCGAGACTTTTAGGAGCTTTAAACCTTCCCCGCGGTGAGAAGGACGAAATAAGAGGTGTTAAAATCTTTTCAATTATTTCACGCAAGTGGAATGTGAAAATGGTGATATTTCTAATGTAATAAAGTGTTCACACGTGCCTTAATCATTATTATGCATGACGAGGAAATATCGTGCTATCGATGGATTTAATCTTTTCTCGAAATTATTTTACTTACTCAAGTGGCCTGTGAAATTACCGCGACACTTTATTCCGATAAAATGTTTACGTTGGTCTTATTCCCCGTTATTTACAATGATAAAGTATTGCGCTTTTGTGAAATTTGCCTCGTCCAATATTTAGATTTCACTGGACGCCGATTAAACCATTTTTCCCGTGTTTATTTTAAATGATATTTTTCAAATACGCATCTGGAGATGAAAATCGAGGTAAAAATTCACGGTCGAAGGGAACCCGGTATTCGACGCAATCCACGGTTATATTTCATCGATATTGCAAACTTAGATTGACATTCGAAAATAAAACCCATCGGGCAGAAATATCCCAAGGAGATACACCGACATGACATCCATAACACATATATTCCAGGTTGCACGTACATACATTACTGTATAAAGCGCGCGGCTATTTCGAGAAAAATATCTTCCCGGCGTATTCATCTCTTATACGATGCGAAGTTATGATTGCTCCTTTCATGAATCATAATCATCTTATTAAGGACTTTCAGCTCCAGGAACTCTCTGAAAGGAGAAATTAAGAACGTATTTCCAGCATTTTTCCCCGAAGGAAAATCATTTTCCATCCTTTTGGCCGAAGGAAAAGTCCGCCTATAATATTCCTCGCCATAGTGAATTTATTTAACTACGAGTAAACATTAATTTCGCCACTTTTCCACGTAGAAAAAAAAAAAAAAATCATCTCTATCCCGATCGAAGAAACGTACATTATTCCTCGACATTGTAATTTTATTTAACGACGAGTAAACATTAATTTCCCCACTTTTCCACGTAGAAAAAAAAAAAAAAAATCATCTCTATCCCGATCGAAGAAACGTACATTATTCCTCGACAATGTAAATTTATTTAACGAGTGTACCGAGCTTAATTGACATTCAGATAAAATCCAGAGATATCGCGGAGTCCCTTATATATATATACGACATTACGTACTTGGCGCATACATTACGCAGTTAATGTACATCGCCTAGCAGAGAGCGCAGTCATATTTCGAGAAAAAAGAAAAAGAAATATTTTCCCAATGCATTAATCCCTAATATCGTCCGAAGCTATGGTGGCTGTTTTTATGGGCCGTAATCAGCCCTTGAAGGAGGCTTAAAGCTCTGGAAATTTGCCGAACGAGGAGAGCTCGGTCGTTAAAAAAGTTTCGCTAGGGAAAATGTTTTTGACGCGCCGTCGCGGCCGTTATTTGCATACGTTATTGGATAACGTGCCTCGGGGGCTTTTATCAGGAAGGTTATTTGATCGCAGCAATAAATAAAATGCGGTTGCACTCTATCGAGCCACTGCGACTCGTGCGCGTGCGCAGTGCGCTCGGGGATTAGAAACAATGCAAACTGGGGTTTAGAACGAAACAATAAAATGATTTTAATTTCCGCCACGTTTAAATATTAATAAGAAATGGGTAAACGGGCTTAGCATTACAAATGCACAATTAATGTTTGTAGGTTAATGGTACATAGAAAATTGCATACAAAGAGTGGAGTAAAAATAAATAAGTAAACACAAGTTGGGCCTGTGACTGTGGTTTGTAAATCCATATTATTTATGTAATCTTCTTAATTTCCCTTTACAATAGGCTTTGCAGTCCTTTGCAGTGGCATTTCCTGTGTCCTAATATAAATGTTCTAAGAGACTCCTGGAATGAGAAGCGAAAATTTTTGCTTCGAGGTTTCTTGCCACTTCCTCGGGGGCGAGTGAGAGATGGGCCTTAAATTCAAGGGAATTGCAGATTCCTGCAAATCCCCGGGCAGGTTTCGCATCACCTTAACCGCGACTTAATCCTCTCCGAGATTGGCAAAACGAGGGATCGATCCGACCCCGGCGACACACCATTAGCGTGTCATGGTATTCCCGTGTCGAAAGGCGATTACATACGAAGCCGCAATGGAGTAATTACAAGGAAAAGGAAGTGCTTAAAAAAAAAAGCGAGAGAGAGAAAAATACGGGAATGGGAGTCGAAAATCGAGGGATGAGACGAAATACCAAATGAAAAGGACCAAGCAACTCTCGAGATGGAAAACCCGATCAGAAAGTACTAATTCCCTCGTGCCCAATGGCTGCCTGGTTTTCCATTTTTCTCTTTATTTCTTCCTCTCTCTATTTTCATCCCTTTCCCTCTTCCTCTCTGCCGGTAAATCGAAAACCACCGGTGTACATCCCCTGCACCGTGGGGGGGGGGACAGGGGGGAAAAGTTGCAGGGAAATAAATTATGCAAAATACTTTTCTTCCTTTGAATATGAAATCCCGACCGCGGCACGTGTCACACGAGGCGACGCTTTGCCGACGCGTTTCGCAATTACCGGAGTGTCGGGAATTATGTCTTAATTATTTGAGACACCGGTCACAAAATTTTATCCAATTGAAATTACATACGGTGTACGACTTTTCGTATAGATCGCAATTTAGAGGGAAATAAACAACGACGTGAATGTCGATGTTGGGTAAAATGGCATGCAGTTTTATATATATATATATATTCTATCGGTTGGACGGAAATAAATACCGGATGCGGTATTGCGTTCGATTATTCCTACACCACTGGTTAGAATTCCCTGAGGATATTAAGTAC
The DNA here is from genome assembly GCF_000612105.2 of Orussus abietinus. NCBI lineage: Eukaryota > Metazoa > Arthropoda > Insecta > Hymenoptera > Orussidae > Orussus > Orussus abietinus. The sequence goes on along the minus strand of NW_019394240.1, from coordinate 186,873 downwards.
GTGCGAAAAAGACATTACAAATGAATCACATTTGCACGTGTTTCTGATTTACGTTCTCTTCTTGTTTCAGGTAAGCACGCAATTGTCGACGAGGATATGTCGTAAGTGTTTCTTGAATTTACATAGCGAAAAGAGGGTCGCAACACGTAGAGACAGAAAAAAAGAAAAACTGTACTAGAACGTTTTTCATATTTAATTATATTATTGGAGTAGTTAGGTTTTAATTTAACGGAAAGCTGAAATAGTGTCGGCTGGAGTTTTCGCCGCAGCGGATAATTATTGCGATGTACATAGCTAAGACAATAGTGGGTCGCGATAGTAACGTATGTACGGACAAGTTGAGGTTAGGTACGGCCAAACGTTATGTACTCCCCTCGTAACTACTTTGCATAGCCGAGTAACTTCAATATCTGTACAAGCCACGCCAAAGCGTAAGTTACATCATTAACAATGTCTATCTTCGGCACAGATCTCTAACACTGTCAATTACATTCTTGGCTCGTACTTCGCAACAAATATATCCGCCAGTCTTCCTCTCGGTATCGATCGCTCCTTCACTCGCGTTTAATTACATTCAACGTTCATAACTGACGGTGAAGAAAAATAAAAAAAAAAAATAATAAAAAAAAGAGGAAAAAGTTCATCGATCAATGGAGGTAATTAAAATAATATTTGCATTCCCTAGAGTAACTCACTTCAGGGGATAAATCGTTTCGCCTGGAATATCCGAAGCGTGTGAAATTAAGGCGGAAATAATAGTTGCAACGGCGATGAGTTTTATGAAATTATTCCTCAGTGAAACTGGAGTAAGGGACTGAACAAATGACGTCCTAATTGTCTACCTAGAAAGGTATGGGAGAGGGTAAGAAAATAATCCCGATGCAGAGACGTTATGTTAATTAATTTTCTACCTGCAGGGACTAATTGCAGGTTATCGCGGGGGTGGTTTAATAATTGCCGTTTACTTCGGGGATATTTAAACGGGGGGCCGAATTTAGTGGAGAAATTTCGCCCAAACAGACCAGCGGCGATTTCCACGGGAAGGAGGGGATTTATTTGCGAATGGCGGATCGATTTGTTTGCCCTGTTTCATACTTAGGCGAGGGGCTGCTCGCGTCGTGTAACATGGCCTCCTGCAACATGGGCGGAGGGCGACAGGATATTACGGGGGCCGAGAGGGTAGGGAAAGAAAATATCCGAAAGTCATAGGGTTTAAATAGATTACGTGTTTGCGAAACGTGCCTTGTCCAACCCCTTCGCGCGATAAGCTCTTTACGATTACGATGTTGGACTCTTTCCCGTAATACGGGAAATGGACAAACACGGGAACGTGTTTCCCGAACACTAACCTGCGATTCCTTTCTTTCTCCATTCTCGATAGAAAATAATATCCATTCGAGAGAGGAAAAAATAAAGAAGCCGGTGAAAAATCAGAATTTCTTTGAGTCGGCCAAAAAAAAAAAGACACCTCGGAGAGACGTCGACGTTAATGGCGCCTTTATGTTACGCGAATGCGTTAGTTTTGATGAATTTTGCAATTGAACCGGATGAATAAGGGACGAGTGCATCGCGTGTGAATCGTTCTTGGTATTCACACCGAAAGGGTTGGATGTATATGTGTATATGTGCGCGTAGAGAGTCTTCAGCATGCAGCTCGATTCTTTATGCCCCCCCCCTCGACATTTGCCCCCGCATTATTTATCACAGTAATTCTCAATAAACCACTCGCGCTTCCCTTGTCTCCTACTTACTCATGAAGTAATAAAGTAAATTCGCTTCAATCTATCCGGCCTCTCGATTCGCCAATAAGACCGATTCCACGTTTCGTTTGCGCAATTTACCTCATTTTGGAATGGGGATAACGTCTTCTTTGCTCCCCTCTTGAAAGTTAACGTCTAGAGATTTAGAAAAGTGTTTTTGGTATATCATTTCAGTATGATTTTCTGTGATATTAACGTTTCAATCGTAAATAAAGGTCTGGCTCAAGAGGTTCCGTTGATTGATAGGAAATATTTTCCGTGCCGGGGAGTGATGTTTATTGGATTTAAACATTTTTTTGTTATTTAAACAAAGCGGGGAATGTATGCTCGGAAACCGCCTCGGCACGTGCCCGTCGACACCATCGTGACGTGGTAAGTCGCGCAACCACGTAATGCGACAGTAATTACGGTAAATTAAAGGAAACGAACGAATAACAAGACGTAAATCTAATTATCGTGCTACAACGTTCTTCTCGTAGATACAGAGGAACTACAAATTAAATTATACGAATAAACGGAAAAAACAGGTTGAAGTTCCGCCAGGCTCGTTCCAAGGTCTAGATCCCCAAAATCCTCTTCGTGTCGAACAATGCTCCTTTCTTACTAACCTCTTGACATTATAAAAACGTGCTTCTGAAAAACAGCCCCTTGAGTCTAATTTCAAATGTAATTACCGGTATAGCATTGTGTCATTCAGACGTCGGGAATAAACTCCTCGGTCGTTTGAGAACCACTGCGTGCGAGCAGGTTGACTCCCCCTCTCGTACTGTTGCCTCGCAACTATTTAGTTATACTGTTGGTCTGTAGAAAATCCCGAAATCCTCTTCGCGTCGAACAATGCTGCTTTCTTACTTGCCTCATGCCACCGTTACGAGGAGATATTCATGAAAAGGATAACAATTTCACCGTAATTACAAACGTAATTATCGCGTATAAAGTTGTCAAATTTAGACAGATTTGTACAAATTCAGAAATAGGCATTTCCCGGTAATTCGAAAGTCACCGCATGCGAGCATGTTAACTCCTCATTTGAACCATGGCTTCAAGTGTAATTATTACGTACGACGTTGTTGCATAATTGGACGGTGGAATTAGATTTTTCTTGGTGCGTCTATTTGCAATTAGTTATACCGTTGGTCTATGGACCATTCCTAAAATCCTCTTCACGTTCAATAACGCCGCATTCATATCCACCTCCTTTTATAATTAAACTATGATTCTGAAAAACATAGTCTTTTGAGTATAATTTCAAGTATAATTACCGAGCATAATGTTATTCTGCCACTTGCCGGGAATATTAGGTCGAGGAATATGTTCCCGTTTTTAACGTAACGTAATTAACGCGGCGGGAACTTATTCCTCGAGCTAATAGATATTCCTCGGTGATTTGATAGCCACTGCGTGCGAGCAGGTTGACTTCCCCTCTCGTACTGCTGCCCCGCCAGCGGCGAAGCTCGCCCCACTTCGCTCTGCAGTGCTCGCGCCCCTCTGCGGCGACTTGCGGTACTAACCAGAAGTTCGCGTTACACGAGGCGGACCGGCGACCGCCGCGCCAATCGATACACGTTTAATTAATTAAGCGCCCTAATGCGCTACATATTTAATTGAGCGTTCTCGGTAACGGCTCGGGAGGTAACCGACAAAAATTCGATTTACCTTATCATCGAGCGTTTTATCCAGGTATATTTATTTTATAACCTACCTTCAGACACAATTTACAACATGCGTGTAAGTGTATTACCTTTTCTGGGCAATTGCTTACGGTTTTAATTAATTATCGGTATTATCAGTGTTTTTTTTCATTTTTCTAGCACGTTTTTGTGGTACTACCAGGTGTCTTAAGAATACAGGATAAAAGGAACGACCAAAGCGTTATTCGGAATGGATAAAATTCCGGCGAGTGCGAGTAAAAAAAAAAAGCTTGGAATTTATTTATATCGCGTTGACGCACGTCTCTCTGCACTCGGCGGAGCAATAATTGAAACGCGATTGCGAAATGGCATTCGGCCGAAGTAGCTTTCGGAAAGTTGGGAGGTAAACAGCTCAGAAATATTCCCAATAAATCGGAAACTCGAGTTCTGGCCGGGAAATGTCAATACCGCGAGGTGGAAATGGTCTGTTGACTGGCGGCCTTTCCGCGTGTCCGGGTTTCACTGCGAAACGGTAATTAGTAAATAACAGTCTCCCCATTATCTCTAAGTACACAGGGAAATATATCGAGATAACGGGCAGCGCCGTAAAGGACGATAATTGCTCGCGAATTTCAGGAAAAAGAGAAAATACGGAAAATCGTCGCCCCCTTCTACTTGCACCAAGTAATGATAACTGATAAGACAATTTTTAAGTACCTGAAAAAGATGTCTCATTTAAAGAAACGCGTTCAAGGGAGCTCCTTAACATGTTTCATTTTTAGAGCCGTTTAATTATCAGAAAATATTCAGAAAGTACTTTCGAATGGTATTATATGTACACCGTCTGGGGAATTTTTTTTCGCCCGGCGACTTTATAGCATCTCGACCGAGATCACCTTAAAAATACAGGACCGCGCTCATTTTAAACTACCTTCTCGAAACTTTGAAATGAGTCCTCGTGCGAAACTGCGGAGTGTTTTTCATTCAAAGCCGTGAATTTTTTAAAGGGGACGCTAAAAAGAATCGAGCCGAGCGCGGCTTCAAAAATTCATGCCCCGAAGTAGAGGAATTATGTAGGCGTGTTTTCGGTGCGCGAAAATAGGAATTTTAATCAGCCCTCTTAATAATTGGCCGAGTGAATGTATTGTCACTTCTGCATACCTAGATCGTTTTATTAATCCGGGGGGATGAGGCTTTCGGAGAGGAAGGTGCATTAGCGACCGGCATCGTGTGACGGGGGTTTTCGGTGACAAAAAATACTCTTAAGAAAAATGGCCTACCCGATGTACACCCTATCGAAGAAGGCGAAACTTCTTCCACGGTGAGCAGCGAGCTGGAATTGTAATATTTATAGTCAGGCATTAGAGCAGGTATGCGAGACCCTGCTAAATGTACAGTGCGACGAAAAAATGTCTGCGTATACAGGAGCAGGCAATATCGTAAAATAAACCCTGGCCATTACGAATATGTACAATTAGCAGATTTTAAATACTTCCACTGGTCTGGGAATGCTCAATTATGTGAAGAAAATATTCCAACGAATTGGCAGGAAACATATCGGCGACGATAAAGAGCATTCGTTCATTTCGCTTTTCCCCGATAACGAGTAATTCTTAAATGATAACGCCAAATGACTGGACTAAATTAACCCGATAAAGCGTTCGAAATTTTGAAAATGGCCCAGCCAATTCAGTCGTCCAGATGAGCGGAGGAAATCCGGCTGTTATTTTTTAATTTCCTGTTTACATATATGAATGCATCTGCAGTGCACTCCGCATTGTATTTAGATGTAGATAGAGGATTAATTGCATGCTCGAGACATAATGGCGGGTACGGTGGCAATGGCGATTTCCCATCTCCCTTGTACATCTAAGGCACCTTCATGCGTGTACGTCACGCGTACGGTACGTACGGTACGTACAGTACGTGCGCGCGCATTTCCGTGAGCCGTGATTTACGTCCGCGCGTGCGCGCGCACATTAAACGCATTACCAGACAAATCTAAACGAGCCTGCCGCATTTCTCCTAACAAAACCCCCGTATCTTTTTTTTCCCCCTAAACCCTATGAATGCGTAATTAGTAATTAGCTCTACAAGAGATACCTTTGCGCCCCCCCGTAAGGGGTAAAAAGGTTTTCCTTCGATTTTAAATTCTTCCCTTTAAGCTTAAATTATTTATTAATCGCATTATTCGTTTAATTCCAGGGAATAATCATTAGGAATAGAGGGGAAACTGTTGCGGCACCCTGTACGTCCTCCGAATCGTAACGAGGCGCGGTAAAAGGGTTAAATTATTTATTAATCGTATTAATCGTATTAATCGTTTAATTCCACGGAATAATCATTAGGAATATAGGGGAGACTCTTGCGGCACCCTGTACGTCCTCCGAATCGTAACGAGGCCCGAAAAGGATTAAATTATTTATTAATCGTATTAATCGTTTAATTCCACGGAATGATCATTAGGAACAGAGGGGAAACTCTTGCGGCACCCTGTACGTCCTCCGAATCGTAACGAGGCGCGGTAAAAGGGTTAAATTATTTATTAATCGTATTAATCGTATTAATCGTTTAATTCCACGGAATGATCATTAGGAATAGAGGGGAAACTGTTGCGGCACCCTGTACGTCCTCCGAATCGTAACGAGGCGCGGTAAAAGGGTTAAATTATTTATTAATCGTATTAATCGTATTAATCGTTTAATTCCACGGAATGATCATTAGGAATAGAGGGGAAACTGTTGCGGCACCCTGTACGTCCTCCGAATCGTAACGAGGCGCGGTAAAAGGAGTGACTCGCGGGGGAGAGGGGGGAGAAAAGGAGGAAAGGGTTAGAAGTACACCACCGGGCCGGCGCACTTCTCGAGAGGACTGTATGCTCAAATAGAAATGATTAAAGTTTTAATAACCGACGCAGAGACGCGAATTACAACCGAGGACTTGATTGAGCGAAATTCCCACCGACTCCCCGGGGAGTCCTGGAAAAAAGGGCTACAGTCGCCAGCTCGGTGGAAATTCATTTAATAATTATATCATTACCGTTTAACGGCTCGTCGATTTTACACGGTAGTGGGGAGGATGTACCATTTGGAGTGTCACTTTTATTTATCACTTAGGCGAACACCGCGCCTCTTGAGGACCCTTTCATTTGCCCAGTTAGGACCTTTATTTACGGTACTTAAACGGTAAAATGTAGAAATAGAGTAAAATTCGTATTGATTTTTATCGGCGCGTTATCAGTCATCCCACGGCCCGAGATGTACGTGAACAATGTACTGCTTGAGATTTCCACCCGTCGGCGTTTCCAGGCTTATTTTATCAGGAACCTCGACGAATTGAAAAGGCACACTGTCCTGTCGGTAAAGACACATCGAAATGCAAATAAAAGCGAATAAACGTCGCATTGCTATTCCCGAGTGCGCACGTGTACGCGAAGTTATACTCGGTGCAGATGCGCGCACTCGTTCCCCGGCTTTGATGTCGAAAATGAAATTCCCCAATTTCCCCCGAAACGCTCGAAATGTGCCCCCCCTCGAGGTAACGAATGCATTTTCTACCGGACTTTCGGTTTGGGTTATCGCCGATGGCCGATAATCGATTCCTCCATTATTTCCGAGGCGACTCGCAGAATCGACCCTCGTTTTCGGGCGGGGCTTTTTATGCAAATGGTAAATAAATGAATATACCCGAGGCTGTTGGAATTAACGGAGCATTTCGTTAATGATAATGCGTACCTTCATGCGTACACATCATAGATTTATTTCCATTCCCCTGTGATAAATTTATGTCATATATTAGAATAGATGTCACAGAATGGACGAGAACTGAAAGGGGGAGATATAAAATATTTATTTTACGTTTATAATTCGATTAGCCGAACCAACTCGCGAGATAAATATTTAAGAGAGTCTGGGCATCGCGCCTCAAAGGAAATCTGCATTTACCGGGCAGTGGAGTTTATTAATTATGTAATTTTAATTGAAACTCCGAAGAACGTTCTTACCTCTCTTGGAATTACCAGGGAAGTTTATTAATCTTGAAATTTAAACGCCGGGGAATATTCTTGCCACGGTGAGGAAAAAGCTGTTAATGGAAAATAATTGGAGTAACGGGTGGTAGTCGAAAAAAATAATTATAGAATCTCGGAACAATCGATACGTCCGCGCTTACGTCAGAAAGGAATCGACACGAGCGCAAAGTGCGAGATCGGATTTCCGAAATAAAAGCAGCTCCTGTGACCCTGACATCGCATGATTCCCTAGGATGTATTATTCAGACGTATACAGGGTGTCGAAAAATACTCGGCCCGCAGTACACAAATATTGATACCTCCGCCCTTCGCAAACAAACACCGCCACGTTTCGTCCCTCAGCTCCTTCCCCGTCGCCCTTGGAGAAAAACGTCAAATAAAAAATATCCGCGTCGCCTTCCGCTCGACAAACTTTGTGGGAAGCGTTTTTCCAAAAAGCGAATATTTTCCGGCCAACGTCGATTTGAATTTCGCGTGTCGCTGGGTCCCGAGCGCGCGGGGCGTACGAGGTGCGTACAAAGAGTGTAATACATCCCCATACAAAGGGTGTAATACATGCGCAACGAGGGCCCCTCCCTGCGGCTGGCCCTCGTATAAAAGCAGCGGGTTTCCTGCATTATTTCATCAATTCCCATTGAATTGGAAAATGAGAAATGTCAGACTCGATCCGGCCGGGACTGCGCCCGGCAGGGCCGGCCAGCGCGGTTATTTATTTCGCCCCTGTGCGGAAAGTCTACAAAGAGAGAAAAGGAAAACAGAGAGAAAAGCTAAAGTAATAAGGGTAATAAAATAATTAAGTATCGCTTACTCGGTGAGTTACGAAATTTCGCGGGAAAGAAAGAGGGAGGTCTCGCTTAGTTGTTCATTCTCTCTTCCTCTCTTTCCCTTTGGGATTTTTCTTTTTCTTTTCTCCCTTTCCCTACGCAGGTTTGCCCCTCTACGTACCTTACTTTTCCTCTCTCTTCGTCTCGGTCTTTCTCTCGTGGGATTTAACCCGCGAGAAATGCTGTCAAGTGTCGACCACCACTTTTGTTTGCTTTTCTCTATTTTGACATCTCGCGAGGTACTGCAAAACGGCCTCCTCAGGGCCGGACGAACTTGCACTTCTCGGGGGACGATAATCATGCCGAATAATTAATAACTTAATTTCAGCATCCCACAATAAACGTATACCACTTCAATATTAAGACGTCGGATTTATAACTTTACTGCAACCTTACGTGGTAAAATTTTATGAATTTTTTTCCTTCTTTTTTTTTTTTAACAGTGCAAACAATACCTCTTAGGGAAGGATGTATCACGAGTAAACGTCGGTATTAAGTTATCGGACGGAATTGATATTTACGTCCCCTTTCCGCCTTTATTTTACAGGTTTTACGCAGGCGTAACGCGTTAAGCTGTTTACGTCGACGTAATAAATAGTTCACCGAGCATTACATATTGCCAGCCCTGACATTCTCGAGGCTCGGTGCGGGCCCGATATATAACGACGCGTGTACGTATTTACTTGCGTGCGTGTATTACTCAAGAGAGTCGAAGTTTGTCCGCCGACGACAACGCGATCCCTCTTTCGCGGGGCAAAAAGAGCCGTGCACACATCGAGAACCGGGAATACGTCCGAGATGTATCCCGAAGGATAGGGGGAAGGTCGGTAAACCAGTTCTCCAAACGGCCGGTAACGAGCCACCTCCTGATTTATCGGCACTCCTAATGACAACGACAATAATGGTCAATACCCACTCGAATAACAAGTTTGTTAATATTAACCGGCAGGCGACATCATTTTATCATTCCGCTCGATTTTGAGGTTAGATCGTACATATGTGCCCATAATTATGAAAGTGGTCTAAGTCATATATTTTTTGTTTCATTGAATTAATTTCGTTTGAAATAATATGCCGTGAAATAACTGATAAACTCATTTTTTTTTTTTTAATTTTGACTTCAATTCACCCTGCAATGAAATCTTATGAATGTTTATCCCTGCTGTGTATACTATCATTTTTTTATATTTCCCATGTACGCGAATTTGGTAACGAAATCTAACGTACGGATCTTCTAGGTTTAGATGCTTAAATGTAAGTCTTTTTATTATATCTTGTTTTATATGTAATTTCGCGTGTATGAGGGTTGAGGATGATTTTTATCATTATTTGTAGGTTTATTTATGTTAGTTCGCTTCTAGAGGTTTGAGGGGCAGGTGGAAGAGATTTCTTTTTAATACATTTTCGAAGAGCCCGTTTTATTGTAAATGGACGTCGAGGTATTAAGTTCTGTGGTTACGGGGAGTGGAAAATATTATGCTTGCCCGGAGTTAATAACAGGCTTTTGGTAAATAATGCATAATAGAACGCGACAGAGTTCCCGATAACGCTACAGGAAGTTATTGTTACGACTTCGAACCTGACGTTAATGCCGCCTGCCTTATCGTCAAGTGTACATTATCTATCTAAAACGTGTTTCTTTTTCTTTCAAGCTGTCACCCTACTCCTCTTTTAAATTCTCTCAACCATACTGTACATATCTCCAAATGAAATCCACGAGACATTTTTAAAAAATCTTTCGCTGGAGACAATTAACAAGGATTACAAAAACGAAAAAAAAAAAGAAACATGTCTGATAATTACTCCGGGCTACTAATTGTAAGAGGCAGTAAATCTAAGAATATCGAAATCCACGTTCGGAAAAAAATCACGAAAAAAATATTTCAGATATATCCAAATGAAATATACGAGACATCTTATAAAAATCTGTCGCTTGAGATATTTAGCAAGGATTAGGAAAAAAAAAAAAACATGTCCGGAAATTATTTCGTGCTACTAGGGGGCAGCAAATCTAGGAATATCGAAATCCACGTCCGGAGCTAAAAATATTTTCGAAAGCCACCGCGAAGATTGGTCGAATTTCGTTTTCCCCTAGGTGGTTTGCGGGGAATATAACTCGGTTTTTCAAACTTGTCAAATTCTCGATTCGCCGTAACGCGCGAAGTTACTTTCTAACGCGTTTAAAGTACCCACTCTCGAGGCGGGAACTTCCCGGCCGAGTTTTAGTCCCGACAGGGCCTTTACGTTCTTCAACCTGAAAGCTATTCTATAAGTCTCAAACATAATAGACCACATACATTACACAGTCATGCAACTTTAGTGTGGTAGCTATTCCTGCGGCGTGACTCGGCCCAGGGGTTCTCACCCCGCCGTAAAACGCCGCCTTTCCACGGGAGAATAATCCGCCGAGAAGGAAGATTGTCTTTAACCGAAGACATTGCACTGCTTACGAAAACACGTAGAAAACAATAGGCACCGCACTTTATCAGCCGAACGGGAAAATAAAGGACGGTCAGAAAAAGGGGAACGACGAAGATAAGACTTTACGAGTGGCCGATAATGTTTACGCGGTTAACTCGCTTTTTGAAATCCGGGAAAAAAAAAATACTCGCGAGGCTTAAACGATCTAATGACGAACTTTATTGCACGAATAATGAATATTAAGTGGCAAGCGTGCATTACTTTCGGCGCGGTATTCCTTAATGCGGACAAATTACACATAATAATGAGGGTTTGGAGGATAAAGTACAGTATTTTTTTCTGCGATTTTAGTAATCAGTTATCCAAGCTCACTTTTTACATTAATTAACACGATAGCGGTAATTAATGATATTGGTCTGATTTGTTGAATCACATTGAAGAGGTCTCGTCGAAGTGGCCACGGTAATTTATGTTACGCTGCTCGTCGAGAAATTGCAACTCCCAAAAAGGATTTCTTCTCGGTACGTAATAAGTGGGAAAAAAAAAAGAAAAAAAATTATTTGCATAAAAGGCAGATATTAATGCATAAGCACGTAACCTTCCTAAGTCTGTTTACACGAGCGACAGCTATCGGGAGGAATGTAAATATTCCTCGTGACTTCTTCGGTTTTCTCTCTCGTGAATTTTCCTCGGTCGTATATTAATCTGTCGTTCTCTTGACTGGACTTGAGACATTACACCTCTGGGAGGCAGGATAAAACGTCAAGAAAATATGAAAATCGCTTTATTTCGCGGAACGCCGTTGTCCGAATAGAAAAGGCGATAAAGAAACGTACATAAACAAGTCCCGCTTTCCGCCGTTTCTTCTGCAATTTTCTTTTACATCTGTCTCGCTCTCTTCCACTCTTAACCCTTTGGCTACTAAGAGCGCCTAAAGGCGCCCGACGTTTGGTCCAATATTGCCTGCACGGTCAGAGGAATTTCGCCCGTATGTCGAAATGGCTCCGCGTTCAAAAGGTTAAAAATCTGCACCCGACAGGAATTTCCGATTCGATGAAACCCACCGATTTCTTTTCTATTCTCTCGTCACTAATTTCATTAATCCTCTCAATTCGTCACGCGAAGAGGTATCCCTTTTCAAAATCGCCGAGAAATAGTATTTTTATCCAAGAAATATATACAATGAAATGCAGAGAAAACGTCAAATAAATCCGACAAGTTCTTTTTCACGTATTCGACAAAGTCCTGTACACCCTGTGCTAGGACAGATGGAGATTTTTACGTTTCCAGTTTTGTATACGGTCGCTGTTCTTCTTCTTTTTTTTCCCCTACATGGAATACATCCCTTAGGAGGCTTCATATCATTTTAACATTTCCTGAGCTACCCCGAACAACCCCTGGCCTCCTTTCAACCCCCTCGCCTCCCCTTCGAGTCGTGCCAAAGCGAACCAAAGGGCCGCAATACAAGCTAAAGCCGTTGTCACGACTTCATTTCGCATTCCTCGCACTGCAGCGCGATATTGCGCTATCGACAAAAAACTTCGAGCCGTCTCCGAGGCGATATTGCGACTTTGGAAATCGGAGAACTCCCCCTACGGATAAATAATCACCGAGTTGGCGAAATAAATATCTCTAAATAAAACAATGAAAATCGAAGGACTTATAATGCCGCTACTTGAAAATCGAATAATGGTTACCGTCAACTTTTTAATGAAACAGGTGCTTTTGAAACACAAAGCGACTCAAAAGACGATAAATGCTAAAGGCCGTTTGTTAAATTTTTTTTCCGCAATTACTTCCCCTCTGTATCGATTAAAATAATTACGATTCAGCTGGGAATTATCCTCGGGGTTGTGGAACGCGATTTCGAAAATTAGAAATCAACTCCTGTTACAATAATAATAGTAATTATTATTTTTATTAAACGTTTTAATATTTCGAGATATAGTAGTTATTATTAGACCGTTGAGTATTCAATTTAAGGATTAATCTCTGTACGGAACTCACTTGAGATCTCGTAATTGAGGTTAGGAAACCCGTAGATGGGATTTTTATTTTCAATATTTTACTGGCTACGTGCTAGAATAATAATGGTAGGAATTAAATGGATTGCTAAAATGACTCAAGACTTACCTTACGAGGTAGCACGTAAAGTTCATGAAATATGGATTTGAAATATCAATCTCCGTACGAGATTCCGGTAAAACCTCGGATTATTTTATTTCCTACATTTGGCAAATGTCCGTAATACCTTTCTGGCGCCGTTTTGAAAGATTTCATCGGGTTTCGAGGATTTTCTGGGACTTGGAGGATTTCACGAGATTTCACTGGCAGCTGTACCCCAGACTTAATCGATATCTTGCCTTAGGAGTAAACGGTTTATAATGTGAAGGTACCTCGAGCTCATTAATTTACCCGGAGATTAATGTTACAGCGAGGAGGAGCGTACTATTTTTCTGATACTCCATAATGATAATGACCCCCCTCGCCAATGTCGAGCTTGCAAACAAACCCGAGAACATCAGATGTTTATAATATAATCAATCCAACTCGTGTAAACCCCTTTCCCTTTACTCTTTTTTTTTTATTATTATTAATTTAGTTTTCAATATTCCGTCAGGAATTCCCTCCGTTTAAATTTCCTCATTATCGGGGAAATACTATCGTCGCGTGCTGTGCATACATACAGCGCAATGTAAGAAACCATTACGCAACTTATTTTCTGCCCAATCGTTGCGTAATGCACTCGGATATCATTTATCGCTAATTACAAGCCTGGAAAATGAAATTGGAAAGACACGAGGATTGATAATAATATGCAACGACGTTTAAGAAAAATGAGAAACACATCCGACACTGAAGAAGTAAACCAATAAATAGATAATCATTCCCTTGTACAATCACGGGTTTGTCCCGTTAATTTTTATCTTCACCGTCGACGTTATCTAAAGACAAACTGCCAAATTAATAATGCGAGTTATGATTATTTGATTTTAACCCCAACATTCGAATAAATGTTTGATGTGTAGTTTAGTAATAAAAGCCGATACAATCTCCGTGCAACGTCACGTGTTAATGATGCAGGGGATATTAATTAATATTACATAACATTATATAACATAATAGATATTTATTAACTCCTCAATTGTCTGGAATAAGTGCAACGGGTTGGAAAGTTTATTCCCTCACGATGTGTCATGTTACTTCCTGTCAATGTCACTCCTTCGTACCTAGAGTAGGGAAAAGAAAGCTCGAAGGAGATACTTCGCGGACATATATTTTCCCTCGCTCCATTTTGCCCTAACCTTTCTTTTCCCTTCTTTCATTTTGCCCCTCTGTCAGGCTTTCGTAGCCTTTCCTTCGTCTTGTTGTAAATCGAAAGTCAATAGAGACCCAATGGCGTAGCAGTTGGACATGTACTGCTCGCCCCCTTCGTCGGTAATACGATTTGACACATCTAGACACGTGGTTACGCTTTTGACTCTAATAATTCCGACCTTGATTGAACTTATTCCTTTCCTCGGATAAATCCGTTTTTGCTGCGACCCGAGGCTACTCAATAAGAAAATAAAAACAATTGATGCATTTACAGATGATTAATAAATAATGCAGACTCTCAACTCATTCTTGTTCCCCTGTCAATCCATTCTCAGTTGACGTAAGAACACCGGAATGGATATTAAAACTATTTAAATTAATTTTAAATCGACGTAACCGTGGATATATACAAATAAATCACTGTTAAACGTGTGCGTTAACGAATGACCAATAAAAAATTACCGGGAATAAATTTCCATACGTTATGTATTCGAGGATTCCGCGCGACGCGGTTTTGAGTTTTCGCGATGTTTTTCCCCACGGGGGGAAATTCTTCCCAGCCTCTGTCTGGCTTGCTTTTAATAATGAAATTAAAATAGCGATTCCCGGAATTTTCATCCCTTTGTTAACATTGTTTTTCAATTTGTATCTTTCAGATGATACTTCATTAACCGCGGTATAATCGTCACGAAAATTCGATATCCTCGTGTTGTACATTCGGTAATAAATTTAGCTGCATTCTTAATAACTAACCGACTGTATTGACAGGTAAAAGGGCTAAAATGTTGCAAAGGTTTATTAACAAAACTGGGAATTGAAAACTCGTAGAGGATCATTTGCGAACCTCTTCGAAGTGCATCGAGCCGAGCGGAAGTCACTGCAGGTTTATTAATAAAGCCCGGAATGGAAAAGATTCGCAGAAAATGATTAACAAAGCTGGGGAAGAAATAACTTGCAGGGAATTATTGACAAACCTCTTCGAGACGTATCGAACCGATCGGAAGTGACTGGGAGACATTTTCTCCGTCCTTTCTCCTCTAACGGGATTTCCGCGTAATATTCGAGTCGCAATCTGTAACTTCCGGTGAATCTCCGGGGATACACCTCGAGCCAACGGGACGGAAACTTCGAGCCGACATCAAAAGAGGGTAATTAAATATATTAATTAATAATCGCCCGTGACAGGGAATTATTTCCCCCCTCGGAACGGCTCGCGACTGCGATTAATCGTTTTTATGAATAATTACGCAATGACGAGAGTCGGCTTAATCGGAATCACCTGAATGCAAACAGTGATTTTCCAATTTACTTCCTAGAGGGAGACCCGATGGGAATTTAAATGCAAATCAAGGCTAAATACGAAAAACCTGTTCATTCCAGCAAGCTCGATCGTTCCCTCCTGTTTGCCATTTATTATCCAAGATTTTCCATGAACTTGCTACTTCTATTTTCAGTTTATCTTGAAATTTTTAATCAAGCACTCGATTACTGAGAAGCGCCGCGTTTATTTATACCTTATTCCCCTCCGGGAGGTTAAGTTTCCATAAATTCAATTAAATAGGAAATTACTAGGGGCTGCCATTTTTCTCGAATTTATTTCTCCTCGAGCTTTTCTTTTCATTTCCACAGCTTCGGATATGCCGGAAGCCATTTTCATTGCCGTACAAGTTTCTTTGATTCAATAAACCGGACGAAACTGATGCGGGCAAAACGGGGCTCCCCTTCATTTCAGACAGAATCGATATACTTGCTCGTTTCCGGTGTCAGCGCTGAAATCGCGTGTACTCTCTGCAGAAATGTGCTCTCTGCACTCTCCATTTAACGCTCTCTCATTTGCATGAGTACATTCCCCTTTACCAAATATTCCTAATGAAATGAATATTAACGACGAAATATTTCTCCGCCCGTGGAAGTATGTTGCGCCCTGCATAACGCTGAATTATTATAACAGGAAATTAATCTTCTATGACTGGTATCAAAGCTTAATAAAAATAAAAATAAAAAAAAAAAGAAATCTAGTAGAGTCGTGCCGAACTAAGCTCAGGAAGAATAAATCCATTCATTGGGGTATCCAACATACGACCTCACAAGAGTCTTCGTAACGACATCGTGGGCGTATAAAAGCGTCTCTTAATTGTCCAATTGTTCATTGACCAATCCAGAGGAGAGCGGATATCTCTTGGAAACGAGCCTTATTATCTCGAGCAACAACATTTGATTGACGAAAATTCATTAAAATTCCATTAACTGCTTATTGAAGATATTCATATGAATTTCCCGTCACACCGGGGGAATATCCCAGGGGAAGTTGCGATCCCAATTAATCCCTTTTAATTGAATTCAGAGTATTAATGTCGAATCCTTCCACAAGGGGGAAGAGAGGGGAGGAATTTCTGGAAACAAATCCCGATCGAAAATCGATTTGCCGATTATATTAATTGTCTTTGAAATATACACGCGATTGCATGTATACCTTCTGTATATGAATATCTATGAGGTAAGGAATTTTCTACGTAAATCCACCACGTGGGTACTTGTTCACTTGTTCACCCCAAGGGATGAAGTTCGTTCGGGAAATCGGTGGTGACGCGCTCTAATTTCGAACTTCGCTAATTGGATGTTTATCATTAATTCAGCCATTCGGCGAGGACGCATTGGAATCGCCATTGTGCAATCCGAATCAGCGAGCTTTTCGCTGACTGCCGCGCTTTGCAACTAGGTTCGAATATTTCTATCGAGATCGGACGCTTCGCCGATTCGACTAAGTAAATTCCGGGAGATCATTATTTTGCGGATTAAAATAGAGCCCGATCGAAGTATACGCTAATTTAGATCCGGGGAGATTGCCGATGGCCGTTATCACGCGAATTAGAAATTGAGCCCGATTAAAATCTGCGGATTTAGATCCGAGGAAATCGTAGCGACATTGTTTTACGGACTTATAGATGAGACCGATTAAAATGCACGAATCCCGATTCCGGGAAATTGCGACGGCATTATTTTACCGACTAAAAATGATGCCCAACTGAAGTATATTGATTTCGGATCCTGGGAAATCGCGACATTATCTCACGGGCTAAAAGTTAAGTCCGATTGAAATATGCACAATTTTTCCATAATTCCCTTTCCGCGAATATTCGTTCTCGAGGGATTTAATTTATTGCAAATTCAATGAGATGCGGCCGGTTCCCATTGGGAATTAATTATTCCCCGGTAAATCGAGAAATTCGTAAAGTTTGCCGCGCGCAATTTCAAGTAAAGATCCCGAACGAAAGAATTCGTAAAGTAAAATAAAAAAGAAATAAAATAAAAAAATTCATAAAGTAAAATAAAAAAGAAAAGAAAAAAACCTCGTAAAAAAGAAAAACACCTGCCAGTACTTATCACTGCTCTCGAAGGACAATGATTAAAAGTGCACTTCAAAGTTGGACCCGAAGACTAAACTATTATTCATAGCCCTGAAACGATATATCCTGACAAAAGTCTCATTATTTTCCGACAAATCGCGAGATACAAGTATTCCGGGAATAAACGCGATAACGATGTTAATAAAAACTATATACCGGGATTGCGTACCGTTTCATTTCTTCTTTTTTTTCCCCCGATTGCGTAACATCATTTCAATTGAAAGAAGTATGAATATCAATTACCAAGTTTTGCCACTCGGTTGCAAAAGACAATTGCTCAAGGCAATGCGTACTTATCGTGATTAGCGTACCAGCGCGATATAAAAATGCGGAGTTACGTGAATCGCGGTGACACGCCGGTATTCTTTCGAGCGATCGAAAGTCAAACGTATTATTAAAGTCCAGCGATAAACTAATCAAACAAACGTCAGACCGCCTGTCACCTCCGAAGTTTGATTACAGGCTACGTGTGCCATATATGCCCGGGCGAAACATAATACGGCCGAACTTTCGACAGATGTTAATTTTAAATTGCTTAAATTAACTTTATGAATGTTACATGCACGCCTTGGCGTTGAACCATATGAAATTCTCTGCTGAGATGGGTAGTTATAATTACATTTTCAAGTGGAACGCACCACTAGTAAACTTTCATGGAATACTCGTGACTGCATTATCACTACCACTTCGTTGTCCCTCGCGACGCTTCTGCTTGTGTAATTGCTTTCGACTCTGCTTATGCGACCTGCCAGTCATCTCAATAAAGAAATCCACTTAGATACATATTTATATTTTATCTGCAAAAAGGTTTGGGGCTTGATATTAATTGTATGAATTTCTTTAATGGGTGTCCATGTAAAATTTTGCAGTACATGCAGTGCTTTCGACTCTGCTCATGCGACCTGCCAGTCATCTCAATAAAGAAATCCACTTAGATACATATTTATATTTTATCTGCAAAAAGGTTTGGGGCTTGATATTAATTGTATGAATTTCTTTAATCGGTGCCCATGTAAAATTTTGCAGTACATGCAGTGCTTTCGACTCTGCTCATGCGACCTGCCAGTCATCTCTATAAAGAAATCCACTTAGATACATATTTATATTTTATCTGCAAAAAAATTTGGGGCTTAACGTTAATTGTATGAATTTCTTTAATCGGTGCCCATGTAAAATTTACGATTGCAGTACATGCAGTGCTTTCGACTCTGCTTATGCGACCTATCAGTCATCTTTTTAAAAGAAATTTACTCACACATATATTTACGTAATATACACAATATTATGTACGACTATAACCATCCGCGTGTTGCCGTTAATAGTACGAAATTCTCAGTCGTCAAACTTTCGTACAAGGCTCGTAATTGCGCTACGTCTAGTACTGTACAATTGCCCCCTGAGAGCGGTTCTGTACAGTTGTGTAATTGCTTTTGACTTTGCTGACGTCACATATGAAATTCGCCGCCGAGGTCGGCAATTATAACAGCATTCTGAAGTAGAAAACAGCACTAATAAATTTATCTCGGCATTACTCGCGACCTATCGATGTATCAATATTATGCAACTGATCCTGACACGTTTGTAAATTCGCCTAATTAATTTTGCCTTTTCTTTACTTCTCTTATTTTTTTTTTTTTATCATTTCGTAGCGTGGTTCTTTTTCAATCGCGGGGAATTAAAGGTTGCTCGTATCGGAACGCGAACGCGAAATACGGCACTCGAAACGAACGAATTAAGAAGTCCCGTGGGAAATGTAGATCGCATTTTCGGATCACCGTATATTCCGTGAAAGCGTACCATTTCCCCATCCACCTTCCGCAAGCTCCAGGGTTTAATCTAACAATGATTTATGCCATGGTTAACGTGACGGTTCTCAATTCTCATGTTCGACGAAACACCGGAAAATAATATACCCGGTAACGAGCGTCCCGCATTAAAAAACGGATACGCCTTAAATTCACTATCCGTATATTGAATTAATCTCCTCTGTCTCGAAAATATCCCAAAAAATAATTCAAGTAATCGTCACAAAATGGTAATATACATTTATACGTATATATTTTCTAATCCTCTCTCGTAATCCTCGGTTATACGTACGCGAGCCGCTGCTTCTTATGTTATTATGAAGGTAACGAAATTATAAAAAAAAAAAAAGAAAAAAAATTATTCCTTGACATCGCACATGTGAGCACCACTGACATGACACGCCACGTATTCCATGCCACGACTGTACTCTGTACGCGTATGAATGTATTATGTACGCTCGGCGAATATGTCAACTGCAGTATAGCACTGGCACGGCCTCTAATTTTTATTATCTCGCAATTATATACATAGGACGTGCGCGCATAAACGAGGTCGTTGCGCAGCCGTGCACTCGACGGATTTTAATTAGAAATCGCGCCGCGCGACAGGGCATCTCCTCTCAATCGATCACAATTCCCCCGATGACATCTTACTTCCACGAATGTGCGTACATAAGTACTCCCCGCAAAGGAGTGCGTACACATGTCCAAAGCTAATCCGCAAAGAAATACTCCCCACTCCTTATAGGAGTGTCGCAACGAGTGCAATTAGTCACACCGACATTCGCATTGAACGGAGGTATCGGTACCTGTACCCGAGCGGTTTCGACACGTGCTACTTAACGACACGTTAATCGCCTCTCCATCAACGAATTAATATTCCTTTTTACCCCCATACCCATGGAAGACACTTATTAATATTTCCAGAGGGTGTTTGCATAAAATCCGATCCCCCTCCGATTTTAATCACCGGTACAAAAAACCGATCCCATAATCGCGATGTAAAGTTATTCATTAAATGAATTCATGGATTTATTACGAACAGGAAAATCCAGATTTTGAAATACAACGTCTAGGGAGAATTCACTCTTTTTTTTTTCTTTTCTGGTTACAAAGGAGAGGTATGACAATAAGGTCCTAAGTTTCCCCGGGAACGTCAAATGAGAATTATAAATATAGATGCATGGAAATGTGATTTCAGCGTCACCTGTCATTATACAGGGTTAAGTGATTTCCCTTCTAAAAACGGTTCAGAAATTCAAAAATATCCCTTATGAAAAAAAAAATGAAAAAAAAAACAACAGCGGAAAACTGCGAAATCTCATTTACATGGTGGTATCGCGTCGACGCTTTCAGCAGCCCCATCGCGTTCGCCCGGGTGCTCTACAAGGAAACATTGCAGGCAATATTTGGCCCGACATCCACCACTATTGGTGATTTGATAGGTTATCGATGTGTTTAGGGCGGCAGCGAATCGCCATAGCAACGAGCAAACACATTTTCACTCTGATTTGGTCGAGTGCATGCGCAGCTCGATGCGCCCCGGTGCATCGCTGCATCTCTGGACGTGTGTGTAGGCGCATCCACCGGCGCGCCAGGGCAAACAGAGAGAGGGGATGTTCGCTTTTGTCAGGGTGTTACATGTCGCTAGGGCTTCGTGTGTTTAGGGCGCATTGTGTGTGCTGGGTTAATGCACGAGGAACACGGCGTACTTTGCCGCGAAGTTTCGCCTCCCCGCCTTTTCAGCCGGCGCGGAAATTCATTTCATGAACTCGGGGATAAATGCCGCCGGAAAATTCGGCCCTGCAATTTTCCCGAGGACAAGGGTCGCGTTAATCTCCGCGAGACGTTTCCTCAATTCCTTGGGAAAATAGATTTAATATTTTTCGATCCTCGGATTAACTGGCCATTTTTTATCTCTCATATCAGATTTATGAACCGAGTGGTTATACTCGTTAGGGTGCTGAAAAGGGTGTCGAAGAATAAGGAAGATGAAATAGACGAAATGAAATTCAACCTTTTGTGGTTGTTTTGCCTATTGACGCGTCGCAATTTAAATTGACTGGTTTAAGGTTAAGTGGAGGTAATATCCTTACTGGAATAATTTTTCTTTGAATTAAAAAAGTATCTCTTTGGTGCTTCTACAGTTAAATGGGATTTTTCATCTCGGTTTAGCCATCCGTTTGGATCAAAAGTGCAGTAAAAAATGTATCGCTAACGACATCTGATAATTCCTGATAATCGCGTGTGCTATGAGTTTAATGGATTTCGGGGAGGCCAGAAATACGCGACGTTGCAGTTCCCAATTTCCCGATTAAATTGGCCTAGATCCACCGTTCGATCTTCTAAATGCATCGTATCTCGTATCTCTTGTGGACGTTTACCCAGATTCTCGTACGTGCCAACCCCGCGCTAGGGTAACTCACTTCCGGACTCCTGGGGATAGACGGATCGCCCTGTTTACGAGCTGTAAAGACTGTAAACAGTGTCGGTAAACTCTATCGGATGTACCAACAGTCCCCTAGAAGAACTGAGAGTTTCAAGAGAGAAAAAAAGAAAGCTTAGCACAGCGGGTCGTAATAACTCGGGTTAAAACCGCGCCATGGTACTTAGTTAATCATTGCTCCGAACATTTGTTAAATTATATCTCAAGGTATGCATAATATTACATTCATTCCGTATATTTTGGAGCAATGCCGGGAGATATAATAAATCCCGAGCCAAGAGCCGCGCGGATGCTCGAACAATTTTCCCAGTTTAAGCTCATTTCATAATCGCGCTTTTATGCACTATTATTATTACCGCCACGCATTGTTCGCGGCAAAGCTCGTTTAAAGAATCAAGGGAGCCATTCCGCTGATCTTTGTCTTCGCTCGCGAAGAGAGTTAACTTGCGAATCTCTCTGCTACCCCGAACGTTCTGAATGCATCATCTTCCTTCATGGGTGGGCTTTTATTTTCCCCTTTAACTGAAAAAAAATTACGGGAAGAATCGGCCTCAATGGAGCACATGGCCTGGTTCACGAAAGAATGTTCATTTTTCCCAAGAACCAAGGAAATCCGCCGAGCCAGTCGCGCACAATCGATCATTACTTCCGCGAGATGGGCCATCGCCGGTTCCTTTCGGCCGCCATGTTGGCCGCCCCCGCCATCTGGATCGCGAGCCGATAATTATCGACGGTGACCCGCGGCTGCGGGTCCGGGATCGATCGCCGAACTCCGGACGGTAATCTCATAACAGCTAATAAGATACTGGGTCTCATTGCCCCCTGAGCGTCTGCGGTGGATGTACACATAGATATACCCATAAGTACCGCGTATAACTCGAAGGGCTCCATTCGCAAGGAGATCTCGCCTAGTGCGTGATCTCCGCTCCCGTATTTGTCTTTCCTCTTTCGCGTGTTTCTACGCGGAGCGAGTTTTTCTTCCACGGGGCGTCGGGGGAAGAGCGAGAAAGAGGGGGCGAGGAAATGCCTCGTGAGAGCGACAAAGACCGAGCCATGGAGGGTATATACGGGCGCGAGAAGGAGAAGGCTCTGGGACGCACCGTGAGTGCGAGAGAGATGGCGCGACCGACCGAGAGAGGAGGAACAGTAGGGTCCGCGGACGAGACCGAGGAGGACGGAGCGATGCACCTGGCGGTGTGCCCGAGAAGGACGGAGCCATCATGCGGGTGGGTGAGGGCGAGGGGGCGAGAGCGATACGAAGCCTCGCGAGTGGGAAAGAGACGGGGGTATATACTCAACGAAGAGAGGGAACGATAGGAGCTCCGCCGGCAAGAAAGAGACGCGGATACGTGCTGGAAAGAGAGCGCGCTAGTAGACCAGGGCGAGGGCAAGAGAGACAACGCGGGGGTGGGGGAGCACCAGCCTGGCAGAAAGAATATAGTAGGGGGACTACTATCGGAGAACTGAAGTAGTAGTTAGGACGGGGCGGGGGGGTGGGGTACAGCTACGGATGAGCATGGACTAAAAGATGAAAGTATAACCCGGGTCCCAGTGGTTCCCAACTCTAATAAAAGATTTTATGCCCCGAGGAACACGCCCGCGTTGTCTCGTCCCGTCCCATTACCCGACGTGTGTGCAAGTTACTCGAGAGTAATGAAACGTTAATCTCGTTTTCCTCGATTGATTTACGGTTAATAAAACGCTCCCCGTACGAGGGATATGACATTCGGGCCGAATTATTTTCATGCATTATCTCCAGCCGTGTTATCGTTCCCTCCCTTTTCAAAACTCTCTCCCTCTCTCCTTTCCTCGAAATTGAAAACGTGATCACGCGATAAATTTATCGGAAATACGTGTTCTTTCGATATTTCGAAGTAATGCCTTGCTTGTCGATTCTTCTAGGTAATGTCGGGTTTTCATTTTCATTTTTAAGCGTTTGGGAAATCCTACAGATTTTTTTTCGAGCGATTCTCGGCCCAGCTCTTCTTCGCTCGATGATTGTGAAATGAAAAGCTCGTTCATTGATTCCACGAAATGATAGGATAAGCGGAGTAATTTAACGCGTCTCGTGTAATTTCGCCTCGGCTTTTTCCACGCTCCCTCCCCCCCCCCCCCACTCGGTTTCACAAGCTCCTTGAATTGCTTTGTGATTTCTTGTTCTTCCCGCGCCTGTGCAATACCTAATTTCTATTTTCAACCTGTCCCTGTAAAAACCGGGTCTACGCTTACCTTATTCCCTCCGAAACAAACAGTCGCCCTTCCTAAACCTCGTCGCCTAATTTCCAATGAATTCCTCCCGACGACTCATTACGATTAATCACTCTCTTTTAAAGAAGCTCCGATGTCTCCTCCACTTATTTATCAGAAGCCACGATTTCTTACACGTCTCGGAAAAATCCCTATTTTTTTTTACTCGTCTCCTAAGAGTTCACTAAGGGACTTTCTTTGGATGATGTCGTCCCCCACCTCGCATTTCCTCACATTAATTTCCCTCCGATCGGCCGTTAGCGCAATTAGCGTAAAACGATTGCATGACTATTTTCCATTTTTTTTTTTCTTCTTTCGCGCGACGTTAAATATTTCCTCATGACTGCTCGGCGCGTTTCTTGCGGTCATGAGCGTTCTACATAACAGGATTGCGCAACGCAAGGAGACACGAGAAGCGCGGAAACGACGTTTACAGGATAAAACGGGGGAGGGGGGAAACGAAGCCTCGGAAAACGCGTTTCCGGAAACTTTGAGAATGATATTCGAGGGAAGTTTCGGGGGGGGGATGCCGCGAAAGAGATATCGCTTATCCGGGGCCGAGGAGGGATTCTCGCGAAGTGCGTGTAAACGCGGCTTACACGCCCTTCTAAGGTTCTACGGGGTGTGCGCGTAATGCTCGCCAATCTGACTGTTAAAACTTGAGTTATATTACGGTGTACTGCCTCTTCAGCCCGTAAACTCGGCAAACACCCAGGGCTGTTCGGTATAAATTTATTAATTAAAGTTACGCCTGCTCGGCGGGTCTCACTGTTAAAACTTCAGTTATTACGGAGGACTGCCTTTGGGCCCGTAAACTTCGACTTCCGGGAAAACATTACCGTCCGTTCAATGTAAACTTGTTAATTACAGTCGCGACTCTGTTTAAAATTTCCACTGCCTACCATGAAATTATTAATAAAAATATCATTACTCCGTAGCGACCGTAGCAACGTGTTCGATAGAAATTTCAATGATTAACATTGGCTGTTTGAGATTAAATCAGAGGAGTACCGTCTCTACTTTGCGAGGTAAATAATCATTTTTACCGGAGATTCCTTGTTGCTTTTAATCCGCGGCTCGACAATGACGTTAATTTATTCGGCATTAATTTACTCCCCGCCTAAGTGAAAACTCTCTCCCAGCCACCGGAAATATTAATTCCCCTCGTTTTCCGCTACCAAAGCTCGAAATTCAATAACGAAATCCCACGTATTAGAGTTACCCGCAATACATGGAGATATTAATTCTAATGAGCGATAATAAAATACCAGTGACGTGTAATCCCCGCGGGCAAAGCTAACTATTAATAATCCGAGGTTTAACGCGCGGCACTCGAGGTAACCCAAAACTCCGGATATTCAATATACAGTGAATAACAAAACGATATTAATTTATCCCGAAGTCCTCGCGACGAATGAGAAATTTCCGGGAACCGTGATTTCACCCGATTACGAAAGAAACCGGAGGAAAACGCAACGCGTGATAACAATTATTCACTCGATCCGCGGAACCCTGAATAAAATGGAAGACATCGTTGTGTCCATTTAATGATTTCCTCTCAGGCTGATTAAAAGGCGATTACGCAACGGCTAAGGAATTCCTCTCGACTTCGTAATTCGAAACTGTGTACCCTGAAACACAAAGCCAAATCGGCTCTCGGGTGCGCTGAACACGCTAAATAATAAACTAATGAAATCCCGGCTGGCAGTGTCGTTTTATACAGTGTCGTTTTATACAGTGTCCCGAAGGTATCCGGCATCACAGGGCGGCCCGTTAAGAGTCCCGAGGGACTGTAAAATAATCGTTAAGCCTGCAACTAAATAACGATCCGCCGGTTATGGTCGGCGCATAAACCCTGAGTTATACCGTGCATAATATATGACGCGTAATAGGATATGCACGTGAAACCGTAGTCCCCGTCAATTCTCTATACACGCATATGTACGCGTACACGTATTGAGACATGTACGATGCACACACGCGCCCAGATTCGCGGCCTACACACATGCAGTTTACACGTGCACCTCGCCATAGACACTGGCGCTATTTAAAGAAATATTTCTTCGGTTTGAAGAATCTCAATGTATAGGTTGACGGGGTTGAAAATATTCCCCGAATGGCGGAGACACTAAAACCGCATTTACGTTTCATTTTCTCCTGTACGTGACAGAAAAAAATGAGTATTTTCACCGTATCAATGGATTTTTTTATGCATTTTCATATGCAACGTGCAGTCTACACATACGCAGTAAACGCACCGTACACATGTATGCTCAGGAAGTTACACATGTCTATACAGGTATATGCTACACATACGCAGTAAATACGGTACATTAAAGGTTCAGGAGATTCCCGCTAAGAGACGCCAGCTGTCGGCTAATCGACCGTAAAGCTGAACGCGGTCGGTAAAGTAAGGAGCCGAGACTCCACTGTCGATAATGCGGGTCTCATCGGCGGACCGTTTGGCGATCAGCTGATCGAAGGAAACGTCAAAGCGCCGGTGCTAAATTTTCCCTTCTTTCTCTCTTGCTCTCGTCTCTTACCAGGCCGGTCGAGTTCCTAGCTCGGACCGTCCTCTTTCTCCTCGGGCATTATTTTCCTTATCCGTCGATCTCAAGGTTAGGACGAAAATAAATCATTCCCAGAAACTCCCGGGACCCATTGTTCGGGATTCTCGGAAATTTACTCGAGTAAGGGAATTGCGACAACGTGTATGCTTTGCGGGATATGCGCGCATTCGATGTCGCCGTTAGTGGCTTCTTTGGTGACTGTCTTTTGTTGTAAGAGACACGGAGGAAAAATGATATTCAAAGTTGCCTAGAAGGCAACTTTGATTTACAAGAATCCCCTTTCGTAGATCCAGATAATAGGAGTCTTAATTTAATGCTACGAACATTTTAGGGGTATGAAAAATCCTTGCGAATTTATCTTAATTTTCTCAAAATTCCCAAGCTCTGAAGTTTGCTAATTATTTACGTTCATTCGGGACATCCTCTATTTTAATAAATGATTAGTATCGATAAACAGCACTCGACAAGTACCGAGTTTGAGCAGCCGGTTATTTCGGCAAATATTGAGCTTCGATGATTACTGAACCATTATGATAATTATCGAATATTGGGCTTTGACAGTCATCGAACCTCCAATAGTTACCAATTAGCGACATCGAATGTCCAATATCGAGCATCGGATCTCATATTCATAGTATTAGCAGGACGTATTAAATTATTATTGACGAAACGACGGCATGCCGGATCGATCAGCTGACTTTGACGTTTATTAAAATACGAATTAACAAAACATTTTAGGTTTTGGTTCAATGACGTTCCCTTCTCAGGGCAATCATAATACACACATGAAAGTGCGTATATTGTTAACAAAAAATTCCTAAGTGATAGGAGTAGCCTAGAATAAAGGGGAAAATAAACATACCAAATATCCACGTGGCCGATCAGCTGATTCCCGTTTTGTACCCTTTGCCTTTTCTTACCTCTTCAGGACGAGGTGCTGACGATCTCGGAGAAGGTGGTGGTGCGAGTCCACGACCTGGTTACGTGGCTCTCGCCGAGCCTGGAGTGGTCCTGGGGCCGAGAAGTGGCGTTCCCCCCGACGCCGGCCTCGTCGCCCGAGAGCAGTCCCAGGAGGTACGACCTGACCCAGCCTCAGGTCCTGACCGACCCCGGGATCGACTTCTCGGACGTGGACAAGCAGCAGAAGGAGTTCGAGATCGCCGGAGCGCCCGGGAAGCGCTTCGATGGCGGACTGCAGACCAGGGTGGTGGTGCTCTCGTACCCCAGGTACTGTAGGTACCGGGCCCTCCTCCGGAGGCTGGAGGGCTCGGGGCAGTCCTGGCTCTGCTCCTCGGTGGCTGCGGCCCTTGGGGGGTTCACCGCCCTCCCTGGCACCAGGGTTCTCTTCTGCAGGGATACCTTCGACTACCCCGACCTGGAGACCCACGAGATGCTTTGCAACCACCTGGGTGAGTATCCCCCTTCTCTTCAATATTTTACCGATTTTAAAGGTTTATAAAAGGGTCACTCTATATACACCCCTTCCTCAATTTACGCGGCACTCTTTTTTACGCGAGCTTCGTTAGATAATGGCAGTAATCGCTCCGGAGAAGGAATATTTATGTGTGGGACGGTTCGTTGTTTTTCTACTCGTTCTTTTGGCTGTCTCATCGGTGGGCAATGCTTTCCTTAGAATAACTGCTTCCCTTTATTTCGTTGTCGGGATTCCTCTTCATTTTCTTGCGTTTAACTCCGCTCTTCGCCCCGGCAGCGCCGCGCGGCGTCGGCGCGCCGAACTAAAGCACACTTCCCGCGCGACACGCTAACGCGTACTGAGCATCGTAAATCCGTTGAATGGGTCTTCCGGGCCATCCCTTGTCTTATTTGTTGACGGTTCGATTACGTGGACCAATCGCAGGCAATGTCGCGTGATTTGATTAACCCGTGGGTTACGAGCGCTCTGTGACATAACCTCTACTACGCGGTAACGGTGACCCACGTGCCAGACTTACCGGCACGCTGTCAGTGATTGTAAACATGGTGATAGTTATGAAAATCAGGGGGAATAAGGTCGTGTACTTTAAGTGTACATGTGAGTGCTCATTCGTGTTCGGTGCCTTGAGGGAGTTCAACATGAGTCGCTGGGAAATCATGAATCGAAATTATGGGACTGTTTAAACTGCGGTATTAAGTCACTTTTGTTATTAAATGTTTCGGCTGGTAAATCCATTTCTTAACGATCAAGGCACATCTTTTTCATAACGATATCAAATCCCTAATCTCTTTCTTGACGATCTTAATTGACAAATCTTTTGATATTTATGAGGTGTATAAATTTGAAAGTTTTGTAACTGTACGATATAGAAGTGAAGTTCGATGTTTCCTTGCTGAGTGGTTCCTCAACCTGACACTTCTGTAGAACTTTTATATCGTACAATCTGAAATTACAGGCTTCAAATTTGCACGCGGAGAACCAGAGTATTCGATCACTTTTTATTTCATGATTTCCGATATTAAGATATCAATTAAATAGAGTATAAACAATAAAGTCGCGGGATACGATCAGCTAGGCGCGCGCAAACGAACCGTCCGCCATCTTGGAAATACCGACGAAGATCAAAGGATAATGTAGCGCCGCATGCAACAATGTAGCATCACGCACATGCGTTTTTTAGCCTTGATTCTCTCTGATCCCTTTATGTTTGAAAGTTCGCTTCGCATGGATACTGTCTGCGAAACTTTTTTTCTCCATTGCTACCTCTAAATGTCGCAATTTGTACGAAAATAACAACGCGTACTTCGCGGATCTCCGAACACCGTTTCGTAATTTCGATGAGTGTTTCCCTTACTTTCGAATTAATCTACAATATATCAATTAATCTTTGATACATGGATCATCTTTCCCGTATCCTGAAAAAAAACTGTTTTGGATAAATAACTTGGCTCTTGAGGTCATATTTTATACACTAGGGAAGTCGTTGAAATAGAGTGTAATTTTGCCAGATTCAATTCTCTAAACATAATAATTCTTACGGTAATTTTCTCTTAACGTTAGGAACGATTTATGTTATATTTTAATATGAGGTAACGTAAAGCTAAGACGTCAGGATTGAATGTTGCAAAACCAGTGAATGTACCCAAAATGGTGAAAAATGATTTCAGGAAGATTGTGAACGTTTGTGTGAACATTAATTTATATTCCAGCGCCAAAACTTAAAGGACGACCCAGGAGGAAGCTTAAAAAGCGGAGTGCCTCACCAGGAGAGTCCAGCAACGAAAGCGAAGCATCGGTTGCTTCGACTTCACGAGGGGTAGCAACTTCGTCCAGCCTCGTGCCAGCTCTGAGGCCACCAGGAGTTCGAAGAAGCGAAAGGAAGTCCAGTGCCGAAGAGAGAAAGTTCATCACCGAAGTGCAGAACTTCATGAACTCTCGAGGCACTCCTTTTGGAAAAATGCCACTTTTAGGATATAGGCAAAGTGAGTATCTCTGGTAACTCCTTAACGTTCTTCACTGTAATATCAATGATATTGCTTTTCCTATTGAAATTATTTACACATGACGGATGCAAAAGAATTAACGTTTGCACTTCCCTCTGCAGTCGATCTGTTTCTCTTCTACACGAAAGTCCAAACCCTTGGGGGCTACGACTCGGTCAGTGCTGGAAGGTTGTGGAAAACGATTTACGACGACATCGGGGGAAACACTGCATCCACGAGTGCAGCAACAATTACCAGAAGGCATTACGAAAGGTTTGTGATAATTGAATTAAGTTCCCTTAACATATAAAATCTTCGATATACAGTTGCACGTTAAGCGCAGCGTTCTATAATTGTGTTAATTCTCTTAGGTTGCTCCTACCTTACGAAAGGCATCAAAGAGGCGAAGGAACGAAAGTGAGGCCGACACACGGTCGGCGAACAAAGACAAGTATATCGGAAGACACGACAGAAATCAAACAGGAGCCGGGAAGTCCGTACCCTTCGCAGACGACACCTCCTCCAGGGACACCCACCTCTACGGGAATCGCTCCACCTGTACAGTCAATTTTAACGTCTTCTGTAAGTAACACACGATTGGAATTTTTGTGGTGAAACTTCACACGTCACAGTGTATACGTTAATTCCTTCCAATTTAGAAATTTCACTACAATGTTTTTCCTATTCTCTTAACGAGTCAACATAAAGCAATCAATAATTAATATGCAGGCATTCCTCCCGGGCGAGAAGGCGAGGACGGAAGGCGGGAAGACGTCGTCCCTCCGCAGCGTCAGGGTGAAGCCAGAGCGCCTAAAATCCCTGAACACGATAATAGCAAACAGCGGTCCACCAAGCAGTCAGGTCAGCCAACTGCCCAGTCCTCCGCCGTCAATAAACACCCCGTCGTCAACGCCGACCAGCACCCCGTCGACCACCCCGACCGGTGGCAACCAGAGCGTCCTGGAGCGGCAGCTGAACAGTCCCTTGATCTCGCAGCAAGTGACTCCCTCGGGAACCCCGCCAGGACTTCCGGTCAGCACCGTGGCCAACACGACGAACGCCTCGGCGGTGGTGACCCTGACACCCCCTCCCGAAAAGGACATCAAGGAGATCAAGCTGGACCCGAAGCAGACCTCCCTCCTGGCCCAGGGCAAGGAGAACATCCCGCTCTTCGGGGAGAAACCGATGGTGTCCCCGAGGTCGCCGGAGGTGATCGACCTGGAGACCGAGTCGGAGACCGGCAGGGACAAGATCATCATCCCGAGCTTCAAGAAGCGGAAGCTAGAGATCCTGAGGGAGGGGGGTCTGGAAGTGACGGCCGTCGATCTGGACTCCCGACCCAGCGTGATCCAGGCCACGGTCACCCCGGTGACGGCGCCGTTGCTCACCCTGAAGACCGAGGAGAAGACCTCTTCGCCGTTCCCCACCGCTCCGAGCACCCCCAACTCTATCCCCAAGCTGATATCCGTCACGGTGACTCCGGACATTAGTCACATGTTACCCTCGCCCCAGGACACCGGCACTGCCCAGCTCTACTCTCGACTCCCGGCCAAGCAGGTCGTTAACAACAACAACGACGCCTCCAACAAGAACAACGCGGCCAACAGCCGGGTGATAAACCTGGGGAACGTGAACAACGCCGCGCTGTTGCAGTTGTATGCAAATGCGACCGCCAATGCGGCAGGTAACTCGGTCCAGGGTTCGCCTAGTAATCATAGGTTCGTCCAGCCACCTTTGACCAACGGGAGGATAGCTCCGCCAAAGGTTACCCAGTCGAGGTCGATCTTCGCGCACAACGAAAAGATGGTCTACGGGAACCCGAAGGACATCCTGACGCCCCCAAAGTACCCTCAACCGGCGCAGTCACCCAGGTGCAGCTCGGCACCCGGGGGCCAGTGCGCACCCCCGGGGGTTCTCGACCTGACCCAGAAGACCCCGGAGAAGCCCTCGTTTTCCAGACCTAGTTTGGAGATCGTTCGAGTCCCTGTCGTGCCGAGGCCGAATCCCTTGAACCTGGAGATGAGGAACGCCGTAAAGGACAGGCGAGCCGAGTCGCCGAAGAAGGGGTTCCCGGCCTATCCCAACGTCATCGAGTCCAGGACCATGGTGTCGAACAACCTGGAGATCACCCTGGTGAATCCGAAGCAGAAGGGCCAGCTGGCTACTCCGCCTCAGGTGAGGATTTCGTTCCTATTTCCCAAACAGGATGCTCTTCTTCTGGTAAATTAACCCTTCAACTTCACACCTCGATCACGTACCTTTAAATTCCACGCTGGGGCGAATTAAGATTTCGAATTTTCTACCGACAATAACCACGGTGTAATAAAAAAATGTAACGAAGATATGAGATTTCTCGAGTAGTATTTTCTTACAAATCGACTGATGAAGTTGAAAAAAATAGTTTGGTATTAAAAATTGCGCCTATAAATACCGACTGAAATTTTTCTTGGGGCGAATTCGCCTTAAATATCGGTATGGTCGCCTTAACTGCCAGGGTGGTTAAATAACATTCTATATTCCCCTTGGAGGAATCCACAAATTTGGTCAATGCCTAACGAAGTCTTGCTCAAACCCCTAGGTGCAGCAGCAAATCCCGAGTCCGCCCACGCGGACGAGTCAGGGTACCTCGATGAACCCCCAGAGAAGGCCGCAGCCCAACGGGAAGTACCCCAGCAGGAGCGAGCCGGTATCCCCCTACACGCCGAGGAAGCCCAACCACCAGGTCATCCCGAACATCCCGAACCTGAACCACCTGAACAGCTCGTCGTACGCCAGGTCTATCCAGCAGCAGCAACAGCAGCTGGCGGCGGAGAAGAGGAAAACCGCCGAGGCGACGCCGAAGGAGCAACGCAAGACGAGCGAGAGCGATCGCCAGGATCGCCAGGAGCGCCAAGATCGTCAGGATCGTCAGGATCGCCAGGATCGCCAGGATCGTCAGGATCGTCAGCCGACCCCGACTCACCAGGACGCAGCCAACCAGAGGTCAACCGAGGCGACTCGTAGGCACAGCGTCGCGAACGTGCCCTCAGCCTTCCTGCCGTCCTTGCAGCAGAACCCTGCCTTCCTGGCCGGCCAGCTGCCGAACCACGCCGGGAAGTTCCTGCCCATCCTGGACCCCATGTACTACTCGGCCTTCTACAACGGCCTCTTCCCGCCACCCTTGCCCCCGGCGGCGACGTCCTTCCTGCCCCCGGAGTTCAGCGCTTACTACAAGGAGCTGCAGGCCTCCTCGCAACCAAGACTGGCGATGGCAGGACAGCACCAACCGGCTGTCCCGACGTCCAAGTAAAAGCGACCGGACCACCCCCCGTGAGACGGTGACCCTGACTCACCTGGTCTTCAGGATCGACACCGCAGGACCTCGTCGACCCTCCGGGTTCCGGCGTCTCGTCGTATACAGTAGCTTTAGGTAGTTAAGGACTCGCTGGCGTGCGTGTCTCCCTCGGGGACTTTGCGACTCGTGTGCGTGCGACTCAGCCTACTGACCCGGAATCGACTCTGGGGTGCTTCTGCATGGCCGAAGACGCCTCGAGGACTCGTCTCGTTGACTGTTGGTGGCGTCTTCATAGTTCCAACCGGGCGAAGAACCAATTGGGAAGCCGGACTTTGTGTACATCCTCGGTTCCGTTCACCGTGTTCTGGTGATCTTCGCCTCGGACCCTAACTGGAAGACAAGACTTGTTATTTCTAGATAATGCGATCTCTCGCGAAATTATCAACCGCAGGGATTGGATGGAACTTGAATGGGAAATTTGATGGAGTGGACTGTGTGGGAAGAGGTTTCGGAATAACGTTTGCGCTGTGACGAAGAGGGACTTTTTGGGACGCGATGTGCACCTGCGGGATCGCAGCTGATTGCCGATTACCTTGACGGATGTAATTCCGTCGGGGGGTTTTTCTTTTTCTTATCTTTTACGTTTCAATTTAGGCGAGGTGTGGAGACTGCCCGGAGGTATTCTTGTAAAGATTTTAAGGGGATTCCGGGGGCTGGGCCGAGGTAGCTGGTGAAACGTCGCGCTTCGGAGTTTCGTTTTTATGGGCCTCGCCTTGCATGAGTAGGGCGAGAAATCGATTCGTAGGAGTAATACGGAGTAGCGATAAATTACGACGGGAGCGATTTAGAGAAATTTGTAGCGTTGGCCGATTTTCGGAGGCCTGTGATAAGGAGTATCGAGATGTCGGATAAGTTCCCGAGCGACGTCGGGGATCGGACGAGGCGAAACAGATTATCAGGATATCGTGCCGGGGTGGCGGAAGCGACCGTCTCTTTGTTGGTTAAACCGACGGTGCTCGGGGAAATTGTCTCGTCGAAATGAAATATGAAATCTTTTGCATTGTCGAGAGGGTTGCGGATCTAAGACGCGATTGACATTCGAGCTCGTGTGGCATATGGCGATTATGTGCCTCTGCGGCATTTGTCTTTCCCGTTCGCCCTCGTTAGGATTGTTATGGGAGCGAGGATAATCTAACGACTGCGTCTCGATGTCGAATTGTTGGGACTCGAGTAAAGTCCGCGGTAGCGAGTCCGATTTCTTTCCCGAGGACGAGTCTAGTTAATTTTCACGATATCCACGGTCCTGTGTTGGTCGAGCATGCTGGACGCGAGTGTACATAGTGTACATAATCACATAACAGTAAGGCTAGTTAAACCTCCAGCATTATCCTTGAATATTACTCTACGAGTTAAGTTCCCGAGTAACGTGTGTAAATGCCGTGTCCGATTACACGTGGCCTGTGATCGTCGTAATTTGCGATTACGGTTCTCCATTCGTTCGCTCATCTTTTCTCTCTTTTTTTTTTCTCTCTTTTTGTTATTTTCATTCCTATCGGTCTCATCAGATTGCAATTACTTTTCGAACGAAGGAGAGGACCTCTTGCATTAAATTCATCGACTGATCGAGTCCCCCTTGTATAATTTCCAAGTCGACCGTCCCAGGCCATTTCCTTCGGGACACCCGGTATATCCAGGATAAATCTGTATGTAGATGTATGATTGCAGAGGAACGAGGGACTGCATTCGCGCTAGAATATATTTCGAGGAAAGAAAGAGAGAGAAAAAGTAAATGAAGAAGTGGGGCGAGCGCGAGTCGGAGGCTCCGTTTTTAATTGCAAAATTCGTCACGTGGGGATTTCTCTTATTTCTTTTTTTTTTTACACGCCATTTTCCACGAATATCCGAAAATCGAGCGCCGGAGGAAAGGAAATCGAGAAGCGAGTTCTAGCTAAGTACGCGTAGAGAATGGAAATCATAGCTTAAGAATTAGACATTTCGACTCGACTCGAGAAAATTTTCTTTTATTTTTTATTCTGTTTTTTTTTTTTATTTTTTTTTCCCTCGGCGGCGCGATTTTAGATTGTGGAAACTTCACTGGCGACTTTCATTGCCTGAGGATCTTGTCGAGAAGTTGCGAATTGCATCGTGTGTCCTCTTTGCAGAGACTGAGGGAAGAAAGAGAGAGAGATATGCCGTCTCGTAATTACCAATTGACGTTTTACGATCGGCCTTCAAGAGAGCCTCTGATTAGTATTCTGACAAATTGCACGGAAAACTCCTTGGTATTACGCAAACGGCGGTCTTGCGCCACACTTTGTCTCGTTACACTTCTGGGGAAATCGCTCGCCAAGTAATTGAAATTTCATACGGTCTTTGGAAAGCCCAAAATGCCCGAAGGAACTTATCGTCGCCAGAAAAGAGTCGGAAAAGACTTTTGAGCGAACCTGATTCATATTTTCATGCCCAGGAAATAAACGGGTACAACGCTAAATAAACATAATTCTTCGATAT
This sequence comes from Orussus abietinus, assembly GCF_000612105.2. Lineage (NCBI taxonomy): Eukaryota > Metazoa > Arthropoda > Insecta > Hymenoptera > Orussidae > Orussus > Orussus abietinus. The sequence goes on along the minus strand of NW_019394240.1, from coordinate 151,212 downwards.
AAACTAAAAGTCAATTCACATAAAGCGCTAAATGAAGTCCTCTGATTTTTTTCCGGCAATAAGATTGATAAAAAAAAAAAAAGAAGAAGAAGTACTGACATACGAGCCATTGTTATTTTTTATTGGTGCACATCTAATAGACAAAGATATTCATCCAACGTGGAGGGCTGAATAATCTCCTCCGCGATAGTTGTCAATTAAACAAGACGTTAAATTATCTCACGGTTTACCCAAAGGCTCAAATGTTTAATTCCGGCTCTTTTTCGAAGCCGATACCAAAAGTCAGACAATGATGTATGGACAATCGCGTGTTCGTCGGTGTATAAAACGTGCACTAGCTTTTCTAAGCCAGCGTATAACATATTTGCAAACGTGAATGTTACGTGTAATGTAAACTGGACAGTACGGGTAATAACTTTTATTTGCATAGGTGTTACGTAAGCTGCACAGATAAAAGGGGTAAAAAAAAAGAGGAGAGAGAGAGAAGGAGCTAGGATTAAAAGTGTCGCATATTCGAGTAGGACGAAAACGTTCGGCAAGCTTCTAAATTATATGTAATGCGTAAGAGTTGCGGAAGGTGTTACGTGTTAGTTAAATAAATAAATAAACTAGTAACGTGCAAGACCTATCAGCTGATGTGTGTCTCGGGCTGATAGGAGATGTTCCGATGTGTAGCTTGTTATCACGATCGGACTCCGAAGCGACTTTGGTTCCTCTGGGCATTTTTTCTTTTTTTAAGATCACGATCTCGCTTTTTGGAAATCTCGCCGACTCGCGGGTCGCCATCCAAAAATGTCCGGCCTCGTTGGTGCTTCTTTATTGTAAGGATAGGAAAGGAAGTCTCTGTACCCTCGATGACGATCCTCGTGTTCCATCGGCGCCGATAAACGATAAATAATTAATTAGGAAATTCCGAATGTTCATAGGGATCCTTCAGGGACGTCCGTTTTCGAAAATCGAGAAAACCACGGGAAAATCCTCACGATTTTCGCACGTCACGTGACTAAACTTGCACCATTGTAGCTCGTCGTTAATGTGACGCATTAATCGACATTACACCTCGCGATAGCGAGTAAAAAAAAAAACGAGGAAAAGAAGGGAATCATTAAATTTACGTCTCGGTAGTTTCCGCAAATTCGGGCGAATTTAAACAAGGCTCGCTAATTGGGATGGCATTTTTTATCAGCGTCTCGCTTTCATCCTGGACTATGTTGGGCGCGTTTAAAGGTGTAGTTTCTTTCATAGTTTCCAGGCAAAAGAGTGTCGCGATTTAATCTGCGGATAAATCATGGAAAAGATGTGTAGACGTCGCCGTGAAAATGTTCGGAGATATCCTCTACGTGTCCTAGTTTATTTCGCACTTTCTCCTACGTTCCTCGCAGCTCAGCCGGAAGATTATCGATGCGTGGCCAGGAGGATCGATAAATCTCTCCGGAATTTTGCAACGAATCTAGGAGCAGGTCCTTCGGTTATGTATTAATTAAATAAATCATCGACGCGTTTCTCAATGTTTCCGGACATCTTCGCCGGTCTCGCTCTTTCGCACTTATGGGGTTCCTTAAGGTGATACGAAGGAGTCATTCTATGTCCATATCTAAATATTAATATAAAACTCTTCTCGAAACTGAACTCCTCGAATAATTTGAAAATATTATTTAACAATGAAACCTCGCGAGGTTCAAGACCTTCATTAGGACCTCTGTGAACACATGTTAAGGTTTCAAATTATTCGGCGCACCCAGGCTGGAGAAGAGTCTTATAAATATTCCGACGTTTAAAAATTCATTAAAAATTTCCTTATCGATATTTTCAAAGTTTGTTTCATGAAAAAGGAAATTTCATGCGTGTCAGGGCCTTCCTTATAGCCTCCGCGTTCACGCTGTAAATCTGAAAATGGAAAAGTCTTACGAATGATTGACTCGAATCGAAAGTACGTCCTTCGAACGGGAATAATCGGCCGCGATGAGATCCCCCCGAATTTGCATCGTATTGAGAAATTACAGGAGCATGAACGTCCCTCGTAGGTGAACTAGCTGTATGCGTATGTAAATATAGCAGTACGATTACTGCCAGGAGCGAAAGAGAGAGAGATAGAGAGTGATCATCCCCCGGAAGTCCTCCCAGCGGTGTCCTTTGATGTCAAAGTCAATCCTGCCAACAGGTGGACCTCCGTTTCGGGGATCTCCCATTTGTTTTTTTACCACCCCAAACCCCCCCCCAAAACGTTCCTTTCACCCCGTTTAATTTTTCCCAATTTTCCGTTTCTTTTCTTTTCTATTCCGAACCCCTCAATTTTTTCATTTCCCACGTGCGTCGCGAAAGGGGGCTTAAAGAACACGAGACACGTGCCATAAAACGACCCTTAAGGTAGAGACTCATAGAAAGGCGGACATTTCGGGCCCCTTTCTCCATAAAGGTCCGTTTTCGCCTCTGATTTTCTCTGAGAAAAAAATTCGCCCCCCCCAGAGGGGGGAAAGAAAGCAAAAAAGACGGAGAGGAAAAGTGCAAAAATCCCTCTTGAGGGAGACTTTACGTTTCTTTCACCCCCCCTTCCTCTTCCCTCCTCCTCATTTTTCACTTCTTGTTCTGTTGCGACAGCGTTGTTTTTAGATATGTCGAATTTTAGCGCGAGAAAGATATATATATAAATAAAAGATGATATATATAAATAAATACAAAAATATATATAAATAAATAAAATATATATATATGTATAGCGGAAGCGTGCATGTGCGTTAGACAGAGATTTAGGTGACAGAGAGAGCGGGTTGTGTCAGAGAGAGTGATAAAGTGCGGCTCAAAAGGAAATTTCAAAAGTGAGAGAGAGAGAGGTGAGATCGTAGGTCGCGAGTGTTGCAGAGAGAGAGAGAGACAAGTAGCATAGGTCGAAGAGAGGAGAGAGAAAGAGAACTTGATCGCGATTTGGAAGTTTTATGTTCGTTTGTTTTCTCTTTTTTTTTCCCCCCGCGAGTTCTCTTCATTTTTTGTATACCCAGCAGTGATCTTAGCGTAACCACCCCCCACCACCCACACACCTGTTTTCCTACTTTAATAATAATAATATTATTATTACGATATACATATTTTTTATTATATGGGCATTTCAGTTCCTAATTTGGAAATAAAAACGTATCTACCACGAAGAGACCCGACACACCTCTTGCAAGTTTTAAGCCGCGGACTCGTTTTCCCAATTTTCTTTATCTTTCTCGTTACTTTGCGAAATTATGAGCATGGCTGAGAAACGTTACGTTACTTTCTTCTTTTTTGTCTTCCCATTTTTGCGCAGAAGAATCGTAGAATTTATTTCTTATACCATGGAGGAGCGCTAACCGAGACGGGATGATTAGGAGATATTTGGTGCTTAATTAATTAATTCTAAGGAATTAATCAAAAATGATGGAAAGGTCGGAAAAAATTGGGTCAATTTCTCGGACGCGAGAAGACTTTCCTTCATCCCGGCCAAAATGGGAAACGAAGATGGTTCGTGCCCGTTCGGTAATATCGGGCGCAGGCGTCATTACATGGGAGTTACAATTACGTTATAATTGCTTATGGCAGTAGAATTGCAGGGAGCCTTAATTGCGCAGCGCCGGCATAGATTGCAGCTCCTGGGAGCGCGCATTAGCGGCGATTCCGCGCATGAATTCCCGGACAATGTCGAGTTCATCCGGGTTCATCGAAGGACTGAGGAAGGACGGTCGCATCTTCGGGATCGCTGCGCGAATTAATTTATTTAATAAACCAATTCCCCCCGGAAATTTTATTAACCCTTAAGGTGATACATTTCCATTGATAAGTCGCCCCGTTCATTGATAAGTCGTTGATCTACACGGGAGATAACCGATGGCTCTTGTGAGGTCCCCGTGGCAGTCTCCGATCTTCCGATCCTCTGTTATTCCGTTAATTCAATGAATCATAAACCTACAACCACGTTACAAAATCCAGAAATATCGGCATCTCCATTTTCATTGATAAGTCGGCCCGTTGCGGGAGATAACAGATGTCTCTTACGAGGTTCCCACGGCAGTCTCGGAAGAACCAGGTGCGCCTTTTCGATCGTTTAATTTCTATAATTCAATTAATCACAAATTGTATAAAATCAAAAAATTGACTAGAAACGGCATCAACATTTTCATTGATAAGTTGATTTACACGGGAGATAACCGATGGCTCTTGTGAGGTCCTCGTGTCAGCCTCCGATCTTCCGATCCTCTGTTATTCCGTTAATTCAATGAATCATAAACCTACAACCACGTTAGAAAATCGAAGAATATCAGAATCTACATTTCCATTGATAAGTCCTCCCGTTGACCGACACGGGAGATTGCGGGGGTTCCCAGGGTGGGCCGGGAGATGCCGCGCGTCCGGCACATCTCGATCGACCGGCCGGCGGTGCAGCGACGCCGGCGTCGCCGTTGCACCGGCGGTCGGCAAAAGAGAAAAAGGACGGCGCGGAGGAATGCACGAGCATGTGCCGCGAAATTTAAAATCGTTTTACGGCGGCTATAAACTGATAACCTGTTTAACCAGTCCGGCGTCGGCCGCGCCGGGCCCGGCTCTGCTCTCCGCGAGGAGCGCTTTGCCTTGCAAAACCCTTCTCGCCCCCCTCCTCCCTTCTCTCTTCTCTCTTTTTTCCCACCCTGGTGCCGTTTCGCTTTTTAGCTTGCGCAGCCGGACTTTTTCGACCCGACGCCGCTACGTCGAGGCGCAGGGACGTCCAACGAAGCGTCCCGGTGATAGCTCATGGTGGAGGCGCGGTATCTGGACCCGATGTCGAGGATGCCGTGTCTCCGGGCATATCTCTTGTTTCTCCTGTCAGGGGCTGGATATCTTCCTCTCCTTTGACCCCGCGATCTCTTCGCGGCCTTAAGGTGTTATTAAATTCTCATACGTACATACGCCAAAAGTATAATATCAAAATATATATAATATGGTAAAAGTATAAAAATATTTATCAAACCACTCCCCACGTTGGGGGCGCCGAATTTCAAACCTTAACGGCCTGATTACGGAATGCTCTAATTAACGCCCTGGGACTCGCGAAAATTCAATTCTCGAAAATGAGATGTATTTATCCCAAAATCAAGGACAGATAGGTTTTACGAAAAATCAAATTTCATAAGCATGGTTCTTCCATGGAGCCTCGTGTGCCGAACTTTCGGATGATTACGTGTATAATCACCCTTTCATAACGCCTTAATTATTGACACCGAGTGGACCTCCATTTTGGCAGAACGTGGCACATCCCCGCAATTTTCAATATTAATTTCATCGGTACGCATACCAGTGATCGCTAACCGACCTCCCTCTTATAAATCGTCTAAAATCGCCCAGTCGGTCAGCGACCCCATAATTCAAATTCATAATCTCCTCGTCGACCTCCATTACCGGCGAACCGCAAATGAGATCGACCTTTAAGGCGGTCTCACGCGGTCGCGTTACACGCGAGGGGCGTTAAAACGGTCGCAAACGGGCCCGAAAAACGGAATCCGTTTCCGTGGCTTAAGGGGAGGAAAAAGCCCGCCACTTCGCGTGTACTTTTTAACTTAGGCGCCTCCACCGTGCTCGACTTTAATGGGAATATTTGAGTAATGCCCGGCGTTACGACTCCGTGGCACTTCGCGTTATTCCGCAGCGGGTCCGAAGCGAGGACTTGAACCGACAGACAATAGTTTGTCGTATCGACCTACCTTTCCTCCACCCTGTCGAGCCAAGACCCTCCGAGGGGCGGAAATGCCTTTTTTTGTATTTCGAATTGCGAACCAATCAAGATGCGGTACCTAATTTCCCCCGAAACGTGATTCACTTCTCTCGGTCTTCGAGAAAAGCTGTTTTTCCGGGTCGCTATTAAGAATTTTTTTTTTTCAATGATGCGTTGCGCTATCTAGGGATTTTTTTTTTATCTTTCTCCGGCCCAAAATAATCGATTTTTAATCATCGACGAGAGATTCATCGATCGCGCGCATCTGTCGGGGTTTTGCACTCCGAGTCTGGAGCACGAGACGTTCTTGCTGACCCGAAACCCCCGAGGTTATCGCGTCTTATCTCGTCTTTTTACCTCGAAATAGACAGATATCGGTAAGATGAACATACGGACATCGCGGCGGAACGTGGCAAGGTCGAGTAATTAAAAAGCCTGGAATCCACGGAACGCGACGAGGCCTTGGCGTATTTTCATTCGCGGTTGGAAAAACGTCTCGTTTATATACCGAGGAAATGAAATATCTCCATCGGGTTCCCTTAACGTCTCGCCGTGTGTGGCAAGACCTTGGCAACATTTTGCGGGAGAGAAAGAAAGTGATTTACCGGGCCATCTCCTAAGTACGACGATCGAGGGCAAAATGAATGCGGAGAATGTTTTCACGTATTCCCGTCATTTGTTACGACTGAAAGTATCTCCTGCATAAGCGTCTTTCAATATTTTATATCTAATTTAAATTAATCCTCTAGCGTTCCGTGATATCGATTGGGGGAGATTTAACGTATAAGCCCTTCGTGATCTGCTGGAATACTTTGGAGTACTTGGCACGGCCGATTTTTATGATTTTCATGATTTTGATATTTTGCCTCCGGTAAACATTCCGTCCGTAAGAAGTCCGATCAGCTGACTAGGTGACGTAAACTCCCGGCCGCTTTCCCGGGTCGCCATCGGCGGTTCTTTTTCCGCGGATCATTGGCGAGGTTCTCGGCCGAGGATCAGGAGGGCACGCGAAACGCGGCACTGGGGTACTCGAGTTGTCGTCCCGTTTCATTTTACGACTTTGCAACATCCGTCCGAGCGCGCCGGAGCGGAGCGCTCCTCGAGTCGTCGGCCATTCGCTCGGCCGCGAGAAAGTCTCGCGAAATCTGAAAATCCCTCGACGAAACCTGCGCATTTCACTTTTCCTCCTTTTTGACAAACCAAGGAACCGATCCTTGCGAGCTTACAAATTAATCTCGTATACAGTAGCCTCCCATACAATGGGAGTTCTTGCAACGGGAATTCCTACGACGCGCCTACTCTTCTCATATATCGGGAGTCCACCGAAACGTTTATCTGTCACTTTGAAATCCCCTTAAAAAATTAGAGAAAAAAAAAAGTGCAAAAATTGTAGGAATTTTACGACGGGTCTGTGGAAGGTGCATATCCCAGTCTTTGGAAAAGGGTTCGAGTCCGCGCTCCATCGGTAGTACTCTCGTGCGTCGTTACCGACTGGACCGCGAGATGGCTGGTCGATTTCGCGAGCAGCGACCCCGCGTCTGCGCATGCGCTCTCCGGAAGTCCCGGCCAGAGAATCCCGTTCGAGTAGTTCGCGGGAACGGAACCGCGAGATAGCGCGAGACGCCACGATTTTAGGTTATGTTTCTTCGCCAAGATTTCAAGTTAACTTTCCCGAGAAATGGAATAGCTTGAAAAGAAATTCAAGTGACATCCTTCGTACCGTGGATTTTTATTTCTCTCCCCGTTATAGTTAATTATAATATAATTATTAACATGCCCCGTTCGTAAATTACATCGAGCATAATTTTTGGCCCCTCTTCCCCCGGGTGATGCAATTTTGCCACAATCGACGTGCGCTCCTAATATAGGGCGTTACACTTCGAAATCCTTTCTCCTGTACGGCATAATTTATGGACAGCCCTTAAATCGATATAATTTACGATTCTGTACAGTTGTTTTCTGCGACAGTATATCATACACAAAATAAGCATTCAGGAGCGCCTTCGGAATTTTTTCAGGTTAACGAACCCGTATTTCAAAAGGACGTCCTAAAGACTTCATCCCATTGTTTCTACACGAGGTTATCTTCAAATAATCATGGGAAATACTTTCGACAGTTGTGCGAGTTATTATTGTCGATATGAATATTCCTCCTAGTGTCCGATGAACTTGCTAATAATATCCCCACTTCTAACAACACGTGTTTACACGGTACAGGATGGAATACCTTCTGGAACCCAAAGTGGAACTCCATTCTCGGGGGTGCCATTTCCAGCGTCTCGCCGTCAGCTCTCTCTTTCTCTCTCTCCCCCTTCTTCGGCAGGTGTGGGAAGAGGCCAGCTCCTCTCGACACATCGGCTCCTGATAGGCCGACGGCCCGGTCAGCCGCCATGACCCGGCGGTCCGCGTCCGCGTGCGTTCCTCCGGTTCCGCGCGCGGAACGTCAAGGGCCGGCAGCCGGGACGGCGGGGGGGCTCGGGAGAACCTTATTGATTTTTAGGGTGACACTGTCAACCTACCCGTCGACGTCCGGCGACCAAGTCCCGAGCGAAGGGAAAAAAACGGGCGAGCCGATTCGCGGCGCGCCGCGCGACCCCAGCGCCGCGGCGCGGCCGCGAGCCGAACCTTCGCCGCGGTCCGCCGACCTTCCTTTTTACGCATTTTCTTTTTCGTCACGTTTACGGCCCGCAAAGTACCCCCCTGAGATATATATGTTTTTTCAACGTGCTTTAGAAGCACGGAGATAGGATAAGGATTTGCCCAGGGTAGAAGTCGGACATTGACGTATAAGTTATAAACGACGGTCGCGTAGTGTTATTTATTTATTTCACCTTAATCTTCGCTGTAAAATGCCAAGGCTTTGATCCTTAGAATATGGTCTTATAAATGCCGAGTCGTAGGACCTCAAAGGGTCGAATTGAGATCCTCAAGTGTTTCTTTCCGGGTATTCGTCCCCCGGATATTTAACGATCGATCTCGATTATTATTAAGTATGAATATAAATAAATATCTTTCCTCGATTGGTTGCAGATTTAATCTTCGAAGCGCCCCTCCCCAAGAAAAGCTCAAGTCATCTATTTTTTCTAAATGACGTGTAACTCTCCCGTAGTTGGAAAACTGAAATCAATTGTCTTCACTAAATGTCACGGTACATTTTCCGCCACGTAAGCTTCTCAGTTGTAAGATAGAAGTGACATTATTACAACGTATGAAGATTTTCTCCCGTCGAACATGGGGTGAAAAATCCAGCGATGCATTTAGCGTGGCATAAAGAAAAAAAAAAAATAATAATCTAGCAGTACAGGGAGTATAAGGCGAAGGAAGACGCATGCAACAGGCGTGCAGGCCTCGCTGCCAAAGTTTCTCACTTGCGATCGATGGGAAGTTCCGCCGATCGGTTATTGCGTTCTAAATCCCGAGTTAACTGTAAGAAAATAGCCGCGTCTAAGTCCTACGCGGAGTTCGACGTCCGGATGCAAACTTCTCGCCCGAGTGGGGCTTCGAACTTCCGGCTTCTCGCCGAGCCGCGAGAACAGTCGCGACCGCGAACTCCCGAAGTTCACTCCGCTGATGAAGTTCACTCGCCCCGAAACGGAATCCCCGGAATTCGGGTTCTCAATTCTAGTAGGGCAAGTGCCCTCACAAAAGGGCCGGTTAATTTGTTTCGAGTAAGGGACTTTTTCACTAAAATTCGGTCTTCGTCTTCCCGCGCCGGAAGTGCGTAAAGAGTGCCCTGGCATGTTACCCGCAAAAAAAGACATCCGCTCATCTCCAGATACCGATTTCGTTTTTCACGTTTTCCGAGCATTTCTTTTCTTACTCGACAAAACAAGTGGTCGTGTATTCCTTAAAAAGTACTCCCGTTTTCTTATCGCACCTTTGTTTCGCTTATTACTTAAATAAGGAGTAATCATGAAAGTGGTCTGAATAAAAAGTCAAACACAAAATGAATTTATCCGATACGTTACAATACGCTTTTTAACAAAAAGAGAAGCTCTTAAACCACTTTCATAATCACGAGCGCATACGTCCACGCATACAAAAAAAGACAATTGGTTCATTAAACAAAGTCATTTCGTCAAATTTGATTCATATCGGGGAATATCTCGGTCGGGTGAACCGAATTTTACTTAACTCGATAAACCTGGCTTCACTCAACTAAAGTGGTTAATAAAATCGTTTTTTAAATTTCAAAAAATCCATTAACCAATAAATCAAATATTTCGTTTAAGGGTAGAAAATTAAATCAACGTGCGGGGTGCCCGGTCGCATTTCGCGTAATCAACAAAAATTACCTAACCAAAGGACTTCGTTATATCGATGAAATAATTCGGTCGACATGAGCATCGTCCATATAACACCTACATTCTCCGGTAGGAGGAGCAAAAATAGCATTAAGTACTTCTCCACGTGTAACGGTTACACCGTTGTTACGGAACCCTAGCAGGGTCCGTAAACAAACATCCGTCCGGATTGAATAAAAATTCCTAGAATTCCGAGGTCGAGGCCGATTCTCTCCGCGTTGATTCCTCGCGAAGTGCGGAAGGTCGCGGAATCGAAGTCGCCGAGTTCCGCGGACCGAGAGGGAGGGACGAAGAGGGACATAAAGGGGCCGAGGGAGAGGGCGCGACAAAGCGTCGCGTAAACGGAGAAAGGACAGGAAAGAAGACCGCGCACGCACGGTCCTTCGGCGACGGAAAAGAAAATCGAAGAGAGAGAGTTCGCAGGGCGCTGCAGTACCGACAAAGAGGGTGCGGAAGGGCCGCAAGCCCTTGGGGGTGTGTCGTGGCTCGCGGGTATCCTACCTCCAAGGTTGGCGCAACTCGGCGCGAAGAGGTCGCGGGAGGCGAAGGGAGGTCGAGGGAGGAAAAAAAGGAGAAAACTCGGAGTCGGCGAGCGCGGCGCAGGAGGCGAAAGAAGGAAGAAATGGCGGCGCCCCCCGGGGTCCGGCCTCGCCGCGTCCGTCGCGACGCTCGGCCCGGTTGACGGGCAGGCGCGAGGAAGTGCACGTGGACGTCGAGCGCGCCGATTCCCGGAGGAGATCCGCGCCGAGGTGCGTGCGCGGCTCGCGCCGGCCCTGGGAGCGCACGTGCGTACGTGTTCGCGCGAGTCGCGACCCGCGGCCGCGCGCGCACTCCCCGCAAACGGGCGGTAAACGTCGCGTCGAGTCCTGCGTACGCGGATCACCCGGACACTTGCCTGGGAGTTCGTGGCCCTCGAGAGCCGACATCCGGCCTCGTCCCTGGCGAATCAACCCGCAGCTCCGCAAGAGTCCTCCTCGCCATCTCGGGAGTGTGTATCTCGTGTTTACGATGGGATCCAAGATGGCGGCGTGCGCGCAGGTACCGCGGTGGTCAAGCGAGCGACCGTTACCGAGGTACGCTCGGTGAATTCCCGTAGTAAGTGGGGGGAGGACTAGAGAGGGGCGAGGATTCGACGAGGGAGGGTGATTTTCTGGCTTCCGGCGCAGATCTTTCGCGGAATCTCGGGGAAGTGGAGATCGGCACGGGTGCCTCGGCGCGCGCGTCGGGCCTGCGTAGTCGCGCGTGCGCCCCGCCGCGCAGCGACTCGCGTAGTGTTTATCCGCGGCGGCTCCGCTCGGGCCTCTCTCTCGCGCCGGTCGCCGTGTGCCAGTCGTGTGTACGTGTTGGCGCGTGTTGCGCGTGCCTCGTGTGCCCTGCTCGCGAGAGGGTCCGCGCGTGCGAGGTTCTAAGATGTGACGGGCCGAGGATGGCCGAGAATTGACCGCGAGGCAGCCGAAGCGCGGGCGTCGCAGGTCGGAGCGTGCCCGGGTGGGCGCCGAGTGCGCCGCGAGGCCGCCAGGTGGTGCCACCGCCGGGGCCAGCCAGGAGCGAGTACCGCCAGGGAAATGCCGGCGCCGTCGGGCCCCAGGGCCGCCGTCGCCGACTCGCCGAGGAGAAGAGCCACGTTGTCGCCCCCGCGCGGACGCCGCGACGCCCAGGGCCCCGGAACGCCCTTCTGAGGGTGCATCGCTCCGCGGAGACCGAGCAGAGCCCCGCAGCGCCCGGGACGAGGACCCGATTTTAGGTTAGGTCGCCGGCACCATAACCTCGCCAAGGCGGTGGGCCGCCTCGGTGGACGCCAAGGAGGAGACCGCCCGGCCGGAGCCGACGTTGCCGACGCTTACGCCGGAGCGTCGCTCGGCCGGAGCACCTCACCCCGGCATTCGCTTCGTCGGCGGAACGCTGCGATGGAATGAGCCTCTGGATGGTGGGACAATGAAGGCCAATGGGACTAACAATGGTGATTATGACTCTAAGATCCTTGCAGAAATTGTAGAAACCTCTGCGATGGGCATCGCAGAGGATGGATCGAGGGACTCGGGGCTCCCCGACAAGTTGTGATAAAGATTCCGTTGACGACGGATCGTGGTATGGATGTAGGAGGTTTACGGTAATGGACCGTGGTTAGGTTTGTTGGTTAGCATTCAATTTGTTTTGATGCCGTGAATATACCGGGGCAATTTCAGCTATACTGACCTGAAAGCGTAATGTTTACTCAATGTATGTAGCTGTTGTTTGGTTGATTCTCTAGTGAATAGGTTAACCATGTTGTAACTTATTCAGAGATAATGTTGGAATTGAGATACATAAGGAACGATTGTTTTGATTCTGTTGAGTTAACTGGAAGTGCAATCGTGTGGTATAGGTTATGATGTAGTGATCGAACCGAGTAACTTATATGTCAGGGCATTACTTGGGGATAGGTTATGTTGTAAGAGTGAGAAACTGGGAGTGATAAGTTAGGGGTATTTAGAGTGACGGTATTATGTTGCAGATTAATATGTAGTTACTTGAGAGGATTTGCAGAGAATAATGGAGCAGGTCGATGTGTTTTTCAGGCTGTAGCCGCCTAAGTACGCCATTGGCAGCCACTACCACCCTGGAGGACCCGGGTACTCCCGCCTCCTGGAAGGGCCCTCCGCCCGGCTCGGAGGCTTCGCCGTTTACTCCCAATTCAGTTGGTCAGGGCGGGGGCCCTGGTTCCGGTCCTTATAACAGTACGGGAGGTCCTCCAAGCAACACGGGAGGCTTCCAAGGTCCCAGCCCGTTCCCCGGAGGAGCGGGAAGTCCTGCAGGGGCTCCGCCTTATCAAGGACCTCCGCCAGGGTCTGCGACTCCTCAGTACACCGCGTCCCCTGCCCCGAGTGGATCCTCCACTCCGGGCCCAGGCCCACCACCGAACTCTGCTGGTTTTCCACCACCACCTAATAGTTCCGGTCCCCCGTACAATGGACCTGGACCGAGTCCTTTTGGCTCCCCTTCGGGTGGACCGCCACAGTTCGTCGGAAGGCCCAGCTCCTCCGGACCGCCGTTTGTGCCGTCTGGAGGTGGAAACCCTCACTTCCCTTCACCTGGACAACCGTTTGGCGGACCTCAGTATGGGATGCCACCTGGAAGCCCGTTCGGCCCTGGTGGACATCCCATGGCGGGGCCCATCGGACCTGGACATCCTGCGATGATGGGACCTGGTGGTTCGGTCGACCGGATGGATCAAGGGTGAGTCATTTATTCCATGCTTCTAATTGAGAAAACGTAGAATGGCAAGCAGAACGCTGTCAAATTTTTTATCGCGGAGTCAAGCTCGAATTAATTGCCCCAGGGTGGAATGCTCTCGGTGTCAGTCCTCGCGGTAGACATTCCCATGGGATTGCAAAACGTGGATTTCGACAGCCCACCAATGAGCATCTTTCGGTGATAAAACCATCGTGGAAACCTGATGGTTTCCTTTCTGACCTGATCGCGCGCAGTTTCGGCGAGCCCCTGCGTCGCGACTCGTTAATCTTGTCCGACCTGCCAAAACGTAAACGCTTAAGAGAGTACCTCCTGTAACAGCTGCGCCGATATGTAAAACACGAGGAGGAAGCATCCGCCGAGTCGTTATACTACCGACATTCTTAGATAGCGCTGCCCCCGGGACAGGTAGGCCCTGTTATTTATCGTCCGCCCTCCTGGCCGGTCGGCATTCCCCGGGGCCGATAGGCCCGCCCGGGCGGTGCATTTGCGCCTCCCCCCCCCCCCCCCCTCGAGATTCGTCTCAATCTTTGCCGTCCACCTGCGCCCGGCGTTTCACTTTCGAGGGGCCCCTCTCGATAAGGCCGCGGTCGCCTGATAAGAACCGTAAGAAACAGCGCGGACCTCCCGGGATCCCCGGAACCAGGAATGCCGAAATGTCTCGCTAAGGGGAGAAAAAAATATATTAAACATGGTATAAAATTCAATCAAGCGGGCAGGTGTAAAACTACGAACGTCTTTACACCTTTTGCGAGTCATTTGAAGCCCGCGGGTGCGCACCTCGCGATGCGATACAGTTACCGCGTTTCCGGCGCAACGCTGTCGGCCGATCGCCGGTGCAGTCGCTTACGATCCGACTTGCCGAAGGGGCTCGTCCTGCGTAATTATCGCTTAGATTGCTTAAAAGGTACGACATAAGGGGTGACGATTAGGGAGACACGCGCGGCCGCGAGATGAAACGCGCCTCACGTGGCCGCCTATACGGGAGCAGCATCCTGTCGATAGAGTTACTCTAGATTGGTTTAATTTCTTTTCTCTCTCACTTTTTTTTATTTTATTTTATTTTTTTAATACCTTTTTATCCTCTATTTTTACTTGGTCCGGTAAGTGTTACGTCTCGTCTCGCGTACTTCGTATCTGTATTACAGGGTGGGAAGGAATTCTCGTTAAGAATATTTCATGAGGTTCTTTTTTTACTTTGTTGAAGGGTCGGCATTATTTGGATACTTAAGGAAAATTGAGGGTAATTAGAGGGAAAAGTTTGACCCATGAAATGAAGGGTGGAAGGCGTGCGAATAGTTTTAGGGGGTTATCTTTATTCCTAGGTTTTGAGGTGAGAAATTGAGGCGGTTCTCCCTTTCTTTCTTATTTTCTCTGTGTTCGCCGCCTCTAAGAGCCAGGCATCCCGAACGGGGGACTAATTTGTCTCATGATTTTGAAGTCGAGGAAAGTTAATGCGAACAAACAAGTAACAGCGTAACTCGGAAGGGTAACTCGGGCGGTTTTGTAATGAATTGCTCGGAACTTGCGGCAAGTTGTAAGCACTGCGCCTCCTTTCTTCTATTTTTTTCTTATTTTTATTTCTGTTTTTACGAACTCCCGCCCCCTCCGATACGCCGTGAGAATAATCGGACACGATTTTTTTTTTTTAACTCGCGCCGTCTATCTTTATAACGCCATCGTCCTCCCTATTCTTCGTTCGCTATTCCAATGATGATGATCAACGGGCTATTCATTAATTAATATTACAGTATTCCTTGGAATATTTCAATAGGAAATGATCCAAAAAATAAGTATATACGGACCGACTAAGAGAAACTGATTTAAGGTATCGTTTTCGATCGGCTGCTAATGCACTCACGTGGAGAGCCCGCGCGCTAACGAGCTGTCACCGCGTGACAGCGATCAGCTGATCGCAAGCCACGTGACCTGGGGTCCGACTTATGTCCGGACGTCACTTTGCGGTGTCACATGGTTAGGCTCGAACTGACATGCCGGCAAGGAACGAAAGGACGAGATTCGTTAAACGGGAGAAAGGAAGAGAGACAGAGAGCCGACAAGAGGTCGATAATTGTTTTCTTTCTTTCTTTCTGGTCTTTTTTGTCTTTTTCTTTTGCGCAGTTGGTCGAATCGCGGGAGCGAGATTTTTGCCTCGGTTTGTACCCTCGCCTCGAGGGGAAGGGGGTCGGGTACTTTTGCCCCGGATTGTACGCGACCCACCTCCCCCTTCCCCCCTGTTACGGGGGAAGGGGGAAGAGGGGTGCGACGGTTCTCATGTCTGCCGTGTTTTAATTTTTGACATTATTTTCTCTGGTCGCGTCTCAATTATTCACGGGGGATCTCTCTCTCCCCCTCTATCTGTGTTTTTCCTTCCTGTCTCTTTTTGCATTTCTCTCTCTTTCCGTCCTTCTCGTTGTTGGCGGTCTCCTCGAATGCTCCCGACTCCATTCCGGCTCGCGTTCGAAAATAGAACCCACTCGGTAACATCGAAGCCGCGAATTTTCAGAGGGAGGGGCGGGAGTGGTTGAAATGCAAAAAAGAGCGAAAGAGGGAGGCGGGGGAAACCGAAAACACGGGAAAACTCGCCGCAACGCGATTTCGGTCCGGCTCTGTGATTTTTTTTTTTTTTTTTTTCCCCTCGAGGACAAACAAGAACCCGCCGAAAGCCACTTCGGCGAGCCGCGTGAAAAATCCCCTTCCCTTGGTTTTGATTTTCGATTTTGAAGACGACTTTGGTCCCGAGGATGTTCGGGGATGACGCGAAATTGTCGTCACGGGGGGCGAGATGGGGCCTGGCGTTTGTTTATTGCTCCCTGGAGTGGTTGGGGGTTATTTTATCCCATTTCCTTTTTAGAATGGGTGTTGAGGACTAAGATCACATATTTTTTTTTTTTTAGGGAAAAATGAAATTTCACGAAGGGCTCGTTCTTCCTTGGGGCGTTCACAATCACGTGTCAAAGTTTGAAGTTATTCAGGGGACCCTCTTCGGAGGAAGGTTTTATTTCGACGTTTTGGTACATATTGGAATGATCCTTTCGTAACCCCTTAAAGGGTTAAAACGCGAGATCCTATCTTACGCCGGTAGAATGAGAACCTCGGCGTCCCTTCCTTCCGCCCGCGACCACCTTCGCCTCCTCCTTTTCCTCCACCTTCGCCTCCTCCGGGAGGAGATTCCCGTTCCTCCGTCCCGGTCCGTCCGCCACCTCCGTTTACACTTTCCCGCGGATCCCACGGACGTCGCAGTTACGTCCCGCGGGCGCCGAGTTTTGCCGTCTCTCTACCTTTTCGCGTCCGCGTACCGACCATTGCACAAAACGCGCCCTCCCCCCTGCCCACCACCCACCCACCCCCCGGGACGCGACGACGTTTTTATCTTAAACACAGGTTTTCGTCCCCGACCGATCGTGCAAGGACAATCCAGTAACGCCTTCGCGGTGTCGCGTATCTTTTTCCTTTTCTCCTTCTCCTTTTTCCTCTTCCTCGCGACTTTTTATTCGACAAATGGGAGACGTCATTAGGGGGCGACGCGTAGGCGGCTTCTGAGGGGTCAATCGTTCGCGAAGCTTCTCTCTCAACTGGGTAGACGGAATTGTTTGACACTTTGTCCCGTGAACGCGGAGGGCCCTATGGATGGTCTTGATACCCGGGAAAATTCATTTTTTTTTTTTTACTTCTCTTTTTCTTATAAGGAACTTAACGATTGGGCAAGAAGGAGTGTTAAAGGATGAAATTTCGCGAGGGTTCGGGATTTCCTTAGGAATCGGGTATTTACGAGGTAAATTTTCAAATGAACGGTGCACTCGATTCGGTGAAGTGTTTCATATATCTGGCCCCGAGGATGTGTTTCATTTCATTTGTTCTTTTTTTCAAGCGGCTCGCCCGTTGACGTCGCGACGTGTACGCGCGGTGTTATCGGCGTAATTAAAAGGCACGTGACGTAACGCCTCAAAATCAAGGTCGACGTCATTACTGCGCTGCCATTTACTTTAGGTGACAGCGCGTGGACGCGCGTTATACAGGAGCGGTTAATTAACCGCGGACGAGTTTTACAGCTCGACGTTGTTGCTAATCAGCGAACGAATGTTTATCGCGAGTCGAGCTAATGGCCTTCCGGCATTATCGCTTTTTTTTTTCTTTTTTTTCCCCCAATATGGAGATTCGCGTTCGCTCTTGCTTATTCGCGATTTTGTTCGTCCGTCGAATTGGTTTAATCGGCACGAACAAATAAGAACATAAGCTTTGTGTTATTTTAGCTTCACTAGTGCTTCGTTTTTATCTTATTTTTCTTTATTTTATTATGTTAATTGTACATGGCCAGAAATGCAATTGAAACGTCCAATCGCAGAGCGACTCGTGGACCTCCCTGCACTTGCAGATACGTTATCGGCTGCTCGTTCAGTCGGCAAAGTAGAGCGCGACGCGCTCCCTTGCCCTGTTCCTCAGTTCCCATTTTTCTCTCTCTCTTTTTCGCACTCGTCCTTTTTTGTTTCTCTCTCTCCCTCATTCGGGCAAATCGCATTCCTGCGGCACCAACGAAGCGGCCCCTTCGCGAAATTAGGCAAAATTAGGATAAAGGTAGTCTCACAACGGCGCGTCACCTGAGCGCGCCCTGCGGCGGCGCCGCCCCCGCCCCCCCTGGTTGCATTATTAACCCGAGTGACGGCGGGGAGGGGGATAGTATTGATTTTTACCGATATTTAGCCGTGGAATTATCCCCTCTCGCCGCCCGGTTTGCCCCCCTCGGTCGCGCCCCTCGTCGGGCCTCCTCCACTCCCGCCCCCCTTCAGGGTCGTTCCCCTCACCCCCTCTCTTGCCCTTTGCCCCCGAAGAGGATTTAGTTGCCATTAATAAATGCGCGCGGGTACCGACTGACGAATTTCGTTCGTTTTCGCGGATAGTAATGAATTTTGCGACCATGTCCCGAGGGGCCCCTTTTTTTTCGGCGGAGGGGGACTGTAAATAAGGGGGGGTTCATCTTGTTCGTTCATAAATCGTGTTTTGACGTTGAATTCGCCTTTCGGGAAGGTACATTTAATGAGTCCACCGGGGGCCTCAAATCTGTCGGCGAGTATTAATAATTCAGAATGCGGCGCAAAAGTTGCACCGGCAAAATGATACATCTACCCCGCTGGGAAGAGGGAGAGGAGTTTACGTCGGATAAAGGAGAGAATTTCATGGGTTCTCGAGATTTGACGGAGGGGTCATGTAGAATTGCAGCTCGATTTTTGGGGTAGTCGGCGTCGTGATTTTCAGATCTATGTTTCAATATAAATACTTTGAAAGGTGTTATATTTTTATTTCAGGGTGGATAGGTTTTGGGTATGAGGTTAGAATCTCATTACGGGGCACTGGCGGGATTTTGTTAATTTGCTAAATCGCGAATCCCTGTTGACCGCTGTTGATACATACCTCCTTCGAAAATTCGAAAGTTCGCCGTCGAAGTTTACGACGCAGTCTAGCCGACGCGGCGGGTTTCCGCCCCCCCCCTCATCTTCCGCGTTTTCCTCGATTTTCTTTATTCCCTTCGCCCCTCCTCTTTGTTCATTTTATTCCCCCTGACCCTCCTCCTCAGTGTCCCGGCGGCGATCGTCCCGCGTCGCGGAAAAGCTCGCACATTTTTCTCCCCGCCGTGCTGTCGTCCCCCGCGAATAAAAAATAGAAAAAGAAAAAGAGGAGGGAAGAGCGGGAACGGCGAAAACGGCGCGTGGCCTGGATGTCACGGTGACGTTTAAAAACTGTTTAACCGGCGTTATTGCACCGGGGAAAAAAAAATTGCGGTGGATTTGTATATTCGCCCGCCTGGGCAATGGCCGGCGGGCGGGTCGCGGTTTTTCCACGGGTTTTTATTTAATTCTTCGTTACGCTCCGCTTGGGAGATTCGTAATCGCTCCGCCGGTGTCCGTTTGTGTAGACGAGGCGGGCAAAGGTTCCGGCATTTTCTAGTATTTTTTTTTTTTTTATTTTTCTATTTCGTTGTAATATACACGCGAAAGGGTATATTGCGGAGAAGAAATTCCTGTTACATTTCCCTGCAGTGTCCCTCGGGTGGGCACTCAATTTTGGGAGATTTTTATATGTGGAAAGGAGGAACGCTTTTGATACACTGCCGATGAGAACTGCAAGAGATTCTCGATGTGCGGGGAGGATGATTTTTATTTGGATGGTTTTATGCTCTTGTTTTGGATTTTTGGGAATTATCTCACGGTGCCTTGAACCACCGTTCTGGATATCGAGAGTTGGGCTAAAAAGGATTCGGATACGTATTGGATGTTTTACAGGCTTGTAATACATGTACTTAGTGGATAGGATATTTTACGAGATGGTTTGAAAGGTGTTATAAAATTTGCCGTTGTATTAAAACGACGGACCCTTTTAACAGTGGGATTCAAGTCCTCGCGTGAAATTCGCAAATCGTGGTACAACTTTGCATGGTTAATTCCTCTGAAACGTCCGGATATTTTTAAATCGCGTGGTCTTGATTAATGTGTTAACCTGGGTTTTCCCTCTTGACGTTCCGCATATACGTCGTAATATTATGCGTGCGATTATATTATTTATTTCGTTGTGCCGCACGCGAGAAAGAGGCGTGCCGTAGAGCCGGGCCTTGCGTGGAAAATGTCACGGTGACTTTTGAAAACTGTTTAACGCTCGACGAGTACGCTAACGATAATGCACGCCGGCTAATTAGAACGCTGGCCGACATATACCTCCCGTGCTTAATTCCTACGAATAAATTCACTCGATAAACTTATCCTCCTAGACTATCCGAATCGTAGGACCGAGGTGACGTCAAAGAGGCCTCGCTTAACGTTTGCTAAACCACTTGCTGATTTTAACATTTACTAAAATGGAATACGTCGGTCGTACTTGCTCGCGGCTGCACTTCGGTCTATAACCACGTTCGCGCCGCTCTCCGACGTTTCTATACCGGAAGTGGGTGGTATCGTCGTAACGCAATTTACCGGCGCATCGCCTATCGGCAGCCGCTTTATCGCTCTATTATAGCAGTATAGTTCTTGCATAATGCAGTTGGCACTTACTTATGAAAATACGGGGGCGAATATCGTTGCCGCTCGACATAGAGGCATCCGCCCCGAAGGGTCGCGTCGAAATTTATTAATTTATTCATTTCTCCGTTCATACTTTATTTACTTACGCGATTCCTTATCTCGATACGTTCGGATAACTATAAGGATATACTTAATCCAGGATTCATGCAGGAAGATAATGCAGCTCTTCGTGAAGTTTAGATTTTATTGTTCAGTGGGTGCATTTTGGAAAAAGTCTCGGTGAGGTTGGTAACTCCGAGGCGCGCGTAAGAGGTCGACTTGGCCACTTTTTCCTCCTTTTATTTTTTTTTCTCTCTCTCTCCCTTCCTTTCGCACAACTTTCGTCTCGGAGTATTTCCCTGTAAACGGGGGAGCTCCCCCTGTAATTTACACACTTAGCCGCCTTTTAGCCGGGGATGTTCGGGGACGTTTCCCAGACCGTAAAACCGCTTTCTTCCGAGGGGCTCTACGGTCACTGTTAATGAGTCCGAGGCCCGGATAAAGACCGACGCGACCGGACATCGCCCCTGCAGATCGTAACGGGATCGCGGAAGGCCTGCTAGCGGCCTGTTCGAGGAAAACTTATTCCCCGGGGATAAGTAAGAAGCCTTCTGGCTTCGCGGAATATTCAAATCTAGGAGCAAAACGTGTTGAAAAAAGGCTTAACTTTGCGCGTTTAGAGGGTCGTTAGAAATTGATCATTCGCCGGCGGTCACGTGGTCTCGATACACGACCACGTGGTCCAGGCACGAGATCACGTGGTCCGGCCCAAGATCACGTGGTCGCGGCGCCCGTATATGAGTCGCGCGGACCACGTGCTCGCGAGCGAAAGGGAGGAAGGGAGACGGAGCGAGGTAGCGACCGCGCGAGGGAAAAGGACAGAAGGCGCCTCCTTCGCCGGCGCGCGCGTCCCTGTAACGCACTCAATCGTCCGCTCGGATACGCGCTGTTTGTACGGATTACAGTTACGTTCTACGGGTTACGTTACAGCTTAATAAAACGAGCCGCGGGGTCAATATATTATTCACGCTCGGCTACGCTCCCGGCGTCAGAGGGGACACCCCGGTGTACTCGGGTATCCATGGGCGTCGTGCCCACTCCCTCCCGCTCTCGCGGAATCGTGTCAAAAGACACAGAGGGGCCAGGTGTCGGTTGACTCCCTCGTTTGACATGCGTCCGTCCGACATTTTCCGCCCCGTCGACTTGGGGGTGGCTCCTCGCCAGGTTAAGGTACGCCCTGGGATGGGTGACCGATTTTTACATAAAATTTTTTTTCCTTCGGAGGTATCCTCTCGAGGAATAAAAAATTAGCACGATAGATCTGACTAGGGTAGATGCAAATTGATGATGAAAATCGCTTCGATGCGAACGGATCGATCAAATAAATCATCTCACCGTGTAAACGAGCAACTATATCGCTTTTGGGACTGATTTAAATTCCGAGTGTTTCGTTTCGAAGGCGCGGCTGTAAATATCGGGAAAATGCGCGCAGAAGTCTCCAGTTTCGTATAAGGACGTTTTACAACGTCCGCGGCTTTTGTCGCGCGAGGAGCGATGTATTACCGGGACGTTAACGGCGGAATCCGCGGCGGAAAGGCCGCGGATCGTAACCGCGTCCGCGGTCCCGTCGTAAACCAATCACTGGCCGAGTCTCCCCGCTGACACCGACCGCATCCCCGAGGGGCCGCGGAGGTGCATTAACGGCGCGTAAATCAAAAGTTTCGCGCCTGCGCGGGGAGGCGCGGCGATTCCGCGGCGGGAACGGACGGCGACGGTAACGGTAACTGTTATGTTACTACCGTCTGCCGCCGCCGTCGCCGGCGTCGCGCGAGAGGAAGTCCCGAGGTGAGGTTATGGCAGGAAAAATGTTTATACAAAATGGAAGGAGACTGTTGTAGGTACCCGTTGTCGGGGCCGCGTTGTTAATGGATATTCTAACGAAGAATATCCCCGGATGGCGGGTCACCCGGTCTGAGGGAGAGGTTAGGTTAGAACGTGGATGTTAGGTTAGGACTTCGTCGCTGATAGTTAACCGTGATTTAGTGATACACTTAGGTCGTTGTTGCATGGAATGAAATTGTCGAAAACACGAGACTTTGTAACGAGAAGGATGAAACGAAGGTATATGATAACGCGGAGGTGAGAATCGCGGATGTGTACAGGTGAGACGTAACCGTGCCGAATACACGTATTTATCAATTAATCGATTCCTGTCGATGACGAACGTTCGTGAATCATATAAAGTGGAGGTAAGGACGCGTTATAGTTCAGATGGTTTTTCCGGTTTTACGAATTAATTCAATCCTAGCGACAGTGGCGTAAACCGAGAATCCGGGGGGCTCGCTGCGCGTCATTAAAAAGAAACATTTCTGTGGAAAGAAAAAAATTCGTGAAGGGTGAACTGTGCCCCTATTGAAGGGTATGAAATGCGGGGAAATTCGTTCCACGATAACGCGCGAAGTGGAGGTAAAGATGCGTTTATGAATACCTGGAGGAGCTGCCCCGAAAGGGGCCCCGTTGGGGCCCATTTCGGTCGTTTTCGCGGGCGGCCCCCCCCACCCGGCGACCGCCGGCCTTTTTCCTCCCGCTGAGCGAGGAGGTGAATACCGGGCGCGAGCCATTAGCATAGGTCATGGTGTTATTAAAGACAATGAAGCAAACTTTATACGACCGGGGCTACGGGGCCAATTACTTGGCAATTAGTCGGGCAAGCAACAAGTGAGCATCGCCGCAACCCCACCTCCGTCTTCCTGGCCCCCTCCTCGAGCCCCTCCCCTCCCCGCCGCGGCCCCCACCCTGCCGCCTCGCCCGCCGTCCAAGACATGCCGTTGGAGCCGCGGACGGAGCCGCTTAATTGGCTCTCGCGCCTCGTCGGTCCTGACGTCACGTCATCGCGACGCTCGACCCGCACCTTTCCGTTGGAGCCGATCGATCGACCTGTCTCTAACCCGTGACGTCACCGTCATTCGGATACTCGACCCGCACCTTTCCGTTGGAGCCGATCGATCGACCTCGTGCCCCTAACCCGTGACGTCACCGTCATTCGGATACTCGACCCGCACCTTTCCGTTGGAGCCGATCGATCGACCCTCGTGTCCCTAACCCGTGACGTCACCGTCATTCGGATACTCGACCCGCACCTTTCCGTTGGAGCCGATCAATTGGCTCTCGCATCTCGGCCTTATGACGTCACGCGAACCATAACGAGCCTACCGATAAACGACCAACCCCTTTGCAAGTATAACCTCACTTTCCCCTCGTTCCAAAGACATCTAGAATATCCTAACGTTTAAGATAAATTTTAGACTCCCATATTGAACGATTTACTGGTCCTAACGAGGCTGCGAGACTCTTGCGTGAGAACGACCCGGGAGGAAGGAGGGAACGGAATCGCGAATAAAAAGAGATATCCGCATTAATTTGGCCGCGTCCATTTTCCTTGGAACACCCTTCGTTATTCCCCAGGGGGGAAGGAGGGTCTTTTTTGATTTCATTACCGAGTCGAATTTCCACCTCGAGTCTCCCCGTCGGAGCTCCTCGAGATTTCCGCACTCCCCCTCCTCCCACTTCGCGTCGGTTTTCCGCGGTTTTCTGCGGCTTTTCCGCGATTCTCGCTCCGACGCGTCCCCGCGAATCCGCCGGGTGCACGTAAGCGCGCGACTCGCGTTTACGTATGCGCGTATTACGTACTCCTCTGTACACGTTGACGCGCGCCTACGTATGCACGCGTAATAAGACCTCCCGGTACCCTCCCACTCGCGGGCATGTATTTACCTCGCCGCGAGTCCTGACCCGCGGCGCGATATTCACGTTATGTACACCCTTAAGCATTCAAGTAGGTAGCCAAGGTAGGTACTACCTACCCTTCGGGGTGGCTGGTACAAACCGGGCTAGAATTTCATATTTCGACACCTCTCGCGTCCTCGTACGGCGAAATGTGATTTTCTGATTTTGAAAAAGAGAAAAAGAAAAAAGTATCTCTTTTTTTTTAGATTACCTTTTTCCACCAATGTGATCCACTTTCCCGGCACGATCCGGAAACTTTCGAGTCCCCTCCCGCGGCGTCCTCAGACATTGCCCTTTAATCTCGAGAACAAGCGCGCGTCCCCTTGTCCGATTTATTTATTTCTCCCACTTCCCGTTCCTCCCCCCCCCCTCTTTTTTTTTTCATTTCTCTGGAAGGGGAAGAAAAAATGTCCCCGGTCACACGGTTACGCCCTTTCGGGAGGGCATAACTAAGCTTCTCGCATCCCTCTAAACGTCAAAGCCGCTCTTTGATCTCGCGCGCATTACCCGAGCCCGGCGCGCACTTTTGCGCCGCCCTGTACCACCCCCCCCGTGTCAGGGGGCGGAATGGGGCGGGGGCTGCGGCGGGCGTTTTTCAAATAATTACATCGGGCTGCGGCGGCAGTAGTGGTGGTGGCGGCGGAGGCGGCGGTAGTGGGGGCGGCGGCGGCGGCGGCGGGTCGCCATGGCAACCGCGAGGCGCCTTCGGCCGGCGGCAGATGCAACCGAGCAACCGGCGCGGCGCAACCTCGATCGACCGTTCCCCTTGGACGATCCGGACCGGTCCCGGACTGGTCCGCGAGGGATAAACTGGTTTCGCGCGGCTCGGTCCGAGTCGGTTCGCGGAACCGGCGCGTCCTGGTTGCGCGCCGGAGACCCGTCGCCGGGCCGCACCGGTTCCGCATCCGTTCCGAACCGTTTCTAATGCCGAATGCACGTCCGCGTTAAATCCCTGCAAAGACCCGGGGACGCGAAAGCCGATTACACCCGGCGCTCACGTAATTATGTCCGGTTGTCCCGTAAATTCGTGCCGTTTTATATTTAAATTAATTTACTTTATTAACGGAAGAGATTTAACGGTGCCAATTAATAGCGTGTTCCTCCGTCGTTGTTTACTTCATCCACGAGGTTTAGGCGGTTTCTCTTGGTCTCTCGCTTGAGAATTAGTTAACGTGATAAAATGTTGAATTTTTTTTCTTTTTTTAACGGGACTAATTTTTGGGGCAGCTCGATGTTAATTGGTACCTTTTTTCATTGGGAATCGTTTGATTAGTTTGATACTTCGGGAACTTATTTTTAAGGGCGATGTAACCTGCTTTTAATTGCGTACATTTACTTGGTGTCAAGAACGCATGTAGTTCGTAGACGGACTTATTATGTCGGACCTGTTCGAAACTGGTTCGCGAAGGGCGAGTCGTTGAATCGACCTAACGAGATTTAACGGAAAATAGAAATTTGGATCACCAATTTGCGTCCTGTTTTGGATCCTACCGGGTTCGTTTGTGCAACTAACCCGGTAGGAACCGATCCGACGTTCTCGCTGGTCGGCAGATTCCCGTCCCGCGCTGGGTATGGATTTATGGAAATATGGACATATGCATATGCATATGTTTATACGTTTATATATACCGGTGTACGTAGGTACACATCTGCTCGCGTCGCGGGTGCACGCGTTTACACGCGCGGCCCGGGCCGATAAGTTTTACCCGACAGATAGGGAAATTGGGTCGACGCGATTGGCCGGACCTAGGGTTTTTCTTCTGGTTTCACTTCCTGGCCAACCTCGGAATAGGTCCCCGTGGGTTCCTCTTAACACTCCCACGTTACCGATAGCCTCGAACGTGGTTACGGTCGGTCGTTACGACGCTTACGGAAAGGATGGAACCGCGCGAAAAGAAGGAGACAACACTGAGTTGACAGTGACACGCGGTAAATGACGAGAAATGGGGAAGATTTGGTGATAGGTAATGGACTAGGGTCCAATTGTAATCATTTTCCGCTTGTAAAAGCCCTTGGACGTAGGCTACTCGACTTAGATAGAGGAATATCAGCGGAGGTAACATGAGGTACCCTTTATGGGGTTTGATCGCTTCATCCGCTATCGGAGGTGCTTACCACTTGTTATCGGCCACCTTACCTGGGACTTTTGCCGAGGTCAGTGCTGTTCGCCGAGGTCAGTGCTGTTCGCCGCGACCTATCCCACCTCGGCGGGCCTAGGGTCAAGCAGACCCGAGAGGAGCGAGGAAGGGTCAGTTTCGCGACCCGACCACCTGTGGAAGCTACTCCGAGAGATGGCTCCTTCGCGATTGCGTGCACTTACATCTTAAATCGTATCCCGTAGTGCCAGGGCGTACACGCGAAACAGCTCGTGCTTTTGCTTCGACTACTTTTTTTCTATCCTAAATTTCATACGATTTTCTGACCTTCGAAATGCCATTTTTTTTTTTTTATACATGTGACGTTACTTTTTAGTTCGTTACAACTTGCGTTGAATGTCTTTT
Source organism: Orussus abietinus (assembly GCF_000612105.2). Classification (NCBI taxonomy): domain Eukaryota; kingdom Metazoa; phylum Arthropoda; class Insecta; order Hymenoptera; family Orussidae; genus Orussus; species Orussus abietinus. The sequence goes on along the minus strand of NW_019394240.1, from coordinate 124,637 downwards.
TTTTTTCTTCTTTTATTTTTATCAACTCGGTGAAATAGTCGGCGATCTCGCGAATGAACAGATTACGTCGTTTACGCCAACATTCTAATGCGACTCACCTCTAGGGCGTGTTTTTCTCCCTTCTCCCCCAATTTTTTTTTTTTTTTTTATATTGGTTTTCTGTCCGAAAGTAGATTGAGGGATAGAGCACGTGATAGAGTTTCGTGCAATATCGGACATCCGAATCAGATCCTGGCGGAGCCAATCGGAGTCGCTGAAACGAGCTCGGTTGAGTGTGGTCAGGGATTCGAACCGATTTCCAAAGAGATTAATGGAGTTTTTACATTCTCTCGGTGACTCCTGGGCCTGGATCATTTTTTAAGTGCATGCCTGATTTGCCACCGGCCGGGCATTCTGATAAGGACAAATTGAATGACTAATGGCTAATAGTACGTCGAACGAAATTTTATTCATTGGAATCACGGGCCAGTTAGGTTTATCCATATCAAATTACCGGGAGTAATAACAACCACGCGCGGGATAGCAATTTATTAATTCATTAAATTATTGATAAGACTTCGGGCGGAATTCCACGTTGCGGAAAGTCTCTTTAAATTCTAAGAAAAAAGAAAATATCCAGTTCGATTATTATTTCCACGTGTCATTGTGTCTCTCCTATCGATATATCAACCGGTCCACTTTAATCGTCTTTGAAGGGGATCGGTTGAAATCCTCGCGGTGTTATCACATTTATATTCATATTATTTTCACGTACAATGTTGCGCTTTTTTTTCCCCCTTTCTTTTCCGAGATATCGGCAGGTCTGCTTTAATAGGACTTAAGGGTGATAACGCCAGTTATCTCGACCCTTCGCGCGCACGCCTGGAGTCCCTTTGTTGATTACAATTATCCCTATGCCTTGTATTAATTTCTTCTTATACCTAGATACTTACGAACGCTTTAATTGAAGTGTCACTTTTATTCGCGAAATTTCATCGAGACGTTCCTCGGCATACGTCAGAAAAAAAAAAATCTGAAAATCTCGGACCCCCCAAGGTGGGAACGATTTCAATAATACATGGCGTTGTATATTTTTATACTACTTCCTCTTTCGAACGAGGAGTTTATTTAAATAATTGAGATGTTTGAAGGAAAATCCCGATTTAGAAAGGGAAAAAGAAAAATCACCGGTTTTTGATCTTTTTAAAGAAATCATGATTTCTGTCAAACCCGTCCACGTGGGCGGACCCACGTGCGCGTCGTCGCGCTTTTTCTTCGAGATATCGACGGTTCCACTTTAATGGCCCTTAAGGGAGATGGCTCGCGAATTATTGCGACACGGCGACACCCCGTACGTACGTGAATGGAGGCGCCGCATAGCCAGGGGGTCTACGATAGTACTACGGCCATTCACGCCGCAAGGCGGTGGCAGCTTAGCGCTCTATTAATCACGGATTATTATTCATAACGGGCGGCTTTTAGTCGAGCTGTCAGCGGCGCCATTAGCGCGCCGCACCGCAGCCGGTCCGGCCAGTTTCGTACGGGTTCTCTCCGCGATGCCGGCGGAAATCGTCGAGGCCTATCCCGGATTCCCTCGACTCGAGGAAATCATCCGGAGATGTTATAATCCCGAGTGGAAGTGATAACAGGACCCGATCCTGCCTAACTCGGGCTCCGATCGGGTTTTCATCTGGATTTGGGAAAATCGGTAATGCGGAGCTCTCGTCAGGATATCATGCCCTATTGTTACCTTACTGATACGAGCGGGTCATTGTCGGGTGTAACATTTCATTCCTTCCTACAGGATAGTCCTAAAGTAATATTTTTTCCTGATAATCATGGTTTCTTCTTCTTCTCTTTTTTTCTCTCGATAAAACCCGACCCGGGATTTTTTTTTTCTTTTTTGTTAGAAAAGTCCGGTAAGTAAACGGCCACCTTTCCTTAAAGTCGGACCGCGAATCGGAATTGGTCAATTGATAGTACAGGACGGACGCGCGGACGACTTTACGTCAGATGAGGAGGGCAAGCTGGTCGCTTAAGTGCCGCTTAATTGCCCGTAATTAAGTTAACTTGGCGGCACGTGACCGCGGCTTGGCGGAGATTATAGCGTCTCCTCCGCCCTTAAGCCGCGGACGCGATTGCCCGTGCTCGGCTCTTATCGTAAGTACGCACGGTGGTACCTCTGATGGTACCTCCAATGGTAATATGTCCTACCTCCACTCACGGATAGCATGTCGTGGCCAGGAATTGATTTTTTAGACAATTAAATTACGTTTGTCCAGTCCGCACCCCGCCGTCCGTGGACTATCTTACGTTCATGTCCCCGTTAAGGTGAATGAAACTCCTTTCGATATATTTTTCCTCCCACTTTTTTTTTTCCCCCAATTCCCCTTCCGAGAAGGGAATCGCGTTTTCAGAGAGCTTTCTAATTAGGCCGGCATTATCGAAGACAATCATCACTTTTAAGAGCTACCGGAGAGAGAAATGATATATCTCCGAAATGATGTTTAAATTGTTCGAGGAGAGCGCAATCCGATTTTCACCTACTTTCAGGTAAAAGGCGAGCAGAGACCGGACGGTCTTTACTGGAAAACGATTGTACCCGAGTTTTGTTGCTAGAAAGCCAGAGAAAGTATCGCGGCTAGATGTGCGGATTTAAAAATCACGGGAGAAAGGCGATTTCGATCATTTGTTGCCGCAAACCGCTCGAGGGAACCTCAACGGGATTATTTTCATCTTCCGAGTCCTGGCTAGATAGACCTTGCACTTTTATTTTCACTCCAGTCTCTAGGATGCGACTCTTGTAAAACGTTCTATTCCCGCGCCGAGGGAAAATCCAAGGACGGATTTGGTGCCCTCGTTTATTCGCGCCCGAATTAATTTGCATATTCTCCCCGCGCTCTCTTCGACCGCTTTTTTTTCGATCGTTTTATTATTTTGCAGGTCGGAGAGAAATTTTTCATTTTTCGAAGCAAATACTCCTCAAAAAAAAAAAAGTGGATAAAAAGCATCCAAGAAATGATTTTCTCCGCGAGGACGAAATCGAAGGAGGGAAATCTTCGTATTTCGCACCGAAGGGGGGAAAACTTTTGTTTTTCGCCAGGAGAGCGAGAAACGACCGGACAGTAAGAAAAAAAACGTGAAAAAAAAAGTTCGCAGATCCTAGCCCCATGGAAACGAGTCGACCTTATTACAGCCGACAATTACGGCCCATAAGAGAATTTTATTAGAAGCGAGGAAATTGCACTTTTCAACAAGGAGGGTAGTCATTATGCACCGTCTCTCATGATTTTTCGCGATTTTAACATGGTCGTAGGATGTATGGACCCTGCGCCCTGATCTGTCTATGAAGACAGGTAGCTCGAGATATTAAACTAATCAGGTGCTTTTTGCCAGAATATATTCGGCTCACCGGGTAAATCACTGAAATTATATTTTTAATTACATTTATTATTAATTATATCTTTTCTACCTATTCGCAGGCTTCGGGAGATTTTCAAGGTAATGCTCGACTTATCTGGCTCCACATATCCTACGTCCATGGGTCTTAATCGTTTTACCATTTTCTTCTCTCCCTCGTGCCTTTCTTTTTCTCCCTCGACTATCCGACTTTCCCACCGGCGTAGGGTATGGTTTTCTGGGCGGGTAATTACGCGTGCCGCAAGGCGCACTTGCGCCGCTGCGTTTGTACACACTGTGCACTGTCTCTACCAGGGAGACCCGATTTGCGGGCCCGGCTTAAGACTCGAGTGCCAAGGATCGCGGCACTTAACTTTTACAGTCGTGCCGCTCTCAAAGTACACTTGACAATCGCGCCGACCCTGTAATTAAACCCTAAGTACTGACTTTTTCCGGGACTCGGAGTCGTTACTCCGTTCGTCCCGTTTCAATGCCTCGTTCGAAACTTTCCTCCGGCGCGTATTTCCACGGCCTCGGAAAACTCGTCTCGATTGATCTCTTGTTTCCTCCGTAATTTCTTTTATCGATATCTCGAGGCCCCCTTAATTAGTGGCCACGCACCTGGCGGGACGATGTCCTCCTTAATTTGACTCCATCCTACAGGACGAAAGCGGGGAGTTCATTTTTACAAAATTCTGCAGAAAACATTAACGAGATGAAATTTAAATTCTGCGACAAATGAAATATCGATGTAATGATTTCTTGACATATTTTCCTTAAGTCGTTCGATTACGTTGCCACGCTTAATTAGATGGGCGCATATCATTTTAAACAGTTTTTTTTTTTTTCATTCCTCCCATTTTCACGAGAGGGACATTTTTCCGTGACTCAAATGTTTTTCCAGCGCGCTTTTCAATCCGAGTGTCGGCGCTTTGATGTGTTTTTTTATCCCCCCTCCCCTTTTATTTTTTCCGCCTTCCTTTTCACCGAAATCCATCCTCCACTTTTTAACGCGGCAATTACAGGGAGTACTTATCGATTCCGATTGCGTATTTATTTGGCCATTATCAGTGCCCTGTTTAATTTATCTCCCGCCGATACTTTTCCCGGGTGCACTTCGAGGCGCCTTTCGAGTCTTTTTCATCACTCCCTCCGACTGCTCCTGAAGAATTAATATATCCTTCCTTTATCGCAGGACGGGACGATTGCGAATAAACCACGTTTAACCCCGATCACCCCTCCCGGGTGACTAGCCACCAACAGTGGCCAAAAGGGTTGAATACATATTTCTTTCTACTGCCCAACAAGTATCATTTATTTTTTATTCCTAAAGACGTCCCGGAAGTAGTCAGACCCGTAATCTAGGATATCCGGGTTCCGGGGAACCCGCGGAAATCAGTCCTCCTCCCGGTGAAAATGTCGAACAATCCGCGACCCCATTATGCGCGCATAATGCATCGCCCCCTCCCCCGCACCCCGCGCGTTACTGGAACGCTCTCCGCACGGGAGCGAGGACCCGGTAATTGGTAAAAAAATGGCCCTCCCCCCTCCCCGCCTTTTTCTGCAGGCCTAGGAATATAAAGATTCGGCCGGTTTCTCGAGATGTAGATTCGTTCTCGGAAGCGGGCGAGCGCCACCCCCCTCGTCCTTCGCCCTCGCGGGCATTCTGAGCCACGAGGAGCAGGTGGGGGGCGGCGGTGAGGGGAGGGAAGGGGAGCGACAGAGAGGGCAGCGCCGCGGACGGCGCGCGGCGGAGTGAGACGGAGAAGGTCGCCGCGGCGGGCGAGGGTCGCAGCGCAGGTAGTGGGGGCGATCGGGAGGGGGCGGGGGCGCGGAGTTACGGTTTCGGAGCGGGAGGGTGGAGGCCAGTTTAGGAGGGCGATCCGGGGTAAACAGGGACAACACTTCGCCGGGTAGGCGTCGTTTCGCTCGGTCGTCCCGACGCGACATTACGGCGATGTTGTTGTCCGGACACGGAAAGTTCGGCCGGAGCAACTGTTGTTCCACGCCTCTCCGTCTTCCTCGCTCTTACGTACGTCCCACCCTTTCTCTCCTTCTCTCTCCTCGACTGAGGTCGCTGCGCGTACATTATTTTTTTTGTTTTTTTTTTCGACTTTACAAGAGTGGGATTGTAATGACAATCGCGGACCGTATCGCGGAATCGAGGTGATATAAAAGGGCCATTGTATGGTATACGTAATCGCGTAATTGATACGATACAACACACGGTAATCTCAGGAAATAACTTCTCCGATATGAAAACGTTTCGACGACTTTCAACGAGATCAGTCAATCGATAATCCTTTACCCCCCTCCCCGGCGCTTTCCCTTCTCGTTAGTTACCTGTCGTTTCTTCGTTGTTTTCTGTCCTTTAATTTTCATAGTTCTCCCTCTCCTCCCCCCGTTATCCTCTCTCCCTTTTCGCAGTTCCTGCCGGTCCCCTCCGCGGATCAGTCGGTCCGTTTGTCCTTTTGTATGTCGCCCTCTCCCCAGTCTTCCCCCTCCTTTCCTCCCCGCCCCGTAGCTTCCCCCTCGCCACCTCCTCCCTCCTTCCCCCATAAAGGACGACCGTGTCGCACCCTAGCGACGGAAAATCCAGAATTTTTTCCCTCTCGCTCGCGGAGCCACTTTCCGTCTCTCTCTCCCCCTACCCCCGACGTCCCTCCCTTCCCTCCTTTTCTTTTTCTCCCTTTCCCTTATTCTCTCTCTCCCTCCCTCGACTCGCAGGCCCGGCCGGACGCGAGTGCGCAAATAGATGAAAAATGAAAAGAATTAAAAAGAGTTTTTAATATTCTCAAAGGACCGAGGGCCCAGCGCGCACGCGCGCTCGCCGGCTAGTCCGCATTCCGGGAAAATCCCTCCTCCCTCCCCCCCGCCGGGCCTTTTTCCCGCCCGCCTTTGTGTGCCATTATTTCTCATTTCTTTCATTTGCTCTCCCCGTACCTACGCCCTCGCACCGAATCGAAGTCCTGCTAGTCGCAAGGAGGGACGCGCGACGTGACGTGACGTGGGACCGATCCTTCGCGGTCGATACGTATATATCTCCCCTTTGGCCACCCCCGAGAGGGGCACCTGTCCTCCGGAGGGACGCTTTTCCAGACCAGGATGGTAAATCGCGGCTCGGGTCCGATATGCGATCCGCGGAAACGGGAGGAAAGGATTATCGGTGTCTCCTCGAGGGGGAGTCGCGAGGGATCGCGAGAAGACGCGGATCCGCTCGCGAGGTGGACCACGTGGGCCGCGGCCGTCCCGATCCCGAGCGCGCTCTCTCAAGGTGCACGGGTCCCGGGGGGGTGACGCGTCCGAGAAAACGGGATGCCGATTTTTCTCCTTTTGCGTAGAATAAAAAAGAGCGACGAAACCGAGGAGGAGGAGGGGGGGTAAACGCGAATAAAAGGCGAGGGACGCGTGGGCGAGCCTTCCCTCCACCCGTCGGCCTCGCCGAGGATCGGGGCACTCGCCAAGAAGTTAACCTTTTTTTCGACCCCCCTCTTGCAGGGATTTTCCGGAAATCGTCCAACGACCTCTGACCTTCACTCCCTTTTTCCGCCACCTGGCCACGATTTACCCCCGTGAACGGGTCCTAAGGACGTCCGGGTTGTTTCGTCGGGGTGTCCGCGTCGATCCTCGTGCTCTTACCCCGCTTTCTCGCGCTCGGACAATTCCCGGCCAATAGGATATCGGCGCCGCTTAATAGATAGACCGGTCAATACTTTGCCCGCCCCCCGTCCCCCGCATTCTCGCCCCCCTCTGGCTTCTCTCCTCCCTTTCCCACGCCACCCTCTCGCAGCCCTCTCTTGCTCTCTTCCCCTCCTATGAATTTTCTCTCTCTCTCTCTCTCCCTCCCTCCCTCCGCGCCCGCGAGGCATCGCACTTACACGCGCGGACTCACCTACGGGCTCGTCTTGTATATCGCGTTATGTATGTACGCGTTGGTACGTATCCGCGACCCGGGTGTACACGTTACTTTGTACACGCGCAGGGGTGCTCACTTTGAGACACGCGGGAGGTGTCTTCGTTAGTGACGGGACTATGGGTCCATCACCGACCGTGATTATTTTGCGAGATTTTTTAACCCTTTGGGCCCTGAGACCTTTTGCAGTATGGGCGAATTTCGTCAGGGCGTGCAAGGTATATTGGACCAAACGTCGGACGCACTTATGCGTTCACGGCGCTCAAAGGGTTAACTGGTTAGTTAATCTTGGATTAAGGCGTGATGCACCGACCGAGATTGAAATCCAGGGTTTGGTGACCTTCGAGTGATTAGCTCTTATCACGCGTTAAGTCAGTTGGAAAAGTGAGAACTACTCGTACGCGGAATCTCGCTCGTCGGTTAAGACAATCCCGGTTGACGTCACTATTTATTTCTCTTATATCCGGGAGTAGGTTTTAAATGAATGTCTGTAGACGTATTAGCCTGAAGCAGTAGTCGGATTATGTATGCTCGGTATTTTTTTTTTTATTTTTAATTCGACACGTGGGTAATTTCCCGCCCGCGAGTTTATACTCATTGAAGAATTATACTTATAGAACAATTGATTTGTGTAAGGGCAGAGCCCGATGAGGGATTTTCTCAATGGAGACACTTTGCCGACATGTTGATTTCAGAGGCTGATACGTCACCAGGTCGGCCGGGATAATTGCAATTGTAACAATTGTCCCTTCTTATTCTCGTAATCACGAAGCATCGCGCTATGTACCTGTGCATTGCGCACGTTCGTGTTGATGCATATCTACCTCTTACATGTACCTACGGGTTACTTTTGTACACGCGCCAGCGGTGCTCACTTTTATTGCAAATATTATTCCTTTGCACGTCAGACAAAAAAATTAAGGTAAGGTCTTTTACTTTTCTTTACGCGTTCATTTCCTGGCACAAGAGGTCTTATCTTGAATGAAAAGGAAATAATTATTGTCGAGCTCTTAGAAAATTAACAATAATCAAATTACTCGTTAGGGGCATGTTCGTGATTAGGAATAAAATTAAACATCGTTCCGAGAGTAGGGAGAAATAATAACGCGAGGGGGTTGAAACTACTGGCCCGGCTTTGCGGAAATGGGAGAAAAGTTTAGCCCCTCGAACTCTATGAGTGCGAGCGAGACGGAGCGATTGGGCGCAAGGAGGGAGGGAGAGAGACGGCGAGCGGATACGCGCCGATCCCATATCGGCCGCGACGAGAACGACGGGAAGCGAGACAGACGCGACGACCAATTACGCTAATGCGCCTTTAGGGATTTTTTTTCTTTTTTCTTTATTGTCGTTCTAGTCCCTTCCTACCCTGTCCTCGTCTACTTTGCGTCCCTCTTTGTCTCCCCGTGTCTCTTAAGTGAGCAAACGAACTCACGCGTGGCGCGGCCTCGCACAGTGACCGAATTCGCGTGGCAGTGGCACGGGAATTTGATCCTTACGCCCCGGTCCCTAACGAGGATCATTTTCCCCCGACCGTGGAATCGAATCTCGACGAAACGAAACTAAGGCGATCTCTAGGAAATTTAATTTTTATTTTTAATACACTTCTAACGCGGCTGGAAATTCACGGTAGGGAGGAATTATTACGCACTGATTTTTTTATTATTTCTTTTTTAATCGGCCGTCATCCGAGTCGATCGAGGGATATACCGACCGATTCTGCGATTCACCGTGAATCGCCAAGAGTTCAAGAGCCTGTGCTACCGGCATGAGAATGAGTCCCTCGGATATCGCGCTCCTTTATCAAGGATCTCGGCACCGTGCCCATCTCCACGCTTAAGTTCCACTTCACCGAGAAGGTTCAACGAATGAATCTGGTTTGCCCGGTAACTTCGTCGATCAGCTGCTCACTTACTTTCCGCCGGTATTTATCCGGGTCGGTTCCACGAGCTCGGGGACACGTTTACAAAAGGTTCAAATATTAAGGTGTCATTAAAGTGTCACATACACGTCAAGAAGACAATAACTTGAATTACGAAGATTTAATTTAATTTCATTGGGATTACATGCAGGTATAAAATAAAAAGACGCGTATCAGGTGACGATTAGCTTATATGTTCTAGTCTTTTTTACGTTGAATTTTTTAGTATCGGAAGCCTGATCGACGCCTCGGGATCGAAGTCTGTACTCTGTACGAGTGATTACGTCTCGGCTCGGGTGGCCGATGTTAATCTCGACGGATTATCTCCGTTTTTGTTAACACGACTCGTCGGCACATCTGACCTAGCTACGTCGCGTTAATTTCCTACTTAGAATCCCGAACGGGAAATACACGGGGCGCAAAACGCTCTGTAAATGACCGGGCCTGGTTAATTAATCGATGGGCACTAAGTTATGGCACTCGATGCGCCGGTTAACGCGACAAATCCTCGACTGCGCGTAAATCAGTCGGCGTAAATCACCCTGCCGAATGTGCAGGAGCAGGGAGTCGAGATATATCATCTGCAACATACGGCACATTAATAGAGAATTCCGATTAATTAATGGAGAAGGAGGGAGAAAATGGCGCCAATGGGTGAATAATCATTCCCTACCTGATTTTTACCCCTCCGGGAGAATTTTCAGTCATCCAATTTTGTCATATCCAGGATCAAGAGCGTCCTAACCTAAAAACCTGAAAATCCTCGTGCCGGGAACAGGTCCTTCGCCGAGGATCTTAACTTGCGCCGCGGACTGTACCTAGACATTTTTTTTCCAGGACACCCCGCGCATACTCCTCCCCCCGTATGTAATATGTTTATGTAGAATAGCGGATACTTGTACATGGCCAGTTACCTATGTACACGGCAGGTGGGGGCGGCGGCGGCGGAGTGGGGGTTGCCGCGGCGGCGGGCTGCGCGCGCACGCGCGTGCTGCTCCCGCGCGGAGTGGCGCGCTGCACTTGTCCGCGAGCAGCCCAGCGGTTCTCATCGGGTCGGACGTCTCTCCACCGGTGCTGCCAATTTTCCATATTTTCCCGCAAGATCTTGCTTTTTTAATACCCGTTCGGTGGGACGAAATTACTATTTACCGGCTGGGGGAATTCCAGCTACTTCAAACGAATCTAATATATTAATCGGGGGAAATGAAAAATCCTTAACGCACTCAGGGCTGCGCGCGCACCTGTGCTCGGGGACGCGAGAACGATCTGTTGGGAGTTTATTAGAGGGATTTGGTTTAGAATCGTTAATGGCCGCGTTAAGCGCGAGGAGATGTATTCCCGCAGTATTTTCCCCGGGGTCTGTAGGCGGTCCATTCACGGTAATACCGAGGTTGATTATTTCGTTTGCACCTCGCGGGCCTCGAAGGGTTAAGGCCCCCCGTTAGTTGGTAAGGTATATCCCTCGCTTTTCTACGCGAAGTCAGGCGCCTTTGAGCCCCGCGCTGGCCAGCGGTTCTCCGACGGCCATCTCGGGGCGAATATTTTTTTCCTACTGCCAAGGGATGTACCGCACCAATTTTCTTCCCACTAATGTATGTTGTAGTACGCCGAAAAATAAGAAACCCGTATTTTTTTTTATACATGCTAATTTGTTACTGCGAAAAGTGACAACCACTCTTATATATACTCCCTCCTCTGTGTAGAGGATCCCCAACGCGTTTGAAATTCCCGCGCATTTCGGGTCCCCCTTTTCGGGCCCCGGCCTGCGGCGCTTCTCGCCTCCCATAAACCCGAATCGAGATCCGAGCGATGTATGCTAATGCGCGCTTTAGTATGCGCCCCGGTGGCCCTCGCATTATGAAGATTTTCAATTTTGCGCGCACCGCCGCCGAATAAACACGCGTTGCGCCCCCGTGGGGTCGGGGACCCTCCGACGGGCCTCTACGCCACTGTGCGCCGCGATGCGCGCGCATTCTACGAGACAGCGCCGCCATGTTCACACCTGCGGGCTTTCGTCTGCGATGGCTCTATTACCGCCCAACATTTCCGAAGAACGTTTAACCCTCTGCTCCACATATACGTTTACAACCCTATACGGAGAAAAAGACTACAGCGCCGAAATTTCAGAGTTTTGCATATCCGATAACCGTGAATACTGATTAGCATAACAAAAAGTGACCACTACCACATCCCGGTAATTACAATTATTTTTTAATCCTCTACAACGCCACGTGACTTTGGAGTCACGTGTACCCGTGTATCGATCATTTTTGTTATCAGTCATATTATTGCTTTTTTTATTTTCTAAGAGCAACCACTTAGGAGGAATTACCCCGAGGTTATGCAGTTTCGTGTTTTATTGCCAGTTTTAAAAAGTTGTTCAATTGATAAAAAAAAATACTAGGTGGAGGTCGCTTTTAGGAGAGTTGCGGAATATCGCTCTGGCGCACCTTGCGCACTCATTGGCTTCAATTAGAAGCGCGAGAGGTGGCGGGGGGAAAGAGGTTTAACTATGCCGATGGGGGTGCTAATGTCGTCGTTACGATTACGAGGTGGTTATTTCCTTTATTCCAATTACCCGCCCCGAATCCGCGTTCGCACGTCGAGGATCCCCCGCTTGTGGATTTACTTTCTTGCCGGGCCAATTAGTCGATCCTCCCCTTGTTCTTCCATGACGAATTTAATTCTCCTAGAACAGGTGTAACCCGTTTTTTATCGCCTCGGTAGTAAAGCCATTGCTGGGAATTTTCGGGAAAGCGGAGAGGTTTAGAAACTGTCTTCTGCAATTACGGCTCGTTACTTTTCGGAGTCGACGGATTTTCCGCGTGTCTTGGTTCCGCTCGATGGCTAAGAGACGCGATCGAACAAAAGTCGCGAAGCCCGACTTTTCGGAAGGCACCCAGGGGGTTTCCGGGGTTATCCGGGCCGGCGGAAAAACGTCTCCCACTCGAGTTCAATTAGGGCAACGCAGGGCCGCGGGCGAGCCGGACAGCCGGTGGCGGCGCTAACGTCGTCGTTACGATTACGAGGCGGTAACTTCATTAGTCCTAATTACGCCCAGTGGCGTCGCCGAGGTCGGTGAAAAGCTAAACCGCGGAGGTCGACCTCGTGGCATGGTGACGCTCTGCCAGGACGTCCCCGAGGTGTCCTGGAACCCCCCGGCGCGTTCTGCCGCGTCCTGAACGTGACCTGGGAAACCGTTGACGCGTTTCCGCCGCTATCCGAAAGTCCCTAAGTCATGTCCTGGCGTCTTTCGATCCGTCTTAAGGGGTACCAACGCGTCCAGACGCGGGCTGCACCTCCGGCGGTGCGTCCGCGGACACGAGTAGGCGGAATTACCTGTATCGATCATTCCTGCAACCTGCCTGTTGCGTCGCTCGCCGCCCCAGGACCGGCGAGCCGGGCGTGCGCCCTGCGGCCCGTCTGAACCCTTTTTTTTTATTCCACCCCCTCGCGGCCCTTTTCCGGGGGAGCCACCGAAAAGACGGAGGATATCCTCCCGCAGATCCCCTAGCATTTCCTATCGCGCATAATAGTTCAGCTTTATTTTCCTTCTTTCGAGCCTTCTTACGTGGGTTTGCCTCCCTCCGCGTCGACTCCGAAGAAAAGCGAAGACGGAGCCGAACTCGAGTTTCATGCACTACTCCGCGTCGTTCGGCGCAACTCCGAGACCGAGGTCTTTCGGCTCTCCCATTGTGCGCTGCGCCGAGCTATATTGCGTTTCCGTAGTCTCTTCCGTGCTACTCGGTATTGCATCGAGCTACTATGAACTACCTAACTACCTTGGGCTTCTTTGAGTCCAGCTACTATTGCCACTCCGCGCTGCATCGAAACACACCGTGGTACTTTGCATCGCCCCGTTTTGTCATTCTCGATATCCAAGTACAAAGTGCCTTTCCGTTCGTATCCCTTCTTATTCTAGTGAACTGTGCGCTACTCTATTATTCCTCGTATCCACCTGCAAAAGTCTACTCTCTTCGCGTTCAGCTCCACCGTTCTACTCTTCTCGCTATTCCGTTCATATCCCTTCGTATCCCAATGAACTGTGCCCTACTCTATTTTTCCTCGTACCCAGCTACAGCGTTCTCTCCTCGCGTTCAGCTACAACGTTCCACTCTCTTCGCGTTCAGCTCCACCGTTCCACTCTCTTCGCGTTCAGCTCCACCGTTCTCCTCTTCTCGCTATTCCGTTCATATCCCTTCGTATCCCAATGAACTGTGCCCTACTCTATTTTTCCTGCTACAGCGTTCTCTCCTCGCGTTCAGCTACAACGTTCCACTCTCCTCGCATTCAGCTACAACGTTCCACTCTCTTCGCGTCCAATCGCTCCGTTCTCCTCCCCGCTTCCACCTGCACCGTTCTACTCTCTTCGCGTCCAGCTCCACCGTCCTACTCTTCTCGCGTCCAGCTCCACCGTCCTTCTCCCTGCACCCAGCTACCAGTCGCCACTCCGTGACGATCCGGTCGGCGTCATCTCTCGAGACCCGGCGCGTCTCCGTCGTCGGCCGCGGGCCAGGGGGAGGCGGGGGCGGAGATCGAGGGGACAATACTATCGCCGCTGAGTCAGTTTATGGCTGATCATTCGACCCTGGTTCTGTATGTACGCGTACATGGCCACATAGCCACTACATAGGCGGCTTACATGGGCCGTATATACCGACCGCCTTCCCGAGACCCTATGTACCTCGCAGCCTCTCTGGTACATACGCGTACATATGTGCCCGGCCATGTAGGCTCCTAGCCTGGGCATGTGCCGGCGCACCTCCTCTTCTCTCTCTCTCTCCCTCTCTTCCCTCCCTTTTTCGTACTTTTTCTACGTATGTACTTAGGTATGCCCTCGCCCATCTACATCTCTCTCTATGTGTATATTTCCGCACGCGCGTCACGTTTTCCCGTAGCTCCCAAACGGTGTAAATGACCATTCGGGTACCTCGGTACATGGCGGGGGGGGTCGAGCACATATTCTACGCGTGCGGGTACGTTTATATATTCGTGCCCGTGCACATGCCGGGCATGTACGTCGCGCGCATGCGCGTGTTATCCTCCCTGTTAATGCGAAGAGGCCCCCGTTCTAGGTGTAACGATCTCAAAGAGATTCATTCTTCCTCGTGGTTAGAAGTAAAACGGTGAATGCAGGACCCTCGCGTGAAAAGTGGAGCAAATGCGAGGAAAGTTGAGGGATAATAAATTGTATACCTTGAATGTCGCCACGCGTTGAATTCGACGTTCGGAGCTCGAGCTCGGTCACGTGACGCGACCTCTTTCGGTCTTGTTTCTCTGGTTTGATTTTTTTTTAAATTTATTATTATTTTTTTTTTTGTTATTTTCAATTCATCCCCGGATTTTCTTGCACATTACGTTGTTATGGGACGACTTCGCGTGTTGACGCTGGGGACAAATTTGAAAATGCGATCCCCTTTTACCGGGTAGCCTAAATATCGGCTCCCGTGTAAATAAAATCGCCGGGCGGATCTTTTTTTTTTTAGCCATTTTCCGGATTTATGGAGGTCGGGAAATTTTGAAGTTTTGAAGCTCGCCCGAAGTGGTTCTCCGGTCGATGTTTAAATATTGGGCAATCTGATATTAATGTGAGGCTACGGGGGAAAAATATATCTGTACCGCTGAGGAGGTGGAGAGCAGTAAATACATTTTTGGAAGCTTGCGGAAAATTTTCACTGCTAGACGGAATTAAGATCTATGAAAAACGTAATAACTGGCAGAAGGTGGATATTTAAAATTTTCTCTCCAAGGTAGGAATATATGTATAAAGATGTCGAAATTTTCTACAATTTCTAATCATCTGAAATTCAATGCGAAGTGAAGTTGACACACAGTAACATTTTGTATATCATTGTATATAATGACTAATAATGATTACGGATATATAACGATACACAAAAAAATCGCATCGCGTATTAATCTCGCTTTGTATTAAATTTGAGAATATTAGGAATTTTCGAAAATGTTGAAATGTTGAGACATGTTTGCTCATGTCTGAAATGCCGATGACGCGCGGTCTCCAAGTTTGCATATTATGTTCATGTACATGTATGTACCTCATGTACATGTACTATATAGACACAATATTGCACGTAGGGTCGGCGCAGTTAGGACGAATATCCGCACGTGGGCGCGTGGCTTCGCTTGTACATCTCGCATGTACCGTATCTACCCTATGTACGGTACATATCGTATGTACCGTAGTTACCGTATGTGCAGTATGTACAGTATGTACCCCATGTACATACCGGCTGCAGCCTCGCGATCCTACGTGGACGCGTCTCTTCGTGCCTCCTGTATGTACGGCCTACTACATACCTACCGGTTCTCCTTATGTACAGGGTGGTCCATTTAAATGCGACCGTCTAAATATCTCGGTTGCTTTTTAAGATACGAGAAGAGTAACTCCGGCGAGGAGAGTCCCTTGGTTCTCGGCCTAAGTAATCGACGAGATGACAATTTCTTGTACATTTGGAATTTTCCGTACGTCGAAAAACATGGCTTTTAAATCACATGAAGGACCATACACGACAAAAGTTGTACCTAACTGCGGGATACTTAATTGAGAATTGTTTTAGCTCACGCATCTGCAATTACTCCTGGTCACACTTTCAAATAATTATTTCGTTGCCTGGCGAACTGAAATTTCATAAACGATAATCATAGTTCACGCTCCTATGATACTCCTCGCCTTAAAATAATTACTTCCTTCCAACTCCCCCTTAGAAAATTGACACGCTTTGCGCCGCTTTCCAAAATTCCCGGGTAACTGCAATGTCGGTAAGCTCGCATGGTAATGAAGTTTCCTTCCGCGGCGCCTTTACATCGGAGCACCGCAACACGCCCGTATAATCCCCGTATTCGGAGGCACCCTGTAGACCTCCCCGTGTACACACCTGGGGGTGGGGGTTAGGCGCGCGCTCCAATTTTGCCGACCCCCGCCCTCGTTGTCAGTACCCTCCGGGGGGCGGCAGGGGGAGGGTCAGCGCACGGCCCACTGTCAAAATATTCCATTGGATTAGCCTCCCAAGAGCCGACAGTCGGAACGAGTCCCGCGAATCGAATTATGCGCCCGGGCGCAAATTCGTCTCGGCTACCGGCTCGTAAGCGGCCTCGGCCCCCGACCTGTCCCCGAAAAACCCGCCGACTAATCCACCTGTCGCACCTTACACGGGGACCTGTCAAAACGCAAGAGGCGCCGGCCTGTCATTAAGGGGCGAGGAAGACACCGGCCAGGTCGGGTCGCGAGCTGATCCGACGTGACTGCTAAATTGATGTTGGGACGTAAAGTCCTATCTTTGCTATCATTCGGACCACGAGTCCCATGAGTACTCTCTCTCTTCGCTCTTTGTACCTCGTGAAATTTATTCCAAGCGGGAGAATTTAATATCGATCGATATCGAAGGGTAAAGGGCGTTTTTCTGCGGCACACTATTCATACGATTACTGTCAACTTTGTGTTTATGGGCCACCATTTGCAGGCATATATATTAACACGTGCTCGCGGGCGAAGCGCTGTCAGGTTATTGCATAAATATCGGATTGATTAATGACGTAATTGTACCCGTAGCCGCGGAAGTACGTAAATCCGGTATCCATCCGGACGCGATTTCAATGTCAATCGGAACCGTGTCGACGGAAAGTCCATCCCGAAAACGCGAAAACGGGAAGACCGCGTCACGGTCGTGCACCTGCGGCTGTCAATAATTGGCTCGAGAAAGCGGAGAAACTTCGGACCACCCGCCGGCCACTGGTCACCGTTGAATAATCGACCTCCGCGGATCGTTTACAGCCCCTGCACGTTTTCCCCATCGCGATCGAAGATTACCTTGATCTTACCTCGGATGATTTATCGGCCTCTCGACGCGCCGGTTAAGTGCCCGTCGACGAGTGCGTCCCGTTTACCCACTTTTCGAAAATAGCCGTCGCGACGGACAGGCGTCGAGTGACGGGTGACGATCTCCTGTACAGAACTGTTCGCGAATACTTGCACCTTATTCGACGCGTTTGCTTTTACAAAAAAACCCATTAAAAAAAAAATAGTAATTACTCAATTGGATGAAGTCATTAGATCGACCGTAAAATTCCTTGATGTTAATGAAAGACGTTTCGATAGAGTGAAACGAATTATCCTCCCAAACTAATTTTCTTCGATCGACTGGAATAAAAAAAAAAAATGGAAGAAGAGGAAAGGTTAAATCGTTTTGTCAACGAAAGGAGTAAGTCAAATTGTTCAGATCAACCAGATTAACATGAAAAATGTTGTCTCGTCAGGGCAGTCATCCAAAAGCAGATTAGGCCCTTGTTACTCCCCCGCGTTTCCGGCCTCGGCCCAGGATTAACATTTTTGCGAAACAGCCCGAGTCGGGGGAAGGGGTCTCCCGGGGGTGACATGCCCCCTCGGGGGTGGCCCCCCTCCCTGGGGGGATTAAGCCCGGGGCCGCCGCGGAAGGAACGGGGAATTCCCCCCGGGCGTTCGGTCTTCCCCCTCGGTGGCCGCCCGCCACCTTTTGGCCCCCTCCCCCCTACGCGGGGGTGCCGGGATTTTTTTTCTCTCGCCAGGACAATTCCATTCCGGCCGGTGCGTCAACGGCGCCCCACCGGGACGGAGAGTTGCCCGGGGCAACCCTCCGCCCGTGGCGGGAAACTATAGTCGGGGGGGGGGGGAGTTCGCCCCCAGCGCCGGGAGCTCCGCGTCGGGGAAAAATTCAATCCGCCGGTTAAAGGGGATGACGCGTTCTCTCGTTTCTCCCTGTCTTTCCCTCTTTCTCTCTCTCTCTCTCTCTCCCTCTCTCTAGGATAGGGGAAGGGTCTGCGAAATTACCCCCTCCCTCGGAAGAAATGAATGGGCGAGCGTGCACGCGTCACCGGGTCCTGGGGGCGATGCGTCAGGCCCGGATGCCGCGGGGGTTGGGGGGCGAATCGTTAATTTTGACCGCCGTTTAACGCGACCGCCGATAACCACCCTGGCCCCGTGACATCGTTGTGTCAACTGACGCCCGACCACGTGACCAACCCCCGAGGGCCGCGTCAAGTGGTCGCGTAATACCACCTGGTCGCGCCGGTCGAGGGCCTTTTTCCGCCCGCGGCTTTTCGCCCCTACGATTCGGACTGGATAGCCTGTACCGAGAGTTCGTTTACTCGCAATCGAGATGTCTCGCTTGTTTAGGAGAAACTCTGATGGCGGATTATGCCGCGCTCCTCCGTGACTAGTACCTGTGGTCACGGACGAGGTGCGAAAGAGGGGTAGAATGTTCGACAGAGGGGAGGTATTTGGTCGAGTACGGCAGAAAGTACACACTTTCGGCAATCCTTTTTTAACGGTTAAGATGGCATCCTATTGGTCCCTAAGCGTCTCCCGCTCTTCGAAATGAAACTTCTCATGTCGTATCGTAAGGTCGCGGGTTAAGGACAGTGGAGGTGAAACGAAATGTGAAACGCTTCCCCTGTGCTACCTTACTACCTGCTATCCGGTCACGTGGCACGTGGGCGACGTCGTCGATCGGCCGGAGACGACCTAGGGGGCGAAGGTGGTAGGGAATTCTTCAGGGTGGTCGAAGGTAGTCCCAGGATGGGGAGGGAAGGGGGGATTATCGCCGCTCGATGGAAAACAGCCGCGGAAAAACGCGGATCCCTTATTGCCGGAGATCCCCCCGTGATTTGTGCAGGTCGGAGTTATCCTTATCGCTCCCCGTCTTTCTTTTCCCGGGCGTTTTGTATCGCGCCCCTTCTCCCTCCCTCCGCCCTCCTTTATCCCTATCCCGAAGGGTTTTCCCTGCTGGGGGAGGACTCGACTCCTCGGCGTTCCTTTCGAGGGCCGGAATTGTTTTCCAAGACACGATAATGGGTACTCGCCGTGATTATTTTCCCTGACGCGTTTTATTTGCATCTCTTTAAGCATCTGCTACGTGTCTCGGCTATTTGTCGACGGAACATTTGTGATCGGGAATGGTGCCTCCACTTAATTACAAGCCTCTTGGTTCTTCATTGTGGAGCTAGGGGAGGAAAGGGGGAGGGTGATATCCTGCTCGCACCCCACTTCGTCTTGAATACCAGTTAATTATTTGTAGGCGAAACGTTAGACGTTACATCGTCGGGCATTCGTCATCGGAAATCCTTGCGCTTAATTAAGGATTTCGAATTTGTCCCTCGATTGCGGAAGGAAGGCGAAAAGGGGTGCATTGTTCGGCCCGTTCGCGCCCCATTCCGTTCCGAGCACGAGCCGATTATTTGCGAGCGGAACGCCAGATATTACCTCGCCAAACATTTGCGATCAGACATACCCTCCTCGCATCTAATTACAGACCTCGGATTCGTCTCTTCATCGGGGAACATGGATCGAAAAGGGGGTGTATCATTTCGGCGCGGTCGCACCCCATTTCGCTTTAGGAGCGTTTTATCCAAGAGGCCCAATTAAGCCCTAAAACAAGGGCAATTATTTAACGGCAGGGATGCCGCAGTTAGGTCCGACTTTCGGCGATTTCCTTTTCAGGGTAACTACCCCAATCTCGACCCTTCCCCCCCCTGCCGCAGAATCCGTCAGAAAGTGCAGAATTCCCCGTTCTTCCTGGCCGCCCTAGCCTCCGTAATTCTTCCCACCGTTTCCCACCCTCCTTTCCCACGACACCCCCTCACGGTTGACATTCGCATTCGAGGGGTTGATATTACCGGCCGATCGGCAAACCACCTCCTCCCACGATTCCCGGAGAGTGAAAGGAGAGCGCGAGAATCGTCGCGCGATCGAGAACAAGGGGAACAAGAGAAGGAAAAACCGGAGAGAACGACGTGTACCCCAAGAATCGTCCCTCCGACCCGTGGGGGGGTCGTATTAACCAGCAGCCGTTAAATCCCTCCTAGATTTTCGGTGTTCGGGAAACCGGACGAGAGATACAGAGAGGCAACGAAACGAAGAGCCCCGAGTACCCCGGGGGGTGGTATTAACAATTGCTCGTTAAATCGTTACCCGATCCACGACGCCCAAAGACCGGCGGTGGAACACGGGAACCCGAACGTAGAGGGAGGGAAAGGGAGAGAGAGAGAGAAATTAAAAAAAAAAGGAAGAAAAAAAGAGCCGGGGGCATTCTGCCCCCGAAGAACGGGAGGCAGAAGTAGAGAAGGAATAACAAAAAGTAGAAGTAAACTCCCGGGGGGGGGGGGGGGGGGCGACGAGGAGAAGGGTTGGATAGAACCACGGAAGAACAGAAATAAAGGCAAAGTAGCGGGTCGGGGGGGGGTTACATTTGAAATGTAGGCCTGCCACCCCCTCCCTGGGCCCCCTAGACCCTCCCTCCGATTCGCCGCGCGGTATGCACCCCCACCCCCCACCGACACGTCCACCTCTTGCGCCCATTGGCGCCAAACAAGCGCCCGCTTAAAAGATACGCCGGCGCGTCTCTTTCTCTCTACTCTCTCTCTTTCCTTCCTCCTCCTCTTCGTTTCCCTCGTTTTTACCCTCCCTTTCCTCGTTTTCTTCTCCCCGGTTTTTGTCCGGTCCCTCCTGAAAACCGGCGCGCATGCGCACGCGCGTGCCTAATTGCACGGAAAACACGTTGATTTCCATGTCGACCGCGCCGCGCCGCCCTCGGCGCCGTAACCCGCCACCCGGGACGTCCTGCCGATCCCTTCCTTACCGGCTCGACCCTCCCCCTACGCCCCCACCCCCTCCCACTTCGCACTTCGGCCAACCTCTCAGCCACGATGGAGTAATGTCTTTATAACCGGCCGCACACGTGGAGACGCGCTGCTGGACGCGTAAGAGAGGGAAGCGATTTTAGAATTGGTGAAAAATTCAGACGCACGGGAAATCTCGACGGCGACTTGTCGACATTTTTCGTACTTCTCGAGGGAAGATTGTTTTAATCGGAATCAGTCCGTAACTCGCGGATGGGGGTGAGGATCGAGGGAATTTCAGGATCTTGAGGATCGACGTCAGGTATACAATTACGTATTTCCCCGCAGCTCCCGATCCGCGCCAGATAAGAAGTGTCTCCTCCTAGGACAAGACCTCCCTGGCGCGTTTCTCGGCGATTCCTAAAAATCGAAATCCCCCACTCGTCTAACCTCTGTCGCGCGTGGAAGTTAACGCGAGGCCCACGTCGCTTGGGAGAGCCCGAGTCGGACCACTTTCTTAACCCCGAAGACACGAGGCACATGCCCAATCGGCGATGCCGGTTAAACCGTATTCCGCGAGTTGTTCCCCCGCCCGGAGTCGCGAGGACGGCCGCCGCGAATACGAGAGCGAGTGCGGGCGCTCATTCACGAGCGAGGCAGAGAGAAAGAGAGATCGAATACCAGGGAGCAAAGGAGAGGGAGAAGACCACTGGAGTGGCGGACTCGACCTCGGGCCGCGTACTGCGGCGCGCGAGGTCGCGATTGGTCGCGAGGTCCGGCCGCGGGGCCAGTGGGGTCGAGCGCGCTCGGCCGCCCTCGGGCGCGCTCGGCCGCGCTCGGCGCGCGCGTCGCCGAGCTACTCAGGGACCGGAGGGCATCCGTAGGCAAAAATCGCGGGGAAAAAGGAAGATCCGGCAAGGGGGACGGCGGGGTGGGGTGGGGTGCGAGAGGAATAAAAGAGAGCGCCTCGCGCGGGCAGCGAGACGGGGGGGAGGGGGAGGGGGAGGGGGAGAAGGAGTCAGCTCAAGAGAGATGGAGAAACGGAACCCGTCCGAGCGAGAAGGACCGGAGAGACGCACGCGGCAAACAATGGCAGCGCGTGCACGGACTCTCGGCTCCCCCTCTCCCCGTCTCTCTCGCTCTGCCGCCTCGGCCAGTCCTCTTTCCCTCTCTCGGGGTCTCCCTCCCTCGCGCAGCGACAGAGAAACACGGTACTGGGGGGNGGGGGGGGGGACTGGAATCCTGAGTAGCAACGGCGTAGCCGCGAACGAACCCCGGGTTCAACGTTAAAGCGATAGATCACTCCGCGGCGAATATCTTACGTCGCTCGGCAAGGGTACACCCCGGCTGTGGAGCACCGCCGAGACGGGTCCGCGCATGCGCGGACCTACGAGACGGAGAGAGGACGACGACGCGGATTAACACCGCTCGACAGATCGCGACGGGCCTTCGAGACCCGACGGTCCCTCTCGCCGAGTCCTCCCGTCTCTCTTCTCCTGGGCCCGGTCGAACGCGCGAATTTACCCCCGCCATTAGTTTTAACTCGCCGTGAAGATCCGTCAAAAAAAAAAAAAAGAAAAAAGAAATTCTCAAACTTCAAACAATCGAACGTACCGTTCCATCCATATGGCCCTATAAAAGTGTCGCCAATTACTCCCTTCCCGCGAAACCGTCTCAACCCCGTTCTCCGAGCTCTCGGTATAAAATAATTCCCTGGTTCATCCACGCCTCGAACTTCTCCGAAATCAAAACCCGCGCCTTTCCTCTCCGCGAGGCAGTAATTCATTTCCTTGTACCGCCGTCACCGAGCGGTTCAATTGAATAACAATATTTCCCCCGTAAACCGGCAAACCTGACGAGAGAACCAGGGCCATTCGTCAAGAACGGATTCCGTTCCGGCCCAAGACGCCGAGTACTTCCGGTTTACCCGCGCCCGCGCTTCCGGTAGCGGGCACTTCCGGTGACGTCGTCCTCTCGACGCGTACGTTTTCTCGATGTATTTAATCTTTACGCTCGCTATATGGTCTTGGTTATTCATGGGGTCGGGCCGGGGGGTTGTACCGGGTGGGGGTATGGTGTTCCACCGCGAAGGGTGGGGGAGGGGGGGGGCGAGATATTGATCAAAACCTACCCTGGCACCAACCCCCCAGCTCTTCCCCCGGTCCCCCACCCCTCGCTACGTTCTCCCCAGCCGAGCAGACAGTGGTTCTCACAGTCGGCTCTTTTATTTTAATACGTCGTAATCAGTGACGTTTGGGTAATGCGCGAGTCATGTAGATCGATTTCATCTTAATTATCGATACCGAGGGGTTAAAGGACTCCTTGGATTGACGGGAATTATGAGAATAGCTGGAAATCCCGATCGGGGAAGGTGTATTCCCTTTTTTTTTTCTCGAGAGAGAGAGAGATGTACATAGTCGAAAAAATGATTGTTAATTTCTTATCCCGATTTTATTAGACGTTTGTTTCGGAGAGGATCAGGTTTTATATGCCGTGGATGACAACCGGGATTCTTGGTTTAACTCGGGTTAACGATCTGTAGTAGGAAGAGGGTATGTTAAAAAAAAAAATATGGCAAAGTATGAAATACTAGATGTGCAGTCCCTTTTTTCTTTCTGTTTTTATGCGAGGTGGTAATGCCGCATTTCGGCTTCGCCTACGAGGTCGGAAGTGGGAAATAAGTTATCGAGGTTTTCCCGAGGGAGGGAATGGCCGGGTCCCGAGATACTTCCCTTTGGTTTCCCAGGCCGGGAATGTACGAAGAATCGCGGACGTTGAAATGTAAAAATTGCCGAGCTAGGGATTTCCGGAGGAATGTTCCCCGCCTATCTCGACCCGTCGCCGACGGTTTCCCCCGTAACCCCGTGAAAACGAGCATTGATTTTTCTACTTATCTCGGCGGAAAATCGAGGATGGCCAGTTCCTCCGATCGACGATTTTCCATCACTTCGACGTTGCACCGATAATTGCTCGCTGCCATACGCCTAATTTACACGTTTACCCTCAAAGAAAATCGGTACTGGTCGCCGTAGGCATCGAAGGTAGAACTTCTAAGTTGGACGGAATTATTAAACATTATTAATCGTTCTATCGCAAAACTACCTTACCCGTTCGGTCCTCGTTATATTTCGGGCATAATCATTTCACTTTAAATTGTCAATAATTAACACATTAATAGAAACGTTCACGCAAACCATCCCGATATCGATAAGCAAAGACGTATGTAAATAGCAACGAACTGTAAATAAAAAGCATTTAATTTTTCACAACGGGTTCCTTCCATATCGTGCGAACTACCGTTCCGTAAAAAGTCCCTAAAAAGAAGTGTCCACCTTTTAGAAGAAAAAAACTGTTCATTCCATACCACTCGTTCCACCGAAATTTGCATTCGGGGTTCCTGCTAATAGAAAGATCAAAAGAGATATTTCAGGGCTATCTTGTTTATTGAGTTGCTCCGTAAGTTCCCGGGTAGTTAGTTCTTTTTTTTTTTTTTCTTTTGGTTTTCTCGTGAGGAATTTTCTTTCGAGATGATTGCACGCTCAAATGAAACCGCCGGAAAGGTGGCGACGCCGATGATCAACGTCCCGGGTGAATACATTATTAATTAATGCCTGGCTCGTTGCAAGAAATTAGTCTCCGTACCTTTGCGCGTTTCTCCCGCGGATCGGGCCGGCATTTATTTCGGATTATCCGGGGTTGATTGAGTCGGTAAATTATACTGCTCTAAATTGTTGGCGGCGGCCATCTTCTGTTTTTGCACCTGATCTCTGGTAGCCGTAAGCAATATCTACCGCCGGCCGAGTTGGAATTAATTTCCCGCGCATTTGTTTATAACCAAGGCCACTTGCTTTACGACCTCGTTATGTACCCCGGCGTCTCCGAGACGTCTCCTCGAGGAGGAACCGGTGGGACCGGATGTTCGCGCGCGGAAAGCGCGATCGGCCACGGGTTTTTGCAACATAATGTTCATCCGTCGAGTTAGCGACGGCCACGACGGATGCTGCGTCTTCCCGGGGTCTCTCCTAGGTTTCCTCCACCCGACGAACCCGAGAAAAGAATTTCTCTTGTACGTTGAAATGTTATAAAAAATACCGCACCGGGTGAACCTCGCTCAGGATGGTCCCGCGTTTTCTCGAGAGCCTCCTAGATGAGGTTGGCAAGATCGAATCGATGATTTCCAAATGACTCGGCCACGTGGTCGGTCTTGGTAACTCGGGTGCCGATCTCGCTTTGTACGCTCTTGCATGCGTCGCGGCGTACATATGTGCTTACAAGGCACATGGACACTCGGGCGTACATGGGGCGGGCATGCATCTACCTGTAGCCGGGTCGTTGCAGAAAAGGATTTTTCTTTTCTCTCTCTCTCTCTCTCTCTACCTTTTTTTTTTCTTTTTTCAAAAATAGCGGGCGACGGGGATGGGCAAAAAGAGCGAGACCGCCAGCCGGGAGAGAGAAAGAGAGAGAGGGGGAGACGCAGGCGCGTTTCGAAGCGTCGACCTCGCAGCGCCGCCGCCGGCCGAGAGCGGCGCTGATTTTAATCCGGCTTTACGGAAGTTGAAAGAGTGTATCCATTAGCCGGAAAGTTCATAACGAAGCCGTGAGATTTTTGGAAAGGCTCTCGCGCCTCCACTTCCGTACCAACCCGAAATTCCACCTGCCCGATTATCCAAAATGGCGTCGTCCCGGATTTTTCATTCCATCTTTAGTACCCTCAGCGCGTAGATTGAATCCCCGAATGTTTAATTTTACCTTCGACTTCTTGTTTCTTCGTAAGTACTTGAAAGTTGAAGGAGGAGGAAAGAGGTTCACAAGGTGGAAATTTGAAAATCAGACCGTGAGATTTTTGGAAGAGGATCTCGTCCCGCGCCACTCAAGTCAATCCCAAATTTCACCTTCCCGGGTATTCAAAGCGGCGTATCCTTAAGTTTTATTTTCAACATTTCGTTTCACCAAATAATGAGTTAACTTTCGAAATGCACTCGCAATTTCGGAGGTCCGAGGGGGAAAAGTCCTTTCAAAGGGATTTCCAGGATGACAAATTCGTCCCAGAATTTCGGAGAGATTTTCTCCCGCGCTTTTGGAGGATTTTAAAAAATTCGGAAACGTCCGGGAGGTGGCTTTGTATGCGAGGAAGGTCCGAGGTCGGAGGTCAGACGTGTCGCGGGTGCATTTCAGGATTGCACCCAAGGGAACCCGCCCAGGGTGCGGAGGGACGCCCCGAGGTTGAAGGTTGCACTTCTCGCCAGGAGGGTTCGACCACCTCGTCGACCTTTCCCTCCTCGAGGAATTACCTCGACCTGGAATACCATTCCAGAAATTCCCCCCACAATGTGGAATTGCCCGGAATAATGTATTTTTCTCAATAATCACCGATACATCCAGGTCGCAGAAAATGTTTATCAATATTTTAACGTTTCATATACGACTCGTATATGATCATGGAATGACTCCTTCGTATCACCTTATGTCGGACTAATTCCTCCTCCGTCGTTTACGCTACGTCTTATCATTCCTTTTCGCGATAGTTTCATCTTCTCCTCGGAAGACGGAGGTCGTACGTGTCTTGGGTGTTCATGTCAAGCCTCCAACATGGCAGCTCTTGTCCGGGGTGCATCGGGATGTCTCGAGGTTAAAGGTTGCACACCTCGCGTGAAAGGTTCAACTTCCTCCTTTGAATATTTTTTCCACCTCGAGTATCCCGCGAGAAACATTGTGTAATACCTCGCAGCAACACGTACAAGTAATGAGTAACAATCAATATATCGTATCCTCGATTTTCTCCCAAAATACAATTAAAGATGGGAAATTCGACAGATCAGTCGAATACAAATAAGTACCTGTATTGTAGAATAATTGATCTAAGTAATATATCGTTATCGTTATTAATTGATAAATGTGGAAAAAACACCTTTTCATTCCGAAACAGGTACATGTATTGTCGGTATCGACACGTGACGAGATATTGAACGTACTTGTAAATTTTTTTTTTAAAGCACTGTATTAATTATAATAATGGATTAATATTTTTATCGTCGCCGTGCATCCTTATAACCCGTGTCGTTTCTTTTCCGTTTCAGGTGAGTCTCCGCCAATCTGCACGGCTAATTAGACGAGGAAGATGCACGTTATGGCAATGTTTGTTTCGGTAATGAGACCAAACCAGGGCACGGGTGTTCAATTAGCGGACGTACGTACTTTCGGAAATAAATTTGGCAAACCGATTCGGTATGAAATTCGTGAACAACTTATATACACAGCTAATTGATTTAATTACGATAATTTGACGGTACGTACGCGGCGTTGGGTATATTTATCGAATGCAATCCGGCGAGTACACAGCGAAAATTTGTTTACAGGGTAATGAGGGTTCTCAGGACCCCAATATTAATATTCCTACTTTAGCCCTTATCACGGCCGATTAAAGCCTCAATCACCCGTCAGCGTATACCGAAAAAAAAATCTCAGATTTTAAAAAATGACTAAGACAAACTCTCCACGGCATAAATAATTCCTCGACGCAACCATTGTCACCGTTCTTCCAACGGACATGTCCTCGGTCGGGAAAATTGATCGCGCCCCCAGAAATCTTGGCAGCACCCTCGCCGGTTTTTGGAAGTCGCAACGTTTACATCATATTTTCCCCGATCTTACGTCAGGTTTAACGGCGCGCATAAGTCATACCACTCGTGACATCGGTTCGGTGCCGGGACGTCCCCGAAGAAGGATTGCTATCCTGGCAATCGTCTCGCCATTCGCGTTTTATGGTCGCCTCAGCGCCGCGGTGTAATTTACTCGATTTAGCCGAGTGCATAAGTCGTATAATATAAATCCGAAACCCCCCGCGAGCCGGGAGGAGGGACGCAGTCCTGGCAACCCCCGGCGAGTCGTCTCCTCTTCGCGACGCGGTCCCCTTTTTCCAAACGCACGGCTGGCAACCGGCGGGGTGATTTGTCGCCGGCACGCTCGCCCGCTAAGTGCTCCGCCGTTTCGCACCTAATGAAAACCACGGAAATCGGCGCCAAAATGATGATAATGATGATGACGATGATGGTCACGATGACGATGAACGGGATGACAGTGATAATGACGGGGAAAACGGTCGCAAGGATGATGAGATGGGGGGTGAAAATGGTGACGATGATGATGGTGAGCGTGATAACGATGGGGCAATTGGTGGCGAGGATGACAATGACGACGATGACGTTGACTATACCGATGGGCGTGATTGATGATGATGACTATGACGGGTAAATGGTTACAAGGGTGGTGATGATGATGGTATTCGTCAGAAATGGGAGGAAATAATTAATATTTGCAACGGCATGAAAATGGCGACGGTATCGATGGTGGTCAAAGTAGGGTGTAAGTAAGTTTGATGGGGTTGGTGATGATACCACTTTAGTTACGGTTACCCAAGAAAACATGTAGACCCATTCTAACGGAGATGGCTCCAATTAATTCAGACTAGCTCTAACCGATACTCCGCAGGAAGGAATGACTGACAAGGGAGAGGAAATCATTAAGACTTAAAACTGCATACAGGTGAAGGCCTCAGCTGAGACTAGGTCTCGTTACTCTAAATTGCAGTTCCTTGGTACTTATTTAGGTTAAGGGGAAGAACCGGTTGAAACATTGATCATGCGTGCCTCCAGACCGTTTGACGAATAGGAGCATTCGTTCGATAGAGACATCACTATCACGACCTGCCCGGCGCCATATTGTTCTTCTTGTAGACAATAAGTCCACTAAGAATACCTAACTTATCGGAAATTTCGCGCAATTGCCCCGTCCTCGGTCAAGGAACACTTTCCCCGGTCTGGCCAACCACCCAGGAAAGTTTAGGACAATTCCTCATACGAGTCTCGAGAAAAAGTGAAAAACTGCGGAATCGCCGGCCTGGGGAGGGAAGTCGAGTTTAAAACCCTTCGGAGGGCATTTGGCGAGGCACTATATCACGGTTATAGTTTTCGGGCAGTCTTTTCGGGCCCCCTCGACCTTGGCAAAATCTCCTCTCGCGTATTTCGCTATGACCGGGTAATTTCCTCGGCGCCTCGGTACAGGACTCGTCCCTCTCCCGTGATGTACGAGCCGCGGAAGGCGCAGCAGCCGCAATGGTTTATACCCCGTCCAATGGGAGACGCTAATAAATCCGATGCTGTAAGTGGCGTGAAATCTCCCGTAGGAAGCGTGCCAGCGCGGCGCCGCCACCCCCGCGGCGTGCGTGCAGAAATCTGCACGACCAGCCGCGCGCGTGCTCGTAATCTCTGCATTACCCACCGAGGGGGCTGGCTGGTGCCCGCCCACTCTTAGTGGAGTTCGAAAATTCTTGGGAGGACGTAATATAGAAAATTACCGCATCCCCCGACGGCGCGAGAATTTATCGAGAATTAACGGGGGACTCGCAATCCATGCTTGTAAAAATCTCGCCGATGCATTTCATATAATAATACGCTGTTAATAAACCAGTGGAGTTCGAAAATTCTTGGGAGGACGTAATATAGAAAATTACCGCATCCCCCGACGGCGCGAGAATTTATCGAGAATTAACGGGGGACTCGCAATCCATGCTTGTAAAAATCTCGCCGATGCATCTCATATAATAATACGCTGTTAATAAACCACCGTGGCATCTTTGCATTGTAATCACAGTTTTCGGCATAATTCTTGGGAAATTTCCGTGAGGTTAAGGCCATCTTTCGTTAGGATATTATTCTCGGTAACTTTGCATTATTTCTCGCTCCCTTCGCAGGCCGTTTCGGACAGGTTAGGGCGCGTTGGTTTAAGATTAGTTTTCGTCATTTTGAATCAATTTGGATTAATGCGGATTAATTTGGATTAATGTGGGCTAACGGATTTCCTTGCCGTCCGGTTACTCGATTGCAGGACGAATGCGCGACCGTCGAGGGAGATTAGATTACGTTTCCGGATACGCGACCCTTGTTTCATGCGGATCGAAAGCCTCCCCTTTGCCTTTCGAAAGCGGCAAGGCGTGCTCCCGTAGTCGCGGGAAGCTTCCGCTCGTCGACCGTTTCGAAAAGCTCCCGCTCCCACGTCGTCGCCCGTCAAGTCGACGCCGTGCGTCGTCCCAGGGGTTCTCAGTCCCCCTTCGACCCTTTCCCTCCAGACCGTTTCATTCGAGTACTTGCCTAAGACACACCTCTCCGAGAATATCCAACATTAAAAAGAAGGAGCGGGTACCTCTTACGTATATTCCAAGTAAAAATGACGTTGCCGCATAAAAAAGCTATCATAACTTCATTTTTCCTGACGAATTCCGCGGGACCATGACATGAAGATCGGTTAAAATCTACGTCCAAATGTATGATCACCTGGCCACCGTGGCTAAAAAGAATTCCCCTCAGAAACTACCACCCAATCATTATCATTAAGTTCCAAGACCGCTCACCCCGATAAACAAAATGGCCACACATCAGGACGAACAGTTTTCAACAAAAGATTTTCCTACACCCAGTCGAAAGTGAAACCGCTCGAAACGGCGGAATACATAAACCACCATGAATCAAAACCCAATAATTAATGACTCGCCGACACGATACCCCTCACCCATCTTCCCGAACTCGACGGACACTTCGCGAGCCGCTCGAATTAGGATTCCCTGAGCACACCTCGGATCACCGGGGGGTTAATGGGGAGGGTAATTAAGTAGCCGTTCTTTTTACGCCTCCTCGACTCCCGGGGCGCCGTCGCGGGTTTTAATTACGCGGCAATTAATTAGCGCATTTTTACAGGGTCCAGGTCGGACCACGTGGCGCTATTAGCGCTCTCTAACGCGGCGCCCCCCTCTCGGGGGAGGGGGCACCCCCACAACCCGGAGGCGCGTTATCTCGTTAAGGAATTAACGACGGAAGGGGGGGAGGCTGAAGGAGGGCCTGGAGGATTAACGCCGTTTTAGAAGTGGATATCGCCGCGTAATTAGATGACCGCGAAAGATTAGCGTGTTAAGTTAATCCCGAGGGTCGCCTCCCCCTTTTATATACGTATGTACATATACATATGTGTATGCAAATCTCGTTCTATCTATTTACTTATCCTTCTGCATAGCGCGGTCAGGGCGACGTGGCGCCGCGACGCCCGTAATGATAATTCAATCGATCCTAGACGCGGCTTTGTCGGCGCTCGTTTAATGCCCGATTGATCGATTATCTCGTTAAGGTCATTAATCGAACCGCACGCCACCGGCAGAGGTCGGGCCGGGCGCGTCGTCCCTCTCTCTCTCTTTCTCTCTCACGAGCGCCGGCCAAGATGTACCGCGATGTGTACGCGCCGCGTGAATTACGACGCCGCCCCGGTAATGGACGCCGCGGGACGTTTGCCCGGCGTGCGCGCGCACGCTCACGCCCGGCCCCGGAAATTGGGCCCGATTGGGATTTATTGATTCCCGGGCTGATCGTTGGCCCCGACTCCGAAGACCTCTTCAGACACCTCGCGTAACAATAAAAACTGGCCCATGTTAATACCGTATTACATTTTCCGCAATTTTATCGTCCAACTATTACCGCGAGGTGTCCATGAGGATGCGAAAACCATCGCAGCTCTGAAACTCTAAACATACATACAATATTTCCAAAAATGTGGAAAACGAGACGAGGTGTCGAGTAGGATGACAGATGCGAGGAATTATTTTTTCCGCTTTCAGGTGGGAAAAAAAAACAAAAAAAAAAACGGAAAAGTAAGAACCATTGCGCAAGGTTCCCGGGGAAGTGCGTCCCCCCGTCTGTATTCCTGAGTTAACGGTTCCCCGATTCCGTGCATCCGCGATCCCGCGAACGCATTCAGGGGCCTCTCCGAAGATCGAGTGCTCTCTTAGGCTCCCCCGTTCCGGTACAAGATTACATATCTCGGCGGACAGGACAGCCTACTTAAAAAAGTTTCTCCCTCTCCTTCCACCCCCCCCTCCGTTTCGCTAACCTCAAAACTCCCGGGGGAGGCTAATCTTGCGGACCACGTGGTCAGGAGACTCGCGCGGGCCCGCATGCGGAAACGCCACGCGACGTTCCGGTGGTCGGCGCATGCGCCCTCGCCGCTCGCGGCTGCCCGTTCCCCCGTCCCTATATAAAGCCTCGCACCATGCGGGCGTCTCACTCGCGCGCGGACCTCGCCCACGCACGCTCTCTCCCTCTCGCTCCCGTTCCTCTAGTAGCGCCGCGAGCGAATTCGAACCGAACCGACTCGAGGAGAGGTTAGGTCCGCTCGCTCTCTCCTTCTCTGGTATGTATGTATATAAGTGTATACATATGTACGTTCCTTCGATATGTATATCTATATACCTTCCTCTTCCTCTCCACCTCAGGTATGTATATCTCACTCTCATACCCGCCTTGGAGATGGAACGACCGTATATAACGGCTCTGGACGACCGGCGGCCCGACCGACGGACGAACGGTGAGCGAATGCTCGTCTCTCTCGCTCCCTCTCCCCGACCGGCCGTCTTTCCCTCTTCCTTCCTCGAGAGGTCAACGTACAGCCGGCGCGGCGTGACCGAAATCACACACACGCTCGCTGCAGCCCGTTCGACTGTGACTTTCCTCGTCTTTATTTGGCCTCCAATTGTCCCCCTCCCCCCCCTCTCTCCTTTTGCGGCATCGACCTCTTCGCGGCCGACCCAAACTACCGATGAACCTTCCGAATTCCACCCCGATCGCCTTTAAGAGGTCTGCGAGTTCTCGGGAGAGGGAGGTATCTCGATCTCCGTAAACGTCCCGAGGGACAGCTTCCTCCACTTCGGTGTCGTTGATGAGGATCGAGCTTGCTTAGGCGTGGAACTTGAAAATGGGCCCGATGACTCGGGCCCACTAGAAGTCACTCCTAGGTTCATTCATTGTTGCAAGTGGCGTCACGGGGTCGAGAGCATCGCCGCAAAACACTCTTCTCGGTTTATACCCTGCCACCCTTGTGGGGGCCCGTCGGGGCCTTACCCGATAACCGCAAACGGCGGGCCCCGGTTCGCGCTTCCTGGTGAACAGGTGTACGACCAGGGAAGACACTCCCGACGCGTTGCTTTTACACCGGAACTCCCGTGGAGTCGCGTATTCACTCCACGCGAGACAGTAACGGCGCCTAAGGCCCAAAACCTCCGCCAAGTATAAAGGAACTGCGACATGTCCCCAACTTTCGGAATTAAATCTTCCTAAGATAAAAACATCCATTCCGTGGGTCCTGAAGAAGCGTTACACATTTCCCGTGTAAGCGAACCATCCCGAAGATATCATTAAACCTCTGGTCCCAACCCTTCGGGCCCGCCATTGAGGCCCTGGGTCCCAGTTTTCCCGTCCACGTCCCTCCGAACAGGTGTCGAGGCGCTCCCGGAAAAACCGCGTTCCCTGGCGGACCGCAATTTGTCGAAACGCCGAGCGAGAGGTCCCGGAGAGCTCGGGCCCACTATCCCCTCTCTCCGGAGTAACTAGGCGACGCCGACACTAGCGGGGCCCACTTTAAAGGCTGGGGTCTATTACCGTCGGCGGACAATGCCGTTGGCTTCCTCGGAGATCAGGTTAAGTCGGGAGTATACCTGAGGCGGGGGCGCCGGGGCCGGGGGGCCTTGGGTGTCGCAGGGGCCCAGATTAATGGTCCCAGGGAATTCTTGGTAGTCTACTCCGGCCGAACCGGCCGCGCGGCAAATCCGTCGCCCTCGGAGCCAGAAGGTCGTACGTGACGCGTGAACGGGTGGAGGGGGTGGGCCCGAGGAAGAGCGGAGGGGAGGAGAAGGACCCAGAGCGATCGCAAGGTGGGAGGGACGGCGAGGGGGTGGGGGGCAAAGGGGGAAGAACACTCCCACGCAATCCCTTCAAATTTTCAACCCATTCTTGACGCGACACCTCGACCTCCCCGCGACGGACAGGAGATACCTGAAGGGCCCCGATCGGCCGTAATTGGGCCCTTCCAGGTGGCGTCTGCCGAAATTTGGGCCCCAACGGACCCCCTGGATTGCCTCGGACATTTCTCCGAATCCCCGGGAAACGCTTCGGGATTGTTTTATTTGTTCGGGTAGTACTCTAGGTCGAGGGCGCCGAAAGTTTCGGGTATGGCTTTTCGATAGGAATTTCGGAAATTCGGGCATTCCGACGTTAGGGAAGGGTTCAACGCTAGTTCACCGCGTTAAGAACCCTGCATAGTAATCGATGTCATATAAAATTTATCATTTTATCGCCTCCTTGCGCCCTTAACCGTACTTCGCGTATCGAGTGGTACTTAAGCGGTGCACTTGGCGTTTCATAAAATGTACTTAGTAGGCGGTAGTACCTTGACCGTTCGTTTTGTAACCTGTTAACGCCGAGATTTTCGGACTGGGTCGCTCGAAAGACGACTTCATTTCTCAATTCTGTCCCTTTTTTTTTTCTTTTTTTTCCCCTTGTAAAAGGTATTTCTAGGTCTCGGCCTCGAAACGACTACCTGGAATTTTCCCGTTTTACAAGTGCACCGGACTCGCGACCTTCCCACTCGGCCAGGGAAATATCCTGCGGTCTCTGTCTTCTCTCTATACCTGGCCGCAGCCTGTTACGCGGACCCGAACGTTACCTGGATTTTCTAACCTGCACCGCCCGGGCTTAGGCCGCGGTTAGGGCCTCGTTATTAATACCTTTGTACCGTTTCGAGCGTGCCTAGGCCCGCCGTCGCCGCGGCATAATCGACCTGTATTCCTCTACACGGCACCCCGTAACTTGAACAAGGTCAAGTACGGCCTCCTTTCCTATGAAACATATCCCGTGTATTTATTTTCTCGGCTACTCGACGCGCCCCTCGAGTGGTGTACCAATATTTAATTTGGCACCCTCGCTTTACACCGTCAGCCAGAGCGCCGTCGACTCGTCAAACTTATTATGGTTGCTCGTTTTTATTTTTTATTTTTTTTCCCCAAAATATAAGACCGTTGTCATCGGATTGGCGCAGAAATAATTGCGATTTCTATTCCCGGTTGGTACTCAAAAACCACTATTTTTCCCCCGAGGTGGGATGAAAAAATAATTGACTGAAGAGGGTTCGTGGGAGTCAATTTTCTTTGCCTAATTTCTGGTGGTCCTTTGCATAATGCCACCCGGTGGGTAATTTCGGCTGTAAGGTCTGCCCTTCTCGTGTTCCGCTGGAATGGAGCGTCGCGACGCTTTTGTCGTCGGCGTCGCGGCACCTCTCGCCGACGGCGCTCGACGTCTCGAATCGCCGATAAGGATCGTCCGGAAGCGATCCCTGCCCCTTTTTCTCGCTTCGGACCCTGAGATAGGTCGGCCACTTTTTCCGGATTTTCCGCCCCGAGGCCGGAAAAGTGCGCATTTATCGAGCTTCACTCAAAGAAAAAAAAAGTATTGAAATGTGAAAATTAAGTCTATAATAAAAAAAAAACGTATATCTTCGCAAAGATAGAAAAGTCTACGAAATGCCATCCCGGGATGAAAGAGAAGTCCCGAAAAAATACCTCCGCGACGCTACAAATAAATAGATAAGAAAAAAAAAAAAAACGCCCACGGAATACTTTCGCGGAGTAATACAGAGGTATTGAAAAATCCTTTCGCGAAGGGAAACCCAGAATTTTCCACGACTCGGTCCTCTTATCGTGGGAGGAACCGTGAAAGACCCTGCCGGAAGCGAGAGCCCCTCGGAGCCGCTGGTCGTCACTTCCGGATTGCGCGGGGCCTCGCGGGTCCTCCTGGGCCGTTTTCCCTCTCGTGCTCGGCGTCGGGGACGCCGCCGCCGCGGCGCGTCCCTCGCGTCGCCCGGGGAGAGAACCGGTTTCTCTCCGGCGGGCCGGCCGCGCCCCCCACCCCGCCGCTGGGTCCGATGGGCCGCGAGGGGGAAAGGGGCCGGGAGGGGAAGGGGCCCGTTGGCCCGGGGGAGGGAGCCGAAGCCGCGGCGCACTTAACCTTCCTGAAATCTCTCGCGTGTCCGGAATGCCATCGCGCCTCGGCGCGAGCTCCGTGTCCCTCTCGGCACGCTCTCCGGCTCCGCCGATCGATCGAGGTTAGGGCGCATCGGTGCCGCTCGATTGGCGCCCTGCGAAGGGCGCGGGCCGACCCATATAATTATACGAGTATGTAGCGTACCGAGCCACCAGGGGTCTTGACAAATGGCGGTCCCCTCCCGACAATTGGCGCGCGAAACGGCGCGCGCGATTGTCCCGCGCCTGTGGTCCGCCTCGTGTTTACAGGGACCCCAGGTTACATGACTTTTTAGGTTAGGTTATATTTAGGCACCTCCGATTTCCGGGATTCGTGCGCGTTCACGTTGGCGGAGGTCTTTGGAAAGATTCTATGGCGATTTATGGATTAATCTCCGCCACCCTCTGCGTCCTTTTGGGTATCGGAGACGTTCCGAGCTGAATTACCGTTTTTAATGTTCGATCGCCGTTCGGATCTATTTTGTTTGGTTCGTCGACAAATGTGGTCGAATCACCTGCATTTGCGTTTACGATACGCACGAAAAGAGTTTGTCATATTTAACTCATTCGTGACACCTTAAGGTGATATGAAAGGGTCATTGTGTATATATAAAACAGGTTGCAAAAAATATGTATATAAGTCCAGGAGGCTCCGAGGACACGACGGGGACGGACGTGTGCCCGTTGGGCCCGGGGAAGCGAATTGGTCGTTTTGAAGGGAGAACCGATCGGATGTTAACGAATCGCGGCGCGTCCGCGGCACGCGTGCCTCCCGACGGCCCGACTGCCGACGACGGGGGAAGCTGCGACACGGGTTCGCGATTAGCATAACATCGACGCATACGTCAGGATGACGCGGAGGATCGTCCTTTTTTGCAAAACAAATTGATCCCTCGGTTTATAGCAACCCGCCGAGGCTTGGACATTTTAATTTCTCCCTCCCACCCGGACGATGATTGTAATTAAAAACATCCCAAAAGTGAAACTTGACGAACGACCGCCTCTGCGTTTTACAAATAATTCCCGAGGTAATCCGACGCACGTGTTAAATGAACGTTAAAAAAAAAATTATTTTCTACTTCTCCCAAGCTATAACCAAGGACACATTTTTTTTTTCCCCATGAAATTTCCCTAGCATCGCGATCTTCCTTATAGCGTGTACTGAAGTTTTAAGGAATTTGGTGCCCCCAGTTTGTGGAAAGGTCTGACGAATATTTCGACGTTACGATACACCTAGAATACATAACACCGGTGTTTCGAAAACAAAACATCGAAGTGGCCCGATCTTACCTCAAGGTATTCAGGAATTTCCAAAAAATCTCAGCAATTCCCCTCAGCCAGGGTGGCGTCGACGGAAGCGGACCGGGGTAACCTCTCGTATCAATCCATCGATCCCGCGCGACTGGTCGAGGAGCGCCGCGAGGGGTCGAGCCTCCCCCTCGGAGCGCCTCACGCCCTCGAGGAAATGGGTTAACGTCGCGGCGGGAAGACTTCGGGGGTCGCCGGTTGCGGCGGCGATGCGGCCGGCTTTGGGCGCTCACGTGGTCCCCCACTCCGCGTCGGTCCGGCGCGCGCCCCCTCCCCGCGCCCCTGGCGCTGATCCCCGCCCCTCGCCCCGCGCGTAGTCCCATCGCTCCGTCTCTCTCCCACCCGTTGCCATAGTCGTTTTTCTGTCGCGCGGCCGCGGTGTCCGTTCGCGCCGTCCTTCTCCCTCCCTCGCGCGCGCGCCACTAGTAACCCTTCCCCTCGCCCCGGCGCGCCGGCACGGGTGCGTCCCTCTCGCTCGCGCGACGGCGCGTTCTCCCCCTCTCCCTCTGGCCGGGTGCGCGCGCCGCGCGCGGCGTCCCTGCGGGCGAGCGCAGCGCCGCCACGCCTGCCGCTCCGCAGTACCGCGACCGCCTTCGTCGAGTGCACACCTCCGAGAGATCTCGCGCCAGTGAACCCTGGGCCACGCGACACCGCCGGGAATATTCGCGCGCCTAGAGGCGAGATACCCATAAGTATATCAGTCGGGCTTTGAACGACGGCGGAGAGGGACTAGTCGAGAGCCCCGACGTCGCCTCGGGAGATGGTCCGAGCCGGCGGATGCGAGGGAGGCCCGTGGAGCCGCCGCCGAGGCGGCTCAGGGCAGCGGGGCGACGCCGCCGATCGCCCTCGCTGAACGGGAATAACCGAGACGGAGAACGGCGTCCCGATGCTGCCGATCGGCGACGATCGTTTATTTATCCCGGCAGGTCCAGTCGAGGCCGGAATAGCGACCCTCGATTCGACACCCTGACAGGCACGGGAGAGGCGGGGAAAGTGTGAACAGTGCGAAATGCCGGTCGGGACGCTCGTCGCGACCTAACCTAGAAACGCGACAGCCACGTGCTGGGCGCGAGGTCCATTCGTTCGGGGAGACATTCGAGATACCTCGAGTCGGTGCTTGGCTACAATCTACCCTAGGAGCGGGATAAGGGGACGAAAGAGTTTGGAGGAGGGTATCGATAATTATTTATCTAATTTATGTGAACAATTCGAACGGGAGTAGAGGTGGATGGTCGGCGTCCCGATCCGAGAACGCGGTCGTCCACGTGCCGAAACACGCGAGAGGTCGCGGGAGGTCGAGGCCGCCAACCGGACATAACCTCCCGGAGGAAGGAGGGGGCGAGCATGGGCGTTCCTAACCCGGAAGCCTGACGGCCACGCGACGTCCGGGACCTTGAAGGATCGACTCGACCCCCGGGACGACGCCACCGTTATGGGCGAACCTAACCTCGAAACGAGACAGTCACGTGACCGCGGATCCGGGGGATCGCGCCATCGCCGGCCGGAGGAACGAGTGCAATAGGAAACGTCCCGTATTTAAAAGGAAAAGGATACATCCAGGGTCTGACAGCGAAGAATACTCGGAAGAAGCCGAGAAGGAACCCGATTACTTATAAATCTGGAAGAGAGCGCCGGCGAAGTTGGGCGAAATACGGCGAGAGATAATTAATATATACCGGAGTATATACAGGGTTTATTGGAGCGTGGAAGTTTCCAGGAGGAAACATCCACGAGTCGGGGCTCGTAAGGGAGATCCGCACCCTTCGGAGGGCGGACCGCGACTGACCTCGCCGCGGGGCCGGGGGTTGACCCAGGTCTCGGGGCGCGTCCTCGCGGGCGGGAGAAACAGGTGTCCCGCGGCGGGACGCGCGCTGCCGCGGGGAACGGTTCGGAATCGGTCCGAGGCCGGCGCCGAGGCGGTCCGTGAAAGTTCGCCACCGGCCGGCAGGTATACCCGGTCTCGTCGCTCCCGAGAGTGCAGTGTCGGGCGGAGGGGAAGGGCGAAGTGAAGTGAAGCCTCGTGGTGCGGATCGGCGCCACGAGGCGCGCGCCGCGCGAGTCGCGCGAGTCGCCGGTGCTGCGTGCGCCCGACGCGGGACTCTCCCCCATTCGCGAGTCCGACGCCGGTCCGTGCGGAGTGCGCGTCGCGAAGGCCCCCGAGGCGGGACCCCCGCGGGGAGGTGACCAGAGAGCGAGGTTACATCCACCCGGGAGAACGAGAGGACGGAGGGAAGAGGAACCCGAGCGACTCGGCGGGACAGAGGAGGAGAGTTACAAGAGAGAGAGGACCTCTCGTATCCACGAAACTATAAAGTGTAACCGTGCATTGAAAATTGTACCTCGGAGGGTACCCAGAAGAACACCTAGGCGCTCGTCGAGCGCCACGGAGCGGTAGATCGGCCGCTCCCGTCGACGTCGCCGCCGCCACCGCGTGGAGGCGACTGGCCCCCCTGGGACCCCGCCGTCGGTTCGACGAGACAGCGACCGTCGTGGAGGGGGGAGTGATGCCGGTGAGGGTGGCGCAGCGCCCCCCAGGTGGAATACTCCACGGCGGCGTGGCCAGCGCCGCCGGCTCGGCCGCGAGCCGGTGCCTCGGGGGCCCCGGGTCCCCGCCGCTGCCCCCCCTCGGCCTAGGAGCGAGCGCCACCACGGCCCAGCCCCCGAACCCCCTCCAGGCGATGGCCTCGGCCGCCGCGTCGCTCACCCAGCTCAACAACATGGCCAACGGGCCCTTGCCCCCCCTCGGCTCCGGGCCCGCCGGCCCGGCTCTGCCGCCCCCCCAGCCGGCCACCACCCCCACGCACGGCGGTCCCCTGACCCCCCACGGGGTCGGCGGACCCCACCTGAACGGCGCCTCCCCCAGCCCTCACCCCCTGCCGCCCCACGGCATGATGACCGGCTCGCCCCACGCTCACCCCCACATGGGGGGCGGCGGGCCCTCGCCCCATCCCCACCACCCTGGCGCCCACATGGTCGGCTCGCCCCACCACCCTGGCGCTCACATGGGGCCCGGCATGATCGGGCCCCCCGCCGGCATGCAGCCTCAGCCCGGAC
This sequence comes from Orussus abietinus, assembly GCF_000612105.2. Lineage (NCBI taxonomy): Eukaryota > Metazoa > Arthropoda > Insecta > Hymenoptera > Orussidae > Orussus > Orussus abietinus. The sequence continues at coordinate 84,569 of NW_019394240.1, read as the reverse complement.
CCGGCACGTGCGCCCCTGGACCCGGGCCCATGGGCCCCCATCCTCATCCCCAGGGCCCCCAGGTCCCAGGACAGCCGCACATGCACAACGACCCCTTCTACTGCTCGCCCTTCGGCTCGCCCTACTACAGGTAATTCTTGCAACACTTTTCGAGGTTCTGGTATCACCGGGTATGGATTTGGGTCTCACGGTTTTGTAGCGTTAACGCGACACCTGGTCCGAGGACCCCAAGTTTTATATATATATGAAGTGCGAACAATACACAGAGGAAAAAATAAAGCTTCTGTACATCCTCGCATATTTGTCCTGACCCTCGTCGTAATACAGTTGTACCGACACGTGGGTGGCCGTAATGTACAGAGGCGGGTCATATTTCGAGTTAAAGTTCCCGGGACGATCCTTGTACCGGTCCACGGTACTTGCGTCGACTCCATTTTTCGTCACCCTTCCGTCCTCCTCTTTCGGAGCTGAACTTTTTCGCGATACTCCGGGCCGCGGTTATAAATATCGAATATACCTCGCAGTTCGACGAGGGCAATCGGTACCGGCCAAAATCGCGTTGCGTCGCTTTGGGCGTCCTCGTGTTCAAGGTGAGGATCTAAAAATGATCGTCCCGCCACTTTCGGAGCACTCGTCCTTTCGCGTCCACAATGGAGGCGGAGGAGAGACTTCCGCGGAGATCGCCTTGGGCACCCGGAAATCGAACCAGGGTCGTCGGGATCGATCGCGAGGTTCGACCCTTTAACCGAAATTGCGTATCGATTAATTATCGTGTTTCTATTTACGTGTAAACGGTACGTTTTAAAATATTTCGGGCTCTACGAATGTGGCATCCGATCGTTAACGAGACTACAAAAAGAGGGGAAAAAGTCTAAGAAACGAGACCTCTCGTACCTCACTTTCACGTCACCTTAATTATCCATTGTACCGCGAGGAAAGGATTAACCATTAATGATTATTTAACTGAAAAATCCCGTATCGTCGTTCTCAAGCGTACAATTTAAAATCACTAAGGGATAGATCGCAGGGGAAGCGTTATCGAGAAAGAAATCGAGATCCGAATTAATCGCAATTTCTGCCGGTCACTTTTCGTTCCTCGTGACGCGTCGTTTTGATAGGAACGATTCGGGGTTTGGAAAGAGATGTATTTTTGTTCTTGGCGAGCCCGCGAAAGAGTTCAGCGATCGCTAAAGGTCTCCCTCTCGTTTCTAGAGCCGAGGCCAACTCGGGGTATAGTAAACGCGAGCGGAACCTCTCTGGGACTTCTCGGAGGAGCTTCTTGACCGGGGCGGCGAAGATTTTCTTTCTTTCTTTCTTTCTATTTTTTGCTCTTTCTCGCTTCACGGTTCGATGCCTCGTTCCGAGTCGATCACCCTGTAGTTACCTACTTATACATTCCTACCGGCGCAATAACAGTATAGGCCAGGATTCCGTTATCGCGGGTCGCGCCCGAGTCGGTCCTCGGGGACCACTTCGGGGCTCGGGAGGTCCTCCGGGCGACTTCGTCCTTTATGGACCCTCCTCGAGGAAATTCCCTCCCCGGACGCGGATCTCCTTGTTCCTCTTTGTCTCGTCCTTCGATTAAACGCATCCTCCAGGATCAGAGTCGCGAGTCGGCAAAAATCCGGTTGACTCGTTCAACTTTGTAATCCCTAAAATTCATATCTCACTGATATTTATTATCACTTATATTTCCATTTTTTTTAATTTTTTTATTTTCTTCCTTCTAAATATCTTATCACGTGGGAAGTCTCTCGCTCCTGTTTCTCGGTGACTCTTTCCTTCGAGGAGGGTCACGCCCAGGATAAAAATTATCATAGAGAGTAGACCGACATGGATCCGTGCCCAGTCCAGGTGATCCGCGCGAATCGGCTCCGTTTCATCCTGGCCGAAATCCTCTCCAGGAGTTTCCCCGCTCCCCTCGTCCCGGAACAGGGAAGACCTCACGTTCGGTCCATTAATTCTTAGCTCCGCGAAGCGATTCGTCATCGCGATCCTTTTGTCGGTCCCCTCTCTCCCTCTACCGAAAGGGTTAACGACTGGCCGGCGAATCCGGAAGCTAGGCACGGTAATTTCACCTGGGTAAAAAGAATTTGGCAGCAAACCTCGGCCTACGGGTGATACACGAGTTGCCGGCTGATGTATTATTACGCCGCTCGGCGTAATATTCCAGTAACGGCGGCGTTGAAATAGCGGAATGCATGCTATATTTATATACCAGATATCTCTCCTATCTGTCCGGTCGGCGCACTTCTTATGCCGCGAATTTATTATCCCCGTTTAAGGCCCTCTCGTCCAAAGGCCGGACGTCGATTAATAACTATTGGCAATTGCTCGTGTCGCATTACGTAGAGGATTTCTCTGATTCCTCGGACGCCAGGACCTACCTTATAGCCTCCAAATGCCCGCGATAAAATTTCAATCGATTCGGTACGCCCATTTAGAATGAAAATTTCATAAGCGATTCGACTTCTCAGATGCCACTTTTTGATATCATCTTGAGGTCAATTGTTTATGGAACTTTTCAGCGAACTGGATGTAATGAATTTTTTGAGACTCCACCACGTGAGCATGGCGGCTTTTGAAAGGGCCTGACACCCATGAAATATCATTTTTCGTTCGGTAAAGAATTTTAATTTATTTATTAATTTTAATCCCTTCGGGGTCAGGACCTAACTTGTAGCCTTCGTATTCACTTTCTATGCGATTCGGCATACCCTCTTCGGGGACAGGTTCTTTGACGCCACTTTCGTGTCACACCTTAAAGGGTTAACGACTGGCCCTAGGTCATTCGGAAGTGCTGACCACTCGCGGTTACGCCTCGGCCGAGAAGAATCGCATCTCGGAGACACACGAGCCGGTGTTTGCGGTGCCTATCACCCGCGGTCAACCTCGTCGCGACGCGTCAGGTGCGCCCGGGGCGTCCTCGCGGAGAGTAGGTTTCAGGTGCCGCGCAGGTGGGGCCTGGCTACCTGGGCGCAGGTGCAACTGCACTTCCTCCCGGGGGGAGAAAGCCGAGCCGGTCGGGATAACTCGATTCGTTTTCGGGACGTCCCCTCGTCGCGACGGATTTTTTTTTTCCCGCTAATCAATTGACATCGAGGCATGGTTTTTTGTTTTTTTGCCGCCATTTCGCGGGATCTAACGTGCACCGACAAAGTTGGACTAATTAAGGATAAAAATCGTAACGTCCTCGTATTTTTAATTATGTGAATTATCCTGACTTGGGTGTGTCATTATTTTCTGTGATGAATTAATTTCTCTCTTCTTGAGATTGAGGGCGATCGTTTTGAATCTATTGTAGTATCGTTTTTCATACGATAAGAAGGATTTCAGATTTTTAATTAGCTGCGGAATGATAAGGCGAGTCTCGTGACTCGGCCAAGATACGTCAGTCGTTGTCGTAAGTCTACTTGTAAATTATCGTAAAATTACTCGCCGACGGCGTGAAGTTAGTTGCCGTGGTTCTAACGCGATGATTGCACCTTAGGGTGAAAAGTAAAGACCGAGGAATTAGCGGCGACCCGCCCTGAAATTAAGCCACCGGAAACGGAAAGTTAAGGGACCCCCGAATGTCGGGACGGAATCATCGGAAACGAGTACGCGGTTTACCGCGAATTTACCGCCTGTGTATAGGTCGGCTTTATGGTCTCGGTACTCATTCATGCGTACAGGTAATGTTGTCGCATGCGGCGCACCGCAGCCGAATGCGTGGCGCGGTAAGTGGGTACGAACATGGATTCAATTCAGCGATTATATTCTATTTTATTTTGAGGAGAAAGAATAATACCTCCGTACATGAATTACCTGCTTTTAAACGTAAATCATATCGACGTCATACTTATCGAGGGAATAAATCTGCACGATGGGACATTTTATTATTTTCAATTTTTCACATTTTTTTTCTTCTCTCTGGTTTTATAGAAGTCTCAAATAATTAAATTTCATTGACATAACTGGAATAACGTAGTGCAACACCGCACGGTAACAAATAATAATCTCGCAAATTCGATTTTCTTTATTTTTTTTCTCTCTCCTCACCCTTCCAAGAGTTTAACGCGAAATGATATTTTTGAACTCGCGTTCGGAGCAGGTTAATAAATACCGAATTCCGGGAATAATAAATTCGACAAATTTTGTGGGTCATTAATTACGTATCGATTAATCTCTTCCCGAATATGGCGGACGTGGAGGGTTTCTACGCAACGAAAGAAAGATGGCCGCGGCCGGTTGTGCCTTATTATACGACGCCAACATCTTGGTGGCCTAAACGTTCATTTGGCGAGCGGGGGAGGGGAGGAACCTCTCCCACGGGAGAGGAGAGGTTAGGATCGCCGCTCGAAGTCGACGCACGCGAACGATCGGTGCTGTTTTTTCTTCCTCCTCCTTTTTCCTGCCTCGCTCCCTCTCGGCCCCTCTTTCTTGCCCCCGCGTTTTTCCATTTTTTTTTCCCTCCCGTCCCCTCCGTCCCTCTTTCTCCCTCTCGCTCTGCCTCGCCTCCCGGTGTGCATAACCGTGGCCAAGGAGCGTATCAGGCCGTATCGGCGGTTCCAGTTTCACGTGAAACTCTGGACGGCAGGTTCAAGGCGAGTGCCGCTCGCTCGCGCATGCGCGACTTCCCGAGAGAGAAAAGCCCGCCCTCTGGCGGCCTGTCCGTGTGTCGGTGCATCGGTGCGCGTCCGTGCACTCGACCGTTCGCATTTCCGTGCCTTCCCCCCCGCGGTCGCGTATATCCGCGTATTCGAGTACTCGCGACCTCCGCGTCTCGTTTGTTTGTATGTTTGTGCATCCGACGTCTCCGTATCCGCGTTTACGAATACCGATGCGTGTCAATGTATTCGAGTGGTCGCGCGCGTCCGTGTACCGGGATATATCCGTGTGTGCGTTCATACGGGTGCCCGCATATCCGCGCAACCGAGGAGACACCCTCATCTGGTTTTCCTTATTTTCGAACACCCGCATATATATCCGAGAGGACCCTCATCTGGTTTGCCTCACTTTCGAGTACCCGCATGTTCGCGCATCCGTGTACCCGCGGGTGTCTCGTGTATTCGTGCATTCGACACCCGCATATTCGCGCGTTAGGTCTAGATCTATCTACCCGAGTGTTCCTGCATTCGGATACACAGTGCATTCGTGCATTTTGGGGTATTCGCGTATCCGTTAACCCGTGAACACGCGTAACCCGCGGGTCCGAACTCGGTGAATCACGCTCGGTGCACCAGCGGCCCTCACCCCCCTCCGAAGTCAAGAACGGGGCGAGAAGGGAAGGAACGACACGCTCGTATTACCGGTAACAAAGACCTCGGATTATGTACAATATTTCGTTACCGTCCCCGCGAGGGACGCCTCGCTTAAACCCGACGCATTTAACCGGCGCTTTAAGAACCATGAGATTCCGCGTTTATTCTTATGTCCGGCCATTAGAAGGAGGTTATTACATTTATAATATCACCACTGATATCGTTAAAACATGGTAATCAATTTCGTGGAAATTAAGCCGGTGCACTATAATTATTGATCAACATATATATTGGTTAATATATATATAGTACATTTTATTTCAATCAACGATTTGTCACTTTAACGTAAATCAGATTATTTTGTCATCCTCGTTGAAAAGTCTTGGTCACTCGGAAATTCAAGGTATGCAGGAAGGTGATATTGTTCCACCTCGCCGATTGATAAGACAGATAGGAGAGTGTATGCGTAGGTGTAAGTCGGGGCACGGGGTTCACTAAGGGGGTAGGGGCCGGAGGGGGGGCACGGTTCGACGTCGCGACGCTCGAGCGGAACGACTCGAGCATCGGTCACGTCACGACGCTCTTCTCCCCCTCCCCACCCCCATGGCGGAACTGATGCTCCCCTTCCACCCTCGGAGCACACCAACATTGTTAAAGTGACGCGAAAGTACTGTTTCACCGAGTCGTCTTGACAAATTGCAGTTTCCCAGGGCACTCGATAACAGGTGTACGGATATCTCCTCGAAACTTCCCCGTGAGAACGGCGTCCTCGCTAGGGGGGAGAAAATTGTAGCTTTGAAGTTTAAGGGGGGGAAAAAAAAAAATAAAAACAGTCCATCGCGACGATAAAGACAAATTGACTTCGCGGCTGCGCTTAGTCTTTTTCCCTGTTCGCTCTTTGGGAAGTTAGGGTAAATTGCGAGGAGCACGCGAAATCAGACGTAAGAGGAGGAATTGATTTGTTTCGTCCGAAAGTGGAATTTTCTTACTCGACTCCGGGGAATATCTGTTGCCTTGACGGTTAAGATATCGCGGTGATAAAGATTAATTTGTCTTATCCGAGGATGCGACCCTTTCGTTTTTGCATGGGGAGTGTATATTTTTTTTTTTTTTTTAATATTTGCGACGGCAAATTGAAGTCGTCTCCATGTGTCGTGTACGAAGGTCTTTCAATTTCTACCGTACATTTTGTGGGATACTTTTGTCACGCACTTGTACCTTGGGGACATATATTCTTTGATATTTAATGTCGGGTACTTGAGGTAGTCATCTCGGAGGGGGAGGGCCTCGTCAAGGATGACAATAGCGACAATGACAGGAGGTTTGCCTCGGCCGTTTCTGAGTCATGCACCCGCAATAATCCCATTGAATAAATTTTCGGATCCGATACGGGTTTTCATTCTGCTGGAGTACAGGTGCAACGACAAGATGGGTGAAATTCACGCGACTGGGGGGGAGGAGGAACTCCAATTATCCTGGAATTTGTTCACCTCCGGGTCTCTCTATCTCTCCGTCGACTTCTTCCTTACCGACCGGGGATTCCTCCTTCGGGGATCACGTGACCGCGCTCGCGTGCATGCGAGTCCTGTTCTCGCGGGAGTGCGAATTCCGCGGATAAGGAATCCGCGGGGCGATAACCGCGGGGTTATCGCCTCGTCGCGATACTACCGCGATAGGAGTCGGTACAGCCGATAGCGATGCGAGTCCCTCGATATTCCCTCTGTCCCCCTTGGCCCCTCATCGCGTGCCGGGGAGAGATCTGCTGTACCGGCCGCGTAGGTCCCAGGATCTACTCGTGATCTCCGAGATTTATCTCCGCGCCGTCGATCGGCTCAATAACTACGGGTCTTAATTCGTCCTCCTGCACGCAATGTTTACCCCCAGCGACATTCCGCGTATCGAGTTACGGCATAAACGGCCCTTATCAGTCGGCGAGTTATGCCGAGATTAAACAACCCTCGCCGAAGCAAAGTCGGCCATTGCGGCGGCGAAACTCTGGCCTCTTTCGATATTTCCTCCTGTCACTTGTTCCGAGGGAGAAAAAAATATGAAAACGGTATTCCGAGGATCGGGTATCTTTCGACGGGGAAAATCATCGATAGGGATATTAGGGGAAGGGGTGGGAAATTGTTATTCCAAGGGAGCGGATGAGTAGCAAGCTTTGCTCCAGAAATAATGGAATTAATCCCGCGTGTCGGCACTCGGCACGTGATATCTCCCACGAGCGTGGCCGAGTGTCCCTATACTACGTGCAGGGCTGCCGGTTCACGGGACCTACCTGCAGCGAGCAACGTCACTGGGCCCCCTCAGTGGCTCTCAAAACGACTTGTTATTACTAATCGTTACGAGTCTCGATCTCCACGGCTATAAAGAACCCCTCTTATTCTCTAGTTTTGAGGTCAACGCCGAGATTCCTTATTAAATTTACAATGTACTTATTAAACTTACAATGTTTCCTTTACACGTCCACGTAGAAGTAGCCATGAAAATTCCTATCTAAAGTCTACGAGTCCTTATCACATCTCGCTCGGTTGAGCCGATCGTCGAATTCCCTCGCGACACTTATACTTAGGCGTAAGTCCGGCGTGTCTTACCCAGTCCGCAAAGGTGGACTAAAGTGAACGTCGAAATGTCACGAGGGCGTTAGACCGGGTCGCGAGTTCGCGAAGCGAAGTTGCCGTTTTTTCTTTCTTTTTTTTTTCCCGCCATGGCGGACCCAACGGAAAGGGAGGGAAAGGGAGCGGATCGATCGGAAAGGTCGAATGAGAACCTCGATCGATTTGTCGGTCCGGCTCGGCGCCACTCGGCTCGGCTCGGCTCGGCTCGTCGCTCGGCTCGCGGGTCTCACTGGTCCGTGTTCTCAAGGCCGCCTCCTCGGCTCTCCCCCTCCGCTCTCCCACTCACCTTCCCTCCTCACCTACACCTCCGTCGCACCCTAACCTCACCTCCGGCCACCTCGACTTCTGTGAGAACTCCGAACGCTCCGACCGAGCCGACCCACCTCAAACGATCGACGTTTCTCTGTTTGCGGTCTTGGGGTGATATGAAAGTGTACTTCATACATAAGAAATAGTCAAAATATTGATAACATTTTTCTCTAAACTGGGTGCACCAGATTATCTAAAACTTTAACGCGTGATTGTGGAGACTTTACGCGTTATGAATCTATCGGCAATTATTTCCCTCGTTCGATTTACTTTATTCAGGGTATATCTCCTTTTAGATTGATTTCAATTACTTCGCGTCTTGAAAATGTTATCAATCCAGCTAAATAACCAACAACTGCCCTCGGTTCATAAAAAGAGCCTTCGCGTAAGCGGGGGAAAAAGTTGAGTGAAATTCGCCTCGTGGGAAATTTATTCCGAGGTTTTTTTTCCTTTTTCCTTTTTTTTTTTTTATTTATTGCCGCGCGCTCCACGTGGTTTTTCGTTTGCATTAAACGGAGTTAACTTTGTACCAAACCAGTTAGACCTGTTTTTTACCGAGGACTCGTAACATACTCGGTGAATCCTCCGGCGATTCGCGTTCTCTGGTCTTCATTTGGAATAACTTCTTGTCGGAGGGATTTCTCGCTTTAACTGCTCGGGAATTGTTCTTAACCCTTTGGCCGCTAAGAGCGCCTAAAGGGGCTCGACGTTAGGTCCAGTATTGCCTGCACGGTCAGACGAATCTCGCCCTTATGTCGAAATGGGTCCGCGTTCAAAGGGTTAAACTCGAAGGTGTGACGTTACCGGAGTATCGGTTGGGGGTGAAAAGGGGAAAGAAGAGCGGAAAACGGGTAACGCTTAAGCGGACGCGGCTTCGGTAATCACCGAACTCGGGGGCCGGATCAAACAACGCCGGTTCAAAGTTGAGCTCGGGTTAACTCCGGGATTAATCAGTCAATAGTTGAGGGTACGTTCTTCGATTAGTCGATTCGGAAGTTGGCCGGAGCTCGCCTCAGCTTTGAACCCGCCGGAGTTACACCGGAGTCAGCCGTTTCCCCTCGGTATATACCGAATCTGTCCAAACTTCGGAACACATTCCGCGGAGGAATTTTTCCGAACTTCCTCGGGGAAGTCAATCGACGTTGTAAATGATTGTCTCGGTGAACGGTGAATTACTATTGTTCCTCCGGGTACGTACGGCTCGATGACATATTGGCGAGCATGCCGGAGTTATCCCAAGGGCACGTCGATTTCGGCCTATCATTATTTTAAACTAACAAGTCTAATTAATGAATTGTACCTGCACCACTTGCGCCTAACAGAAGGAACGAGGAAATCGAATAAATTGAGTCCCTTGGTGTTATCACGATCTTATCGGCGAAACGTTAAATTTCCTCGATCTGCCAAACTGCGCCGAATGAATTAATTTATTTTACGAATTAATTACGGCTTGTCTTGTTATGGAAATTTGTCATTTCTCGTAATGCCGATTTCTTGGCAAATCTTTCGAGACCTCGATCGCGTAAAAAGTCTCGCGGAAGAATTTCCAGGAGGGGTCGTAAAAAACTGACTTCCATCTCTGGCCGGAGTACGATCGCGACCTCCGGTGTAGGCCGAGTTTTCTTGCGGGCGATGCATCATTCGGACTTTGGAGCGGCACGCGTGCGGACACGCGTGCGGACACGGTCCGGTAATAATGTCGCCGGCTGTCGCAATTCCCTGCCGGGTCTCGCGATTAATCGGCCGCGCCATTGACTCCGCCGATAAGCCGTAATAAATACCGGCGAATTAAGTCGATTAATATAAATCAGACGAGGCCTGATTTAGATCGACTAATCGATTCCAATTAAACTTTCGACGCGTTGGAAAACGATCGCGATACTATCGCGGTGAACCGCCCGTGACGATCGGCTTGGGTTTACACCTGCGGACAGGTGCTAATTGTAATCGCGACACCTGAGACCACGTGCGCCGCGTACAGTAGACCTCCGTTTTTCGAGCTCCTATTTTTTACCTGGAAATATTTCCTCCTTTCTCGAATTAGGGAATAAAATTGCGTTACAACGACGTGCCAGATTGAATCAGCTAAAATGTTTCATAATTAACCCTTTGAACACGGAGTCAGTTTGACATATGGGCGAAATTCGTCTGACCGTGCAGGCAATATTGGACCAAACGTCGGCCGCGTTAAATCGAAGCGCAAGGGGTTAGGGCAATTTCCCAAAGTGCAAATTATAAATTGCTCGCTGGACCTCCAAGAAGTCGATATCAATTTGATTTCTTGTCGGGTGAAAAATCTTAGTTCAGAATTTTCTTATTCATTCGAAGTCCTCGGTATTGATTATTGTTTATAATTATCTACGAGAGGCAGCGAAAGCAGGGTCAGGCAATTCCTCAATTGGCTCCAGAACCGAGAGACAGTGGGTTAAGGTCAATCAAGTGGCCAGGGCAATTAACCTTAACAGGGGCGGGCACTTCCGTGCTGAAATTCCTCGGGCTTCTTGCGGCTCCTGCACTTCCGCCATTCCCGTACCATACAGTTCAATCCGAATTAATTAGACAGGTCGCTAACATTTCCCCGTTTATGCTCCCGAGCGAGCATAGGGCCTGCTCGTATCCAGCCCGTGAGAGTTAATGGACCCCGTGGGCGATTAATCCCGACTCACCCTCTTTCCCTCTTTCCGGAATATTTCTCCTTTCCTATTTTTTTTTTTCCCCCCCTTAAAGTCGGTCACGTTAACCCTACAGGACTGCCTTATTTTTCTCGGGGGAAAAAAAAGAAGAAGAAAAGACGAAGATGAAAAATCAACTTTTCTCCGACCTCGAGTGGTCGATTTGCATTGCACTGCAAGTAAAAAAAAAAAAAAAGTGAAGCATCATGTATTGTTACATTGTCATGTGACACGTACATAAGATCGCATGTTACGTATCTTGGGAAGGGTCATTTATTTCCGTTTGATGTGTCAAGGTTTTTGGAACGGGGGATTTGATAAAGCTGTCGTTAATTATTATCGATTGCGTAAGGAGTCGATGTCGCTTTTATATTGTAAATGAAACAAATATAACCGTATCGCTGCTTTAGACAGAACGTAGGAGGCGGTGAAATCGAAATAAATCAGAGTTTTCCCATCCCTTTCGGGGACATTATCTGTCAGCGTCTGCCCACGTGTCCTCCGCGACTCTCACGTGCTCCTACGTCATCCCACGTGCTGCCCCATTCCCGTAAACACGCCAAGGAAAATTCGTTCCCTCTTCCATTTTCCCCCTTGCTGCCCTTTTTCCATTCCCGGAAGCTTCGTGGGCGGTATTTCAAGGGCGAGGGAGTATTTTCGGATTTTCCTTCCACACGAGACATCCCCTTATCACACCTTCGATATCCATCCAGAAATTAAATTCTGCTCAGTTGATGAACTAAGAATTGAATAAAAAAAAATATGTAATTAACTCCACGGGCACAAACAGCCCCCGAAAAATAGACTAATTTCACCGAGCACGGTAAGGCTGCTTTTTAAAGGAGGAAAATCCTGAGGAGAAGGCGGAAAAGTGAAAACGGAGCTAAATGTCGAGAGGAATCATTATAACTGGGTATCGTTAGTAATTTCGGTGAAGTGATTTCGAAGAATTGTCATAAATTTGCGAACGTGTATCGGAAGTTTTATTTAAATAATTTTTCAATCGTACAAGCTAATCAATTTATAAGCCTTGCGTGCCAATTAAACAATCGGTATATCAAATTAAGGATTTTAGGGTGACATTTGTCAGCAGGATAAATGAGTAGGATTGGGTAAACGCGGTTTAAAGGGACATTCGAAATGCCGTGAGATTATTTACCTTCCTTTGTCCTTATTTCTGGGGAATTAACTAAAAAGGTTCTCTCGAGGAGCGAATCGGAGGAGAGGCGACTTGGCTGGAAGGCTCGCAAGCCCGCTGGTACGGAAATAGTTTCGCCGGAAAACCGAAATTCTCACGCAAAGGGAGAAGGATCGCTCCGAGGTCGAGTTTCTGCATAATTTCAAGAATAGAATGCTCAGCAGTTTACGGATGCAGTTAGCGATCGCCATCGCTGATTCATGCTAGCTGCTCTACCGGAGATATCGGCTCTTCCAAATCTCGAGTGCGTAATGTCGAGAGCGACGCTTGACATTCCGCCAGTTGAATGCGAAATAGGATTAACGACGCAGTTTCCCCGGGATGAAGTAACTCCTTCCTGAAAACAGGTGGGAAGTCGAAGGAATCGGCGTACAGGCTTTCCTTTCGCCTCTTTTTTATCGGTCTCTCTTCCGACGTCCGCGTCGAAAGTCCCGGGACACGTGAGGAATCCCTAGGGATTCCCTAGATTTTCTAGGGGGTTTTCTGGAGCCCTCCGATATGGAGGTTCAACGAATCCTCCGTTTTCCTTCTTGGTTCTGGTCCCGAGAGGCACCAATTGTCCGGGAAGTCGGCATCTCCTAGGGAAAAGTGGCCAACAAAGTCCTGGAGTCACTAGATTTCGTTAACCTAAGATTATTCCTTTTCGAGCGCAGCTCAAGATATCCCCGAGATCGAGTGGCGGGAGTTTTCCCATTTTTTTATATTTTTTTTTCCCTTCAGAATCTACACCGAGGAATCTTTGAGAATCTTGGCTTCTTTTCCGGAGTCCGCTGGGATCGAAGTACGGGAAGTCTTCCATTTCCCTCGGGACCTGGTCTCGAAAGGCTCTCACCGTTCCGGCGATCGGGAGGCCACGTGTAACCCAGTTCCGTATTTGACGCGACGAGCTCGCGGGCTCGTTTCCCCGATTTTCCGGCAATTTTTCCCGGGTGTAAAACCGCGAATCGCCGTTTGCGGTTCCGTTGTTTCCGGAACTTTGACACCGGACCAAAAAAAAAAAATTCCCGGCACCTGTTCAACCCTTACCCACCGTTGGGGATTGTTTTAATGATTTTTCAATGCCTCGTTTCATTAGCGACAGCATTCGCGGGAAAGTTAAAAAAATGTTCCTTAAACGTCAGAGAATTAATTACAAAATTGCACTTACGTGTATTAGCCCCATAGAGCTAAATGATAGTAATAATCACTCGTAAGAATGAATTATCTTATCGTCTCGTAATCAATTTTTATTCCTTTTTTTATAAGGCAGAGCCATAGTCAAAGAGCTGTGGTAGAAATGAGTTGTTTGTTTTTTTCTTTTTTTCATTTTTGAGCGAAACAGGGAAAGTCGTTCCACGCAGGCCTCAGGGCCGCACGGGGGCGTTTTCCGCCGTGTTTCCGTTGCGTTTTCCGCGTGCGGAGGTGCCGCCCGGTCTGCGCCGGGGCCGTCGATCACAGTTCGATTAATCACTCGCCTCCGCCTCGCGCGCGCTAACGATAAGCGATTTTATGGAGCATTGTTGCGCGGACGTGCCCGCTGATATCAATCGATATCAATCGATTCGCCATTTTGCCCCGCGCCGACAATCGAGGAACCTCGCGCCTGTTTTTCCGCCATCGGGCGATTTTCCAAATAATTGCAACGTCGCCCGAAATAGCAGGATCGAAGGGTTTAAATAAAAAATGGGATATTTCAGCGTGATCTAGAAAATTTCAGAGTCTTTTATTTAACATCTCCCGAAATTCCATCGAAACAATGTTCATGCAAAAAATTGCATTAAAAGGATTTTCCGTCTAGCATTTAAATCAAGCACTCTGTCTTTTATCGCGTTTTCAAGTTTGTACTAAATGTATTTCACTCGATCGGTGAGTACTTCGTTACGGGTTAATGACACGCATTAATTATGAAATTTATAACGTGCCAAAGGGGAGGGACCGGGGATGCAAGACGTATAGCCGACTGTAAACGGATAACGTAATGGCTGTACGTAACGCAGAACACGTTGGATTATCTCGCGATAGCACGAGTCGATATATAGTCCGCACTTTGCATAACGAGATCTATGAGCACAATTAGCAACGCCGTGGCGGAACGTGTCTTCTGTGCTTCTCTTTCCGTCTCACTCCCGCCCGCGAGTCGCCGCATCGCTCTCTCTCCCTCTAACCAATGGGTACGTGACATAAGTCCTCGCCGCGGTAACCGCGATTTCCTCGAGATATCGACCGTCATATTTTCCTGCAACCCCGTAATAAATTGTAACTCCTTATTGAACCGGAAAAGAAAAAGGAAAATTAAAGGGACGCCCAAAATTGATCGTCGACACCGAGAGTATTTGATAAAACAGATATCGCGTTTGAATGATTGAATTTATGGAACAATACCATTGACGGAAATTGTAATCCAGTAAGTAATAACAAATTTCAAAATTGCGTTGTTAGTGTCGTAAGGTTTTTTCATCCGACCTAATATATACCGAAGAGGAGACATCGTTATTTTTCCTCGACTTCCGATATAATTAAAAATAATTTCTTGGATTTGCCGAAAGTCATCTGGAATAACATTGATATGTACATGTCGAGAAGATCGATTTTAACTTGCCTACGGATTCGCATCCGTCGACTAAGTGCAAGCCGCAAATTCACCAATACCGTGGCAGAACTTCGTAATCGAATTGTCCGGTTAATTCAAATCGATCATCGATGCAATTACATCGGCGGGATTCAATTGGGACCGGACAAAAGTTGATTTGCGGATCGGGGCGAAGAAAAAAATGAGGAATAACGACCGGCCGTAAGTAACCTGGAACACGTTGTATTATCGTGAGATATCCCGCGGTCGATACATGATACCGCGATTTGCATAACGAGATCTATGTGCAGAGAATTAACGCCGGAGGTTTCGCTCTCCTTGTCGCACCTCCGCGCGGCCGCCTCGCGCCCTCTCTCTCGCTCTCACGCGGCCGCTCGGCCACCTCGCGAAACGGGTGACATAAGTTCCCATCGCTCGATTAACCCGCGATTTCTCGCGATATCGTGCATCCGTCATCCTTCCTCTCTATCGTAACTCCTTGTTGCACCGTTTTATCATTATACAGTGCCCTGTTGCACCTACATAAATCAGGAAATCATCGAATCGCGTCCGCGCGCGGGCCTCTGCATTTAAATAATTGCAGTTCTATACGCGGTAGTAAAACACACGGATTGTGGAAATTTACACCGGTGGATATTCGCAACATCTAGCAGTGCCCGAATAAATCCGCGAGATTTGGATTATTCGGTAACTTCTCACAAGACGCAGAATTACAATCGCGTCCTAACCTCGGCTGTGGAAATTAAACCCGTAAACAAAGTTAATTACTTACCCTTGTTAATTGGTTTTTTTAGGCAATGTTTATGAAAAGGGGGAGGGCATGGGAATTTCTGAGTGAAAAAAAAAAATAAAATGCCCGTTTTGCATTGCGCCGTTTATTGTCGAAGGCTGAATGCCTCGCCATGCAAATTGGGGACAGGGACGTAATGGCATAGTCTAATCACCGCATCCTTAGCGGAATGAAAGCTGTTATGCTCCCTGTGTGTCGTAAAATGGAATGTTTACTACGTGGAAGGACCCTTTGTGATAACCGCGATGACTCGTGCAACGCATTCTGCGATCCCGCCCCCTTGCCCCGTGTCTGAAAAGCGCCCACCAGAAGAGGGGGACTCATTTGTCCTGCGAGAAAAGTAACCGAAAATAATAATAATAAAAAGGAGAAGAAGGAGCACCAGGCTCCTTGACTTTTCAGGTACCTCGAGATTGGTGTCCCCTGGGAGGAGAATTCCTCACATTTTCCTCCCGTTTCTTTATCAACGCTTTTTCCCGAGATTTGCCATTCTTATGAGACACATTGTCAGGTTGCTGACCAATTAGCAGGGGGTGTATTATTCAGGCAAATGATCCGCTCTGTCGCCGAGGAGATATTTTCTTAATATCTGGCACGGTCTTTATATTAAACTCGAGGAAAAAATTCAATTAGTAGATCGGACTATTGAAAGGTATGCTTCATACCAGGAGAGGAATTATCGCGTTAACGAGTTATCACTGCGGTCCCTCTAGGCGCGCATAGGCCGGCATAATACATAGAACCGCCGCAAGACATGGCGTTCCGTATAGGAGAGGTTTACCTATATTTATCCCGATAAAAATACCATCGCGCCTCCCGCATGACGGCCTCCTGGGCCGCCATTCCCGATTTAAACTTATACAAGCCGCCCGGAGGCGCTCCGCGGGATTTTCAGACCTACCGCGGGAGAACGAATCGTCGTCCCTCTTTTTACAACTAGATCTACCGGAGGAATTCTCATCTTTTCTTTTTTTCTTCTCTCTGGCGGACCACCTGACATCCGTCATTTTGACGGGTGTGGTTGTACCGGGGTTAAATGACGAGGCTTACAAGATGATCCGTCGAAAACTACCGCGCACGATTTGTACGACAAGATCTTAATGTACAGGTGGACGTCGAATTACCACCGTTAATTGTTGACTGGTCACAAGGGAATAGTAGCATTATTCGTAAACTTTTAACGCGATTTAGATTCTTGGAAAGTCTGCGGATTTTCGTGTTGCATCCGTGAATTGTAGTCGCAGTACCGAGGCGCATTGCGCAACGATGACGTTTAATGACGAGGAGGTTCCGTTTGACGTTAGTCCTGAAAACGGAATGACAACGACGACGCTACCGACGCTCGCAGTAATGAGGATAATGGTAATGACGGCAATCCTGACAGAAAGAAGGACTAAGGCGCATTCTTCGATCCAACGATTCCGGCAATCCTGATACTCTTGCATCACGCTCTGGAAAAAAGGAGAAAAAAAAAGGAAAAACAATCGTAATGGAAATTCATATCATCGGGTATTCATTTTTTTACTCTAACTTGTAACTTCATCCACTTTTCGTCATCGTGTATAGTATTGGATTGTAACCCAAACAGTCGTTTCAATTTCTTTCGTTGTATTCCTTAACGCGTAAAAGGTGTCTTTGTATCTGAAATAGGGAGGGATAGCCAACATTATTTCCTGCTAAAGTTTAATCATTTTCGAAGTAAAACACGGGATGAAAAGTTCCGGCATATTTCACGGACTTCTTTTTGCCCACCTTTCTTTCGGCAAATTTCGACAGCGTACAGGAGCGCGCGCACCACGTCCATTATTGTTCATTAATCAATTTACCCCGTCAATTTATGAGAAGAATGGCCGGGAGCGAAAATCAGGAGCAGCGGCCACCTGGAAAAGAAAATCTCATTGATTTTTTGGCCGGTCTTTCTCTCCTGGCGGGGTTTTTTAGGCGCCCTCGAGGCGGTCAACTTCCGAGGGAAATTAACGATCCGAGAACGCCTCGCTCGAACAGGTTGACTCTTGCGTAATTACCAGGTTAGGTTAGGTGAGGTTAGGTTAGATTAGATTAGGTTAGATAAAGTAAGCTGCGCGCGTCCGTAACGCGGGTGTCTTCTATTCCGTGAAATTCTGACATTCAAAAAGAAACGATTAAACACGGTTAATAATCGAAATAATAGAATAACACCGGGATAAATATTGATTCGATATAATTGCAGACATTTTTGTCTTGGCGGGATTATTCTTGCAGTGAGAGCAAAACTTTATCAGCAATGCTGTCCTTTGCTAAGTGTCTTTTTTTTTTTTTACCATGCAACCCGTTTTGCATATTTCCCCTTTTTCCTTTTACTCGGCTAACTGACAGGGCGAATTCGGCGCGTGTGACCCACGTCGTCGCGGTTGCGTAAGCGATTGACTGACAGCCGCCCGGGAGTAAACGCTTTCCTAGATGGCCGCGTCGGTCGTCAATCGGCCCGCATGCGCGGGAGACCACGCGGTCTCTCGGCTCGCCGCGAATTCGAGGGAATGAGGCGAGCCTCGCACGCGGGAATTAATCCGAATGACTTATACGGCATTCAGCGCTTTATATCATTTTTCGATAGATAATGCATTGCCGCTGGTAACTGGAACAATAACTGGATTACTTTTTGATCCAATTATTGATATTTTTAGGTTACACAGAACTCGAGCGGTGCCCTAGATACGCGCGCAGGAGTTGCATATACAGAAACGGCGGGATTTATAGAGTCGGAAAGTCGCGAGTTTGGAATTCGAATTCGGGACATTTTGGAAATCCGAGAGTATCACTGTCATCGCGCGCGCGGGTGCGAGAGGAAAGGAGAGAGAGAATGGGTATCGAAGAGTCGAGGGAGCTTCGGGATTATTTTTAGCCTCGCTCGCTGCTCGCCGTCGATTAATCCCGTCCTAAATCATCGACTTGGGCATGCCTAGACCGGATCGCGCCAGTCGATGCGCCGCCGATAAGCCGCGCCCCTAACGTACGAGCCGGAAAGATCCTCTTAATCATGAATGATAAACATGGCAACCTGCATCCAATCTTCGATTTCTCCTCTTTATTGCGATATACAATTATTATTTACAATACGTATTTAACAGTTTTAAAGAGCACGTAACGTAAGCCCGTCCATCCAGGAGAGTCGTATCTTTGCCGCTGCACGTAGGATCCATCTTGGGGTGAAAAGAGTCCCTCGCGTGGCGAAGATGCGTCCTGTCGATTCCACCAACCTGGTTGCACTTACCTTCTTCCCTCGCTGGTCCGCGCGCTTCTGCCGTGCCGCTGCGGGGTCGCTGCGATGCCAGCGCTGCAGCGCGGCAACGGCGCAGCAACGGCGCGACGTCTCTGCACGGCCGTTATGATGCCTCAGTAGCGCTGCAGCGCATCAGCGCAGCAACGCGCGACAGGACCGCTACACCGTCGCTACAGGACGATTATAACGTCCCTCCTGTTCCCGCCGACGCCTTTAGTCGGATAATGTAAAGCAGGATCACGGAATGGTACAGCGACCGAGAGGCAGGATTATTAATTTCGTCACACCGGCGGAGGGAACGCTCGCCTGAAACGTAACCCCGCCGAGGCGGGACCGCGACCTCCCGTAAAATCGATCATGACCGCTTCCGCCTCGACGTTGCCCAGAGCGGGTTAACGGAATGAATTGTTGCACGCCGAGAGGAATTATTAATATTTTTTTTTTATTAGGATTACAAGCGCTTCGCGTACATTTTTTATCTGGGATTTATTCCGGGATACGTTGGACGTTACTCCGCGGGGGTGTCAGGGTGGACCGTTTGGGGAGGAGTATTATTAATTTTACTATTTAGTGGCTTGTGCACTTTATGTCGATGTTTCAGTCATTTAGTCCGCGGCACGTTTAGTGGCGTCTTCGCCGAGTAACGGGCTGTCACCCGAGCGACGTTGGGCATTTATTTGAAATAGTTATACCTTGACGAGGCCCAGTTCGCGACTTCTTGTAACGACGGCCATGACCGCCTCTGGCTAGCCCAGGTGAGTTTTAGCGGAGTGGACTCCGGGGAAAGGGATTTTACATATTTCAAAATTTAATCAATCACACGGAAAGTAAGGGGAAAGGGAACGAGATCGTGAATTTTCCTCCGAAGTCTATGTTAATTCCTGACCTCTCCTCTTCCTGAATTAATCCGGCGATGGACGCAACTTTCAGACACCGCTCGAAACCCTTCCTTCTTATCCGCTTCCCAAGGGGGGAGTAAAAAGGGAATAAAATCGAACGCACGCGCCACTTGGGGGAGAAATCCAGCGCGGAGCATAAATTACGCCGGGCGGTATTTCCGGTCGTAAAAAAGCGACCGCGTCGTTAGGAAACGCCACCCCCGGGCCCGAAGGGGCTGGGAAAATAGAGAAATCGAAAAACGAGGGGCGGAAGTGGGCCCGGAAAAGGGAAAAAAGAGGAAGGAGGGGGGCGGTTCTAAACTGGAGACCGCGTGTTTACGAGGGGGCGACTCGGGGTGGAAAAGAAGCGCCGCCGACGCCGGGGAAGCCAGGGACCGTCGCGACGACCGGGACGGCGCGCGGGGATTGGCTAATTCCGGCGACGCACGTGCGTGCGACAGTCTTACGCAACCCCCGCACCGACCCTGCCCCGCTCTCGAGCCAAAAACGCGAATTGTTCGCGGGGGGGCGCATCCTCATTGGCCGATCCGAACGTTTCCCAGAAACCTCGCGGCGATAAATTCCCGAGGGGTTGGCCATTACTAATTTTAGTGCGCCCGAGTCCGCGAGATTTCCGAGACTTCCCGGATTTTAAGGACACTCGATATCCGCCATTTTTTCCCAACCTTGTCGGCTCGATTTCGACGAAATTGTTTATTGACGTTTTTTTTTTTTTTTTTTAATTACCTTCATCTGCGAATCTCAGGAATATTTTATCCTTATGATTTCTTTTTCATATCACGTTACGCAGGAAATGATCAAAGCATGGGATAATTAATAATCCGGTATGGTCGTACTAATACCGATTCCGAAAATGAAATATTCCGAGGGAGGAAAAATCCCGCTCTCGGTGCTCTATCAGCGTAATAAAAGGAGATGTCGATCCCTCTGGTAATTTCAATTTTTCCTCGGCACTGAAAACGAATCGGCCCTTTATGAATTTTTACAAATGGCTCGTCCGAGTGGAGTTATGTACATCAAGAGAGAGAGAGAGATTCGGCAGAAATGCGCGATAGACCCTTTTTTATTTTTTTTTCAGCCCCGGCGAATAAAGGTTTAGGATGAACCGGGATAATTTAACATGACTCGCGCGATTCGGCTGCAGTTTCCCCGACGTTCATTTCGGTTGATTTCACCAATTCGCCGTTATTTATGATTTTTCCGATGTCCAGTCGGCCGGGTGGTGGTTTTTACGCAATTCCGCTCATCTGTGCGTCGAGGGCCCTCTTCGCAGTAAATGACCAAATAAATGAAAACACGAGCGTATTACTGCAACGCGTGCTTTTCAGTCGCGTGTGATGTCCTTGCAGCGAGCCATTGCAAAAATGCCACCATAATTAATATCTGAAATAGAGCGATACCCTCGGGGAATTTAATGAGGGATTTTAATTCAAGTCGTTTAATGCCATCCCTTCCAATAATTAGTCATTACCGAGTATCCTGAAATGATTACCGGGTAGCGAATCGCTAGTAACGATAATACAAACATCTCTTCACCATCGCGGTACCTTCAATGTGAGGAATGAAAGAGAAGGAAGCATTCCCATTAATTGACATCGCTCGGAGGAATTATTATCGCTCTCTGGAAAATTGATAAAATGTCAATTCTTAAATGCAGCGGATTCGTTGTGACCGACAATCCGAATGTGCACTGAGCGCGTGCCGTTCGGGATCGCTCTCGGTACATCTAACTCCGCGTTTAGTCAGCCTAAGAAGAGGCCTTGTCCTGTTTAAGGCAATTAACGACTCAATCAGGATCCGGCCGATCGAGCCTTTATAAGGGCCGGCAGAGGGGCGAGTGACGCGCGGCCGGACTTCGCAATGTGCAGAATGCACTTGCTCGCCTCGCGGCGCAACTTATTAACGCCGGGACACGAACCCAATTAAGGACGGCGGGGGTGTCGGGATTCCTGCTTTACCGGGCCTATCGGCGCATCCGTGCACTCGCATTTTCTTCGCCCGGAGGGAAAGTAACGCTTGCGGGAGCGGTTTCTTGTTAACGCGCGGTTTCATTCCGACCTCCAGGCGTATTTAGGGTTATTGCGGGTAATTATATTATAAATACCTGATTATAACAGCGGCCCAGGTGTCGGGATTCCTTTCGAGTTGATCCGCCCTGTCGTGCATCCGTGTCGCTGCATATCCTCGAGGAATACCGCGTTTGCAAGAGTGGTTCCCTCTAATGCGCTTTTTACTTTCAGCGGTAAGGATACGTAGGATTATTGGGATTAATTCGAGACTTTTAAGGGAGATACTTGATGTACATTTCTCTTCCCATGAGGGAAATAATGGTTGGGAGGTTAGACCTTGGTTTTCACCTGAAAGCGAATGATAGCTTATCTTCAGGTAAAGGTGATAGAAAGGGACTCGATCGTTCGTGAAACTTTTCCTGGCATTAAATATGGAATTTGGTTCATTTATCAGGGCCAAGAAGGAAAGATACTTTTGTTCGAAATATTAAATCTCGTGAGTTTTATTTAATTACGGCCTCTAATTGAGGAATTCTTCCCCTTAGCCTCTGCGGCTCGCTTTTTGGGGAGGATGCCGGTAATTCCGGGAGTCGGCGCGACAACCCCGTCGGTAATGTCACTTTCGCGCATGAGTGGTCCACAGAATGCGGTGAAGGGAGGAAGAGGGACAGATCTGGTACGCGATGCGTGGCCAGAGACAAGTGACGTTAATGTGCAATAAATTAGCAGCCTCCCACGCGGCAATGGCCACGGAGCACGCATCGCATTAGATACGGTCTTATACGTCAGTAAGCGTCCTTATGAATGGGAGACGGGTGGGTGTCTCAAAGACCTGCAGGGCTTCCTGGAGGAATCAAAGTCAAAATTGTCACCCATCCTGGCCACCCCCGAATTAGACGATTCCCCCTTCCAATGGTCCCTACCTTCCAACCATGTAATTAACTCGTCTTACCTGGCACTGCGCATTTATATCGAAGATAAAATCTACACCTTTAAATAAATTCATTAAATTCATACACTTCCGATACGCATAGTTGTAACGAAGTTGTAAATTTGAAGAATTACAGCTGACTCTTTCCAGGAATAAAATTGAAATATATTCTGTTAACGGTGGGGTGGTTGATCAATTGAAAATTCTCTTTCCTCGTATGGCTCGGGACCGAGAGTGGAACTCTTATTTTTAGGTTCCAGGGGCCGGTAAAAGTCAGGGAAATTCGGAAAGTCTGTTTACCCTGCGCCCCTCCCCCGGAAGACGGTTTTGCGGGGCAGGGATTACGAGGGTTTGAGAAATGGAACACTGCTCGCAAAGAATAAAGGACCTCTTAAAGAAGCTCAGCCTCTCCTCTTCCCTTTATCCGGCGATCTTTTTTCCCGGAGTACGACCACACTTCAGGTCGCAGAAAGGAAACCCGATGGAGCCTCCTTTTCTTACCACATTCAATGTTTCCCTTTCGCTCAATAATTCGAGTCGTGAGAAGTCCAGAGAATGGAAGAATACGTATTCATACGCTTTCGAGTGTTTCCAAGTGGCCCGAAGTGCGGGAATTCCTGTTTCGGAGTTAACTAGAGACCCCTCGAGAAATTCGAGTTTCCACTTTTTATTTCTTTTTTTTTTCCCCTTTTTACCTCCAATTTCTTGATTTTTACATCCCCCCCGGTAATTCCGTAGAAACCTCGGACTTGCCGAAACACTGTACCGTGAAAAGTCAAGGGACTCATCATCCTGATTAATTTTCTGGATATATATTTATTACTATATATATGTTTATTACTGTCGGTACTTTACATATTCGTACAATCTACCGGAAGCTGATTACAATTTCAAAGGGTTATGGACGAACGCGAAAGTAAAATGCGTCCAGAAATGTCATCGGTGGTTGTTTCTCGTGTTGTCCCGCCCCATTGACAATAATAAAGGCCGGGGCGGTGTAAACCCTAAGCCACGTGGCCAATGTAGCAGAGATATACACGGGCTCGAAAATCAATCGGAGCTGATAGCGATCTCGTCTGAATCACCAGGACAGAGCTGGGACAGAGTTGGGGTCACAACTGGGGTCACAACTGGGGTCAGAACTGGAGGCAGAACTCTGGCCAGGGTCGGATGAGGGGGCTTATCGTGGGGTCGTGTTTGCCTCGTAAACCAGTGAACCACCCCTTAGCATCTCTACGACCCTACCCTCCGACCTCCCATAACCAAGGCCATGGTGGACACTTGGCGCGCGCACTCTACACCTTCTCTGCACGTACTTGGGGTCTCTCGAGTCTTTCCTACTCGTTTTCAAACGCGGGCAGAATTGGGTAATCTCGCGATTTTCGCTTCACCGACTACTATCATCCACGAGGGGTCCTTGATCGAATAATAAAAGAAAAATGGATAAATAACAAGACGAATGAAAATCATTATTAATAAAATGACCGCACTTGGAGCATAATGATAGAATTTGGGAGTCATGTTTTAGGGGGTTTTTAAGGTTAAAAAGAATGGAAATAGTGCAAGTATATGCATTGCAGCAATTCGCGAGGTAGAGGCTTCTCGATCAGCTGATCAGCTGTCCGAGTTGACAGTACGTGTTTCGGATGGAGCAATCACTCGGAGGGAATTTATTTACCGAGCCCGCGTTATCTTATCCGTCGAGATGTTTTTTTTTCTTCTTCCTTTTTCTTCGGAAGCATAGACATAATAAGCCACCGGGGTTCGATAAATTATCGCCTCGTAATAAGTATAACGGATTCAGGAGCTTGCTTCGATGGGGAAGCGATTAACAGCGAGTCGAAATAGACTTAACGAGCAATGCCGACGTTGGACGAAATTTCTGGACTGATTTTGTCATACAAGCATGAAAACGTGTAGAATATTATGATAATCATGCCTGCATAAATCGTGAGGAACAGTGGGAATAATCTTTCACCGTCGATAAATATCTAAAGTCGTGCTCAACGTTTAATGTTTCCACGTGGAAAATTGAAATTGAAAGAAATGTGAAATTTAACAGGATCGAGATTTCATTTCTTCCCATAAATGAGAATAGTGGTCGCGTTTCCACTTTTTCGGATTTTCATTGCTATCGCACAATGGGAGACATCGTGTGATTACGGTATCGTCTGCGAGCAATTACCAATTTCATAGCGCGCCTTTTGGACTCTCGTCAAGGAGGACGTAACGCTAATTGATAGCCCTAATCATCGCAGTCATAGGTCAAGTCACAGAGTATCACAACCATGGTGCCAATCAAAATACTGTGGATCCTCTCCAAGAGCCATACCTAACCTAACTCAACTTACTTAATTCCTCTTAAATCTAGTTTTTCCAAAAATGGAGTTAAAATAAACCAACGACGATCAATAAGGATTACAGTCTCTCGTGCATATCTTTACGAAGGAAGACGGGAACGAAATAAATTAACTGTTTATTGAAATACATGAACCCAAGGGCATAGCACTCTTACCGGTTACCAAGGGTCAAACATAAGACGCGTTTAAAGGGAAGAATATGCGATATATTACGTATATAAATGCATATACATTCGTACATAAGCGATTAACGTACACGCGTATGTACTTTATACCACTTATCCGTGTACCATGAGTATCGGTATCGGCATAAATATTAGTATCAGCTGGAAATTTAGTACCGGCCGATCCGCCGCGCGGCGCCTCCGGCGGGAAATCTCGCGGCCCTGGGGCGAGCGCTCTCGCCTTTCGTCACGGGGACCCGCTCACTTTTTCCGCCAATTAAGTCGGCTCTCGCCCCCGCGCATGCGCCGGACCCCCGAGAGAAACCTCGCCGCGAGATTATCGGCCGTTTACGGCGGACATCTATACGCGCGCCGCGAGACCCCGCGAGAAACCACTTCTGGTTTTCCCACGACCGGCCAGGTTCCCCTCCCCCGTCTCTCGCTCCTTTTGCTTCTCTTGCCCACGACTCGCCCCCTCTCTTTCCCCCGGCCCTTCCGCGATGCGGGCGCGAGAGAGACGGAGCACGCATTCTCCGTCGTGATACACCTTGTAAGCCTCGAACAGGCACGGACCCGCATAGGTGCCCCTGCCGAATCGCGACGCGATTCCCCTGGACCGGACGGCAGACCGCCAATGGGATCGCGCGCTCCAACGGAAACGACCGTAGGTGTCGGCAAGGGTGGAATAGGAAGTCGCAGTGTGGAGCTCGATGACGACTGGAGCCGACCTCCCGGCCAGAGGTTATATTATTTAGAGGTTAGATCACGTTTCTCTAGTTTTGTTTTGTTTTTTTGTTATTCCTTTATTGTAATATATGTGAATATATCTCTCCAAAATGTCGAACTATTATTCATATCGTTCGAGACCTCGGGTAAACACGCGTAATGGGAATCGTTGCGTTTTAACATTTTTAGGTTATACCGTACGAAATTCAGTGCGGTTTTCGTAATCGGTAAATCACGTTTATTGTTTAAGTATTCGCTGTTCGATATTTTAGACCGTTCCCTGGTATAATTTCGGAAAATATCCGGGAAACTGCGATCTCGGTAAACCTGGACGTTAAAGGCCCCCTTAAAAGTCAAGCCTTCGGGGCTATAATTTTAAGGAAAATGTCGATTATCTCATCTTTTGTAATGGCGCCGTTAAGGGAGAGTGAGATTCACTTTCTTGGGAGGAATCGGCCGTTTCGCCGTTTTATGTACTGTTAAAAGTTTCACATTCCGCGAGTGGCGCGAAGTTTTACGAGCCTCATGCCGGTGTCAAACCGGGGCAGATCTTTATACGGCTCTCGCTCGGAGTGTGGAATAATATTTAATGTTTTATCCGAGTCACGTTAACGCTCCTTTACCGCAGATTTGTATCCCCTAACGCGGAGATAAAACTTGCCAGGTATAAAACTCGATATTCCTTTCATCTCCGTATGTAACATCGGTCGTGTTTATATTTCCTTTTTACATTTAACGTGCAAGTTAACTAATGATCCAACATGTTACGATAAGATTCACTTTCTCGCGAGGAATTGGCTACTTTGCAGTTTTATTCGCCTCTGCAGGTGCGCGAGTTTTTCGCCTTGGGGGAGACGGCGATCACGTTCGGTAACCTAACCTAACATTTTTCCCTCACCTCCGTACTTATCTCGACCATACTTATACCCACTTATGTTTAATCCCCTCGCTTGTATAATCCCTCGAAATAGTATTGCCGAGTGGGGTCACGTGGTATTCATGATTCCATTATCCCGCACTTATGTCCACTGTGTTTACACGACGTTACGCCTAACCTCGAAAAAAATAATTTTCGCAACTTAGGAATCAATCGACCGACTAATTGAAGACGGGAAAAAAATCTTCACGTAGCGAAGGATTAAACTGACTTTACACGGCGTCATTGAGTATTAATTTTAGGTATGCACATTTTTGTAATACAATCTGAATCGCCAAAAAAAAGATGCCGATATCCTTGTATCCTGTAATGACGCCGTCGCGTGGTGGACTCGATATATATATTCGCTTTCGGCGATTCCGTTTTGAAGTTTTTTTTATGCGTCTACGCAGGTGCACACCTGTTCCCCGCCATGGCGGAGATCGCGTGTGTCCGGAGATATAGCCCGATATTTTTTCCTCGCCTCCGTACTTATGTCGGCCATCTTTTTATTTGGCCTTTTTCGCGCGTTAACTGCCCTCGCCACGGTCGGCGCTCGCGCATGCGTACTCGCCCTGCGTGTTCGTATCACGTCGTGAAATATACCCGGCTCTTTAATGGTTATCACCGTAATAAGTTTCGAAGCCCGTGCGACTTTTTAATGCACAATTACCGCACCAAGAAAGTAAACTCCCCCGCGCGGTGTCCGCAAGGTGCGCGAGTTTCCTGATCTTGCTCGATCTCTGTTAAGAGCGCGGGAAATATGAACGCGTCTCCTATTTGCATTACATAAATCCGAGTGTATGGAAATTAGCGGGGGTAATTTCCATTTACCACGGAACGACGATAATTTGGATAACCTTAATGAGCCCAGGTATAAAAATCAGTGATCACTTCCGTTTCGTTTGATTTCTGTAAATTTTTATCGCGAGGTGGTTGGAACACTACCCTCATAAAAATCCATGGAACATATATACATACATTTTTGCACACCTCATAACTGAAGTATCACATAGAAAAAAAAAAAAAAAAAAAAAAAACGTCAAATGAAGGAATTACAAATTAGGAAATGTATTAAGTACACGTAACGTGAATTTTTTTTTCCCTTTCTCTGTGTACTTCATATGTGCATCTCCCATCGCGACAGGATTTTAGACTTTCTTAGTACTTAGAGCTGGCAAGATCTTTCGAAAATCGGCGGAACTTCTCGGTGTCGCTTGCAGGCCTCAGTGCAGTGGCACCTCCGTAAGAGCACACATCCCAGCATCCGCATCGCAGCCACGGTTGCGGGATGTAGAACCAAAATGCGCCGCGGAGAACGAGAGAGAGCGAGATAGAGAGATACAGAGAGAGAGAGAGAGGGACGCCTTGACAAATTCACACGTACGCGCGATTCAGACACACACGCGGTCGGCACATACCGCGCGGTACATACTTGCATGTGCCCACATGGGCGCGTATATATATAAGTATATATATGTATATATCCGCACGTATGTACTGACATATGTACGCATAGGTACACGTGCGCCTATGTAAGAGTGAGAGAGAGGGACCCGTACATAAGATCTATATATAGACTCCAAGGGGGCTAGCATGACTCTCTGGCATTGATCGCCCTGCCACCCCATGAGCAACCCCTAATAACACCCTCTTCCCCGTGCCCCCGCCGGGCCACCCCATGTGCACCCTACCGAGGAGCGCCCACCCCCTCACCAACTGCGCCCTTCGCTAACCCAATCTGAGACCCCTGCAGCCAGGGGTGCTCAGCCCCGGCCCAGCTGGCCGGTCAGCTGATCCGCCCGCGGCAGTGTTGCCACCGTCGCGTTCCAGAGGGTAGGAGAAATCATCGAAAAATCGGAGTAGAAACTAGGGTTACCGCCACCATTGTGATAATGGTGGAACTTGAATCTAATATCGCGGATATAGAGGGGTATTTGAAATATTCATATAATCGGATCTGCAGGATAAGCATCTTATCGTATTACGAAAATAAGATTTATTCCTTGGTACAAAATATTTACATAAACAACATAAGAAGCAAATCTTTAATACGAAGTTATGCATATAAACTTTATTACCGTGAGGGGTAAGGGCCCCGGAATTCGGACCTAGGATCAGGAAATATTTCAGGAATAAAACGAAGTTGAATACGTTAGAAGTTGGCGTAGAGTAGTAATAATCACATTAATGGTAGTACATCTACTCCGATCGGAGCTGTAATGGCAACCCTGGCCGGCGGTCCGCCGCGGACTGCGGGACCCATGGGTAGCGCACCGAGCACGTGACGCGCGCCCGCCGACTGGCCGACCAATCAGCGGCCCGTATTCCTGCGCACCGGGCGGATCGGCCACCCGATTGGTCGCCGCATCGCGCGGCCCGCATCGCGAGGCTATATAAGCTCGACGGGGCGCCGTTTAATGGCACACGCGGCCGGCACGGCCGACATGCCTGACACGGCCGCAACCCTTGTCGGGGGATGAAATTTTCGCTTGACTGCGGGTTTTTCGAGCGCTCGTGGTCGAGGTGGCGCGGCAACACACGTGTATCCCTGTCATCGCGGTAAGTTGATAAGAACGGGCGAAGGTACTCCGAGGAATGAACTCTGGTTTTACTGCTTCGCTCCATTCAACCGCGCAGTCGGGTTTTTAAACGCCGTGATTAGGTTATGTTAAGCGTGGGCGGCGCCACGCCGAACACGTGTCTCGCCTGTCAGCGCGAGACACGCCGATGACGCGAGCTGTCACTGAGTTTCTCTTAATCTCGGGAACGAATACAGGGGTGCATGTGCATCTGTATTCAATAAGTCTACTGGGTTGCCTCGCGAGGTCCTGCAAAATTTGTGGGGTTAATATAAGATGTCTTTGAAAATGAAAATTTAATATCCGGCGGTAATGTATTTTCCTTCTTCGCTCGCGAGGTTTTCCCGATTTTTTGACAGATTCCGCGTCGCTTATCGTAGGCGCTTAATTGGTAGGAAAACGAGACGGCGTGTTTCCCGAGTAGTTTTCGATTTCCACTTGATATGTTAATGGCACTATTGCTGTAGCATCATATATTATGTTTCCATGCGATGTGGAATCGGGGCGCCAATCGAGACGAGCTCTCTATTACCGGCTCGCGCACGCTCGTTATTAATCACCGTTGCACTTCCCTCTTAATGATCTCCCTGCTACCTCTCTTTCCGTCCATGTGTCCGTGTAAACGACGTGCCCGTGTACACAGTCTCGGTTTCAGTAATCCCGACGGCATAATGTCAGACATCCACCCAGGGGAGGAAAAAAAGGAAAGGGAACCGCGAGGGGGAAGGGAAACATGACACCTCAAACTACGCCCGGATAAATCCCGAGATATCTCGGGAAGTATCGACGCGACGAAGAAACCGCTCGGACAAATGTTGCTCGGCACCACGAGACGGCCGACTTTTCCCTTTACGATTTTGCCCTAAAACCAACATTGCAGATGTGACGAGAGAAAGTCGAGCCGCGCGTGCCCGATTTCAAGTACCGGCTCGCCGCGGCCTTTCGCGGCACCTATGACCTCCACCTGTAAAAAAGAAAATCGTAAATCATCCCGGCAAAAATTATCGCTTATTTTCCCATGTTCTCGTTTTTATGTATTTGTTGAAGCCCTCGACGGCGAATTTATCGACCACTCGCTTCTTTTCCATTTTATTTCCTTTTTTTTCCTGGCTTGTAATGTATGCATCTGGGCCGGCGAAAATTTCCACTTTTCTTATTACGAAACCGATTTTTTGTCGGGGAAATATTGAAACCTCGGCTCGATTTGCGTTGTTCGTAAATCTTCTTTTCTGCGTCTCCAAAGCCCCGGCCTATCTGGTTAATCCGGTCTTAAGAGTGATATCTCGATCGGTACCGATAATCGATTATTCGTATTACGTTTTGTCGCCAAGTGGGTCACATAATTTGTCGATTGTAATGCAACCTGTTGAGAGGCTTCTAACGTTATTTTCATGGGTTATAATTGGCATTTTTACAGTCGTACAATTGAAAGAATTTCCTCTCGAGTATTTAAAAATTCAAGTTTTTGTCATTTTTTTTCGACACCCTTGGCCTGGAGGGTTAAATCATTTTGAATACGTTAATATGTTGTTGTACTCGGTATAATAAGCGTGCATGGTAACACTTTGACACACACTTTGTACACTGAACACAGCACCCTAACATGACCGATCGGTCTGTGGTCTGACAGATCGTTACCTGTCCCCAGGAGGCACACACCTTACTTCGGCCAACCGGACTACAGGTTCTACGAGCTGAACAAGAGGTTACAGCAGCGTACGGAGGTGAGTACTCTGCCACAATGTTCTATTACTAACACCTGTACCCTAAGAAAGAAAAAAAAAAATCCTTGAACTAAAGAAACGGTTCCAAAGAAATATTCAAAGAATAATTATTCAACTGATATAAACTTGAATAAATCGTACGCAACGTTTCTCCGGAATTGTAACAATTGGTTTGAGTTTATTTGAATTGTGAACCTATTTCTTCGGTTCAATGGAATTACATTTATCGGTGCATAATCGACAACTATTTACATTAGAATCGTGGAAGCCTAAATAAATCGTGCACGTGTCTTTGCGATGATTCCAATACCTCGATACGAGAAGGTGGAAAATTGATGATTTTTTAATCAATGGGAAAATGAGAACTAAAATTGTTAGAAATTAATTTCTTAACGTATTTTGATAGTCCCTCTTAGGAATGTTCTTAAATAGTCCATTTGCATCCACTTTGCTATTGGTTTGAAAAGGATCGAATTTTTGTCCTGAGTGATAAAGTAGTTTAAAAACGGAACAGGCGTTGTTACTGTGGATATTATTTTTTTACTCCGTTTAGATGAGTTGATTAAAAAATTATCGGCAATTCAAGGGTCACCTGGAGTTGTTGTACACCTCCGTATTAAACTCGGCGCATATTATGAAATTATCTGGCCCATATATCGACCATATCTCGCCATTACGATGGCGGCCACTTCGAAGAGATTCTCGATAGCCGATAAGATATCAGGATACAACGTTGTTCGCACACACAAGACGTTGTTGCGATTTCAAGCCTTTCGTAGATCCTCGAGGCGGTTTCAATGCCTTCTCCCGAGTATGCCTCTTTAAGCATCGAATTAATTTCACAGACCGAGTCCACTTAATATCATCGATAAATTTGTTTAGCAACTATTTAGCATACTTGGATTATTTCCGACTGACTTATCAATTTTTTTAGGGATTTAGTCTTCTTCCTCTAGTGACGATTAATATCGATCCGTTGTTTTTATCCTCAAGGGAAAGTGTGTTAACGTGGAGTAAAGGGACAGAAGCGACGAAGAGATGGAAAATAATGCAGGAATTAGTGCGAACTAATGCACGGCTAATTCACTTTCGTTGGCTCGTTAATTTCCGCCCGGGTGGTAATTTCCCCTCCCACGTATAAACCTCTGGGCGTTTCGAATTAATCTTTCCGGTATCGACACGCGAATCGTACCGTTGATGCATCGATTATACATAGATTCGGTACATTTATTCTGCCAGGAACACAGGGAAAAAAAAAAAAAAAAGAATTAGTTAAACCAGCAGAACAAACTTCTCCGCATCTCCGAAAATATCCTCTTATTCTCTCCCATTTGTTCTTCCGATTTTTCTTGAGCATCTCTTCTTGGAGGGGGAAAATACGGTGGAGGCGCCGAGGAGGGCATCCGTGACATTTGAAATGACAGATCCGATGAGACGGGAAAAGTGAAGAGATGTAAAATACGATGGAAGTTAGGGCCCTCTAATGCGCAGCTAATGCGCTTTCCTTGGCTCGTTAATCTCCGCCCGGGCGGCAGTTTACACGCCCACGTAAACGGACGGGCGCCTCGAATTAATGTCTCTACTATATCGACACTTATCACGTATTTCGCTATCGATCTTCCCTCGAGCACACACCGAATTATTAAATCGAATCTAATAGGTCCTTCGGTAAACCAAACGCGACGGTTAAGCTAAATTTCCATCTTCTTTTGGAGATCCAATGAGTCTCTTTAATTTGCGAGGGTGCGCTTCCGACGACGTAATCAGGATTTTCTGCTTAGAGAATATATATATATATTTTTTTTTTAGATCCGAGCGCATTTGTTTGTTTGTGCTTTTTCGCTAATTAGGGAACTGTGAAACGAGGGGGAGGGCAAAAAAGGGAAAACGAGAGAGACGTCGGTGCGCGGCAAGTGCGCTTTCCTTAGCTCGTTAATCTCCGCCCGGGCGGCAGTTTACGCGCCCACGTAAACGGGCGGGCGCCTCGAATTAATGTTTTCACTATCGACACTGGCATCGCGCCTCCCGCGATCGATCCATCGATCCATCGATCCCTCTATCTGCTCCGCACGCGAGATCGAACCTCGCCGATAGGCCACGATTATCGCCCCACATATCGCCGTACAATTTAATGCCGTGCCTCCGATGTCGCAAATCCCGCGATTGTTAAGAAAATCACCGGAAATATTACGGAGACCCGCGGTACTCCAAATCGTAGAGTCTACTTTGATTTAGGAATACAACGTGTACAGAGCTGTACTAAAATTAAGAATATCACACGCCGATTGTTATTACCACGCGGTAATTCAATATCAGGGAACAAGTTTCGAGCTTTGTAATTTCAGTTGGTCGTTTTCGAACCAGTCTTTCAAAATTTATCTTTCTCAACCAAGTAGAATAATTGTCTCATTTTTAAACTAATATATATTTATCCCTCCCTTTTCCTTGATATACGAATTAAAGAGAATGTGACAATATATATATGTGCCCATAATTATGAAAGTGGTCTAAGTCATATATTTTTTGTTTCGAAATTACATTGAATTAATTTCGTTTGAAATGATATGGCGTGAAATAACTGATAAACTCATTTTTTTTTTTTTTAATTTTGACTTAGACCACTTTCATAATTATGGGCACATATCGCCAACCACCTAAGAAATGAAATCCTAAGTGAAAAACACTTTCGGTGCCTCTTTGAAAGCCCTGTACACGTCTCGACTCTTCCATTTCTACCCTGGTTATGCATTTTCATTCGATTTATTTTTTCAATGAGGGAAAGAAAAAAGAAAAGGAAAACGTGGAGGAATTCCGCGGCAGCGCGTAAAATCGAAATTTGGAGCGGCTCTCGCCGAGGAGAGAAACAGGTTGCCGGCGCACTTCGGTAACTTCGCCGAGGTGAAAATTTATGGCCCCCTGTACTCTCTCGGCATGCCTATATCTGGGCTGCACAATTACTGTCTACTCTAGACACGCTCCCGGGACACGCCACGGGAGATGCAGGTCCCTCCAAGATAGCTCGACACGCAGAAATTACCGCGGGGGCTTCCGTTAAATCCGCGATTTCCCGGATAACGAGACGGCGCGAGGCAACCTTCCAAATTTTCCCGCCCTGGCCGGGCCGAGGGCTCGTTAATCACTCGGTACATTTTCCTTTTTCTCCCCTCCTCCCCCCGTTTCTTCCTTTTCTCGTCACTTAACTCCGTATCATTCCGCTCATTAGCGTAAATCATCCGCGTTATTTCGATGACCTACGTGTTCCCGTCGTTCCCACGATTATGGCGATTAGTTCCTCGACTTGGACTGCCCTTCCATTAGTTTCGGGCTCGCTTTACCCCGAGAGAAAAATCCACATCCTGGGACATTTTCCAGTTTCCTTTAGTCAGTCTTTATTCTATATAGGATTACCTGCCGTAGACATACCTTCGCTCCGGTTAACTTTTAATTATCTAATTCGCCTACCTACACGTGCAGCCTCTAAAATGTCAAATTTGTAGTACTTTTAACGGCGTGTCATAATTAAGTTAATACAGAGTACGGAGAGATCGTAATGACGAAGGGGTTGAATCCTCGACTTGGCCCGCGAGACTTAGACGTCAGTCTGTAAGACGTAAAATGGAATACCTAACAGCGGTAGAATGAAATTTTCCTGAAAATCGGGATAACTTGATAATGCATCGGGAAATGATATCTCCACGTTTCTCGAAAAGCGGAGAAACCACGGGGAAAATATAAATTCGATAACGAGCCCCCGCTTACGCGTTCTAACCCCCTCACGCTGCAATTGCAGCTGCAATTGCAGCGGAAAAAGCACTCTTAGGGCGCACACCTGGCGTTGTAAACGTAACTCGGTGCAACTCTTCCCGTAATTCTAGAAAAGCGTTACGATCCTCCGGCTAGGAATAAGAACGGCCGAGGGATATAAAGCAATTTACGCGCGGTTGAAGCGCACTTGCATACAGAGTTGCACTCTCTGTCGTTGCATTTCGACGGAGCTCGGGAACCAGTTTGGTCGTTGTTCCGATCGCGGTGAAGATAAATGAATCGGGACTTTCTGTTCCCTTTTCCCGACGGGGGAGAGGGGAGAAAAGGAAAAGGACGCCCAGTCGAGATAAATGGACCGGCGTTTTTCCATTTCGGTTGTTATATTTTTTTTTTATTTTTTTTTTTAACGAGAAGAACCCAAGAAAATCGGGAAAAGGAAATATGCAACAACCTCCGTGGGTCAGGTGGTCGTCGACTGTAGGTGCAAGTGGTTGCTTTTGCGGTTTCCGACAGTCCCGGACACGTTCTATGAAATCGCGGATTTACACCTAGAGGCTGCCGAGATAACGCTTATCGGCTGAAATTTTATCCGCGATCGATACGGGGAATGTCGAGATTAAATATCCGCCCGATTGTTGCGCGGCTTCAATTTAGGCGTGTTTCATTTTCCCGGCTTACAGTGGCCGAGAAAATTCACTTTCCGGCCGAGATTAATTAAGCCCGGTAATTTAAGGGTTTCTTAAGGACGTTTACGGAAAGATTGATCTTGGAGGAATCGTCAGTGTTATGGTGCAATGAACGTTGATATCAATAGGGTGTTTTAAAAAGAATTTTTTATCCACGGAAATGGTCCGAAGGATTACAAATATCAGTGAAAGTTGTATCGCATTTTGCATAAAATGTTGTATTGAATTCTAAAAATGTAGGGCTTCGCGGAAAGAATGATTAACGATAGTAGCCAGTAAAGATCTTATTAGATCGAGGGATATCTTTTTTTTCTCCCCAGATAGTGATTTTTTTTCCTTCGGGGAAATATGCAAGGTAGGCCGGTCGTTGTCATTAATCCGGGGTTGAGGGAATGGAAAATGGATTCTTGGTTAATTGATCGGAAGTGTAAGACTGAGGATGAAAAACGACGCGGAGGATGTAGTTGTCAGCAGTAGTATTAATGACCGTTCATTTATCATTCCGATGTTTTTATCCCCTTCTTCTTGAATTGCTGAACAGCAACTTGGGACTAGTTAAGCGTTCGACACCTTTCTTCCTTTCGCGGCGACCTCCAAAGTCCAGATAAACCGATAACAGCGATTAAGTGGAGCGGTTTCTCGGTTGATTTCTGAGAAACAAAAAGGCGCCGTCGCTGGCATAGTTGTTGACGACAGTATCGATGGCCTCGTTCCACATCCAGGGATCGACGTTCGACGCTTTCTGACAAACCCTTCGTCCGAAAGCCGACACGTTCTGGCTCCGACCTCCGACCCTTCCTTTGGTCGCCCTTTACCTCGCTATCCTCCATTTCCTCCCTTTTCGTTCCTTCTCTTCCCTTTTTCCTCCCTTTTCCCTCCCTTTTCCTCCCTTTTTCCTCCCTTTGGCTTACCCTCGACAAATCGATCCCCGACGCGCTCCGGCGAGTTCCCTCCTTTTCCTCGCGCGACTCCTTAACAATATCCTGCTCCTCTTCTTTTCCCGATTCCGATGATTTTGACCCTTGATTTTCCCGGTTCGAGATACATTAATTCTCGAGCTGCGGCAATAGCCCACTCGTAACCGGTTATCAGTGAATTATCATAGCGATAAGCTATTAAATTTCATTTTATCCCCGGACCAACGACCGGTAGTTCGCTCGGGTATTATGAATAGGCTGGGGGTCGGGGAAAAAAATCGCCGAGAAAAAAGGATGAATAATAGGTACTTAAGACATTGTGATTTCAGCGTCTCGTTAATTAATTGACCGATTTCCCGCCTCTTCGAGTTGTTCCAGTCGGGGTATATCGGTGGACTCGTGTTTCTATACGCGCTCGTGGCTTGTCGTGGAACAATCCCACTACCGACCCTCGACTTTATACTCGGCCGACTATAGTTTAGGAGCCGTAGGTTGGGTGTAGGTGGGCGTAGGTGGCCCCTCGGTAACTCCGAGAGGAGTTTTAGACCTCGAAAGAGTCTAGCCGGCCATGAGAGAGCAAGAGCAAAGCGAAGGGAAAGACGACCACGATGAAGAAGCCTCCAACAGGGACGAACCTTCCCGATCCCTGGTCCGGGTGCCTTCAGGGTATCTCAGGATTTCATCGATTTTATCCCTCGAAGGACTCTCTTCGTCCTAATTTGTCATCCTACAACTATCCTCGCTAAAAGGACTCTTCAAGAATCATCGTACAAGCTTTCTACAATTTATTGGAATTTTTCTTAACGCAGTTGCGGTGTCGAGTTCACTTTCTTTCCAACGATCCTAATGAAAAAAGGAAAAAAACGCTCCTTTTTTTTTCTTATGTACCTGCAAAATCATTGAAATTAAATTTGCTCGTTTGTTTATCATCTTATAAGACTCGGGGAATTTTATCCTTAATCCGTTTAATCGTCGGTTCGATGATAGATCGCGAGCCGCA
This sequence comes from Orussus abietinus, assembly GCF_000612105.2. Classification (NCBI taxonomy): domain Eukaryota; kingdom Metazoa; phylum Arthropoda; class Insecta; order Hymenoptera; family Orussidae; genus Orussus; species Orussus abietinus. The sequence goes on along the minus strand of NW_019394240.1, from coordinate 47,232 downwards.
TTATTTAGTACCTGCAAAATCATTGAAATTAAATTTGCTCGTTTGTTTATCATCTTATAAGACTCGGGGAATTTTATCCTTAATCCGTTTAATCGTCGGCTCGATGATAGATCGCGAATCGCCGTCGTGCCATTATTTAGCGCCACTTCATTCCGCAGGAAGTACCCTCATCGCTACTATAAATCATAGTGAATTTAGGCGCGATTATTTTTATCACCGTTTCGAGCATTTTTATTATCTCCAGCTCTCGCGGGAGCTGAAATGCTGTAAACTCCCGAACATTATTGCTCTCCGTGTTTCCGCGGTATTGAAGCATCCAGCTTTATCACTTCCCGTGCCAAGAAGCACCCGTTATCTCGGATGGACGTTTTCGGCCTCCTGTCTTCGGGGGCCAAGTAATTCGTCGAACGCAATTGCACTTCTGGAAAGGAAATATTAAAATATTAAAAAAAACTTTCGATCCGTCCCTCTAATAGATCCATCTTATTCCACGCGAGAGCCTCGAATAATTTTGCACTTTTTTTTTTTTTTTTTTAATAATTTACCGAAATTGTTTCACTGGAAATAATGCGTCGCTCTTGTGGACATTTACTAAGGACTTATACCGAGATATGGGTACTTCTTATTTTGAGGCACACGGGCACTTGTCGTTGAAGAAAAAATTCTATCATACCGGGATACCGGGAATCCGTATTCGCTCCAGAAGTTCCGAGAGGAGCACAATCCTAGAAAATAATAATAAACGATCGATCCATCTCTCGGTGGAGCCAGAGACCGTCTCTACATGCTTTCTCCGGACTTTCTCGTCGATCTCGAGAGCGCCTTCCTTTCCTGTCGGGTCCAGGGCCGTGTCGTGGGGATACCACTCGAGGGCACCTAGAACATCTATAAGTGTAGATAAAAAATTGGAAATCGTTCGATCGACCGCATTCGGTTAGTTTAAAAAAATCCCCCGATATCGGGTGGTGACTTAACATCGGTTTGCCTATTTTTTTTTTTTTTTTCCCGGTGCACCGCGAGTTTTACTAATCCGAGATTAACCTATAGTTAAGAAATTGGAACAGCTGGGCCTTAAGGTCTCAGTTCCTCGAGTCTCTTTCAGATGTCTACGTTTCAAAAGGATAGAAACCAATTTCAAGGTTTAAAGTCGGAAGGAGGAGGATAGGAAATCCAGAGGAGCCACGAATGGCCTAGGAATATCCTAGGAGATATGGCGAGTCCTTCCTTAAGGCGGATATATGTATATATATATATGCATTTCTTTTTTCTTGCATAAAGAGCGAGAAGGGTGCGCCAGGGGTGCGCGAGTTTCCCAGGGAATTTCGGGAAAGGTATCGCTTTTTTCTCTCTCTCTCTCTCTCCCTTCCCTTCCTGCATCGCCGAGGCGAGAAATCTTTTCGCCCCGAGACTGAGATGGGAACCTCTTTCGAAATGAATTCCCTCCGTCTGCGCTAGCCGGCTACCCTCCGGGATCTCCTCCGAAGTCCCCGCCATTTTTCTTTTTTTTTTTCGCCTATCTCTTTCGGTGCAAAACTCTTCTCGCTCTTTCGCTCCCATTCGCTCCCCAGGACTCGCAGGTGTAACGAGAGGAGGAATTTCGAGAATTTTTTTAACCCCTGCCCGGAAGAAACTTCCCGCGTTTTGAGACATTGACTCATCCGCTGTTACGTTATGATTTTTAATTTTTTTTTTTCCCTTCATTTTCCTATGTTCCATCCTCCAAAGTTGTCGACGCTTCTTAGGGCATTTCTCTCTTCTCTTTTTTTCTGCGCATTTTTTTTTCTTCTTCTTTTTTTCGGTAGGGGAAAACCTCGCTCTGGGTTTCCTCTCTTTCCCTTTCTTTCTCGCTTTTCTTCCCCGAGGCTCGACGGAGGAACGGCGAGGAAACAAACGTCAAACATTTCTCGAATTTTCTGGCAGATTTTACATGCGAGGGGCACTGACTCGTTCCCGGTTTATACATTAATTTGGAATTTTGCTAAATAAAAGGAAATCGAGACGGACGTCATGCAGGATGCGTGGAAATCCCGCAACGTGTTCGCCCTGACTTTTCGTTATGTTTGTGCGAATTTCCGGACTGCATCAACGAGTACACATTTAAATCAGGGGCGCGGTCCATTGTTTTTATTTTTTAATTTCTTTTACGCGTTAATATAAAATTATTAAATCAATGTTTCCCGAAATTATTTATTTTTGCTTTTTCACTTCACCCCCTGCGGTTATTTATCGGGGGCTTAACGGTGCAGGTTTTGTTATCCTCCTTTTTCGGGCTTTTTGATTGGCACCCGCCACGATGACGTCACGACGAAATTTTGGCCCCCCATTGATCGTGGCTGCGGTTTCCCTGGTTTTCGCGTTTGTGCTATTTACATGTAGCCTTCCTTCCCGCCGGCGAAACTCTTCCGGATAAAAATGTATAGTACCAGGAACACGAAAGAATGAAAATTAACAAAACTCCTACTTTTTTTTTTCTTTTCGGCATACGAGAACCGGCGAAAGTTCATAAGATTGGTACTATTATTGGAACGTGTAAACCAATAAAAATCCCCATGCAAATTTACATACGGGATCATTGGTTACTTTGATGCCACGATAAATTCCAGTAAAATTACATTGTCTCTGTAATTAGGGGTATTTGTACATCTTCTAATTTCTAATTCTTCCTGTTACATTTTTCTACGTGAAAGTTAAGTTACGAAGTGTGTATAAAATGTATGTGAATTTTTTGTCAGTTCACGTACTTAGTCTTATTCTCCACTCGCGGTCGCATTTCCCCTGGTCCGTCCGGCAGCCAATCAGGTGCCCGCATCGCGAGTCGCGGCGAGTCGGCCGCCAACCCGCATGCTCGCTGATTGGCGGGCGCTCTGATGACGTCACGGGGACCTCGCGCGGTGATTGGCCGGCGCGGCCGGAGCGACGGGCGGCGTGTTCGGCCGGTGTTTACACCAAGCGCTCCTCGCCCGAGGTAAAACTCGACGGCAAGTTGAGAACCGCCATGGGAGCCTGGGTAATAAAATGAGGGCCCCTGCCCTCCCCTGGGGGTGGGGCCCCCTCGATAACCCATATTGTACCCCCCAGCCCCCTCGCGCCCCTCTCGCCGCCGCCCCTGGCCGTATATACTCGCGGCGGCCGGGCGAGTTTTGTCCGGCGTCGCCGCGCCAGAGGGAAATCCTTCCCTTTGAACCTGAGCCCGCGGGCCGCGGCCGAAATTCCCCAAAAATGGTGGGCACGGGCCCTAGGATTTTCCCGAATTTTCGGTATATCGCCCGCCGACCTCCGGGCCCTCCTTATCGGCCTTTCCGATTTTCGCGGGAAAACCCAGAGGTGGAGCGCGCCGACAATACTTTTACCGCGCCGTATATACGCGATCATATACCACCCCTAGTCTCCCTCCTCCTCCCTCCCCCCCTTGACAACAGTAGGGTGGTACAGTCGAGGCGGAAAGGCACGTACCTGCCGGCGGTACACTCGACTCTGAAAGTTTTCCGTCTCATCTCCTGCTCTGCCACTCGGCAAGAAAAGATTAGGGGTATTAGGCTTTACTCTGATCGCACTCGAACGTGTTTTGAGCCTGAAATTGCCACTGGCGGCTCGTCGCAGCTCGCAGGTGCAAACGTGGGATATATGTTTAAAAGTTTCTCCAGTTTGGTACCACTGGTCGACCGAAGGAGATTAAATGCGCGTTAGAGCGGTGTATCGAGTAATGGTTGTAATTTCGCCAATATGATTTGATCTCTTGATTCTAGTTCTACATATGTAAAAGGTATGACGTGAAAGTCGAAAATAATGTAATTATATGAAATACTTGATATTAAACGACAAATGCAATTTTACTCCACTGATACTCCAGGAATAAACTATAATCAAATTGATTGAAGAAGAAACGTTAACTGCAACTTATGTAGTATGAAATAGGAGATATCGTTTATCTAAATAGCCTCGATTTGACTTGCCACCCTTTGAATGATTTTCTGCGATGGTCCCTGTAAATTGGTTACATGTGTTATTAAACCGTCCAGCTTGTACATATTCGATGAAGAATAAATTTATAAAGTTTCATTTAACCAGCGCCATTCGGTTTTGGCCGCTAATGTACAAAGGCTAAACTCAGTGGTCTCCTGCTACGTGAAATGTTTAATTAATTATTTCCTTGGTCAACAAATATCTGTATAAAGTTCTTTGGTGGAGTAATTCAAGCCTCGTTTGCATTGTTATAAAAGTTCCAGGCCTTCGTCCGTGGATTTTTCACCTGCATAGAAAAATTATTCCCATTTCGTTGCGATTCAAGATGGCGGCCTCCGTCGACGTTTAACCTCCGCGGCGGAGGACTGAAAAATGGATGATCTGTGAGGAGCCGACAATTACTATGCAAACCACAGGGCGTAATTCTCTTCCGGAAAAATGTCAGTTTTTCCAGCGTAACCGTCGGAAAATCGGTTTTGCGTTAATACATGACTGCTAGCTTACATCAGCGAATTCGAATCGCTGCGTGATATGTGAAGTACGCCTCTCGGTATTTACGACGGGAGTTCGCGCCGATCGATAACATCTCCGAATCGAACAAATTTTCCGATATATTAATACCTTTGCCGCGTTCAAATGACGCAGCGAATTTCCCGTGTGCGTCGCTGACGGGATTTTTCGCGGATTTGAATCCCAAGAGCGAGTCCATCCGCGTTGCATAGAGACGCGTACAACGCGCCTCCCCTTCGTTTTTTCTTTTTTCCTCTCTCTCCCTCTCTCTCTCTCTCTTCGGCTTTCTTTCGCTCTCTTTTCTCCGCGGGCGCGATTCTTCCCTTTCTAATTAGACTCGTCAATGGCGTCGTCCTGTACTTCCTATTTCCCACGCGCTCGCTCTCGATTGCTCTCGATTCTCGAAGCGGTCGTCTCGAGTGGCCGCCATCTTGATTTTCCTCGACTTTTTTGGCGCCACCCTCGAATCTTCTCCCTCGCACAATCCAAACCGCGTTCGCTTTGAATTTCGCCTCTTTCTCCTCCCTTTGTCTTACAGGAGCACTCTGACATTAAATTATCAACTTTTTCTTCTAGCCATCGGCATCTCTATCGAGATCCGCCATTTTTCGGTTGCGTATTCCTGCAAAGGGGCGACTCGTATCCCGTGTAAAACGTATCAATGAAAGTATCGTCTAATTCTTCTCTTACAAATAATAGATCCTTTACCGTAAGATCGTTGCACCCGCCTTTTCGCCGTTCAGAGTAAATATATGGTCTTCTACGGAAAGATGGCCGCCATCTTGAGATTCCTCGACCCTTTCGGCGCGTCCCTTCAAATAATGACCATTTGCCAATTTATTACACATATTAATATAACGGTGCAAGTAGCAATATTTTTCTACGTCCTTCCCTGTCCTCGATGTCGCTCTCCATTTTCACCCGAGAATCCATCATGGCGTCCGTCAAGCTAGCGGCCGCCATTTTGATCTTCCTCAACCCTTTTGGCGCGCGCCGCCATTATCTCCCTCTCTTTTTCATCCGGCACCCACGAGCTACGCTTGCCAGAAATATCAATTCCCGAGCGAGATAAAGCCACGCCGAGGAGCGGGCGACAGAGCGAGAGGGAACGAGCGAGTGAGTGGCAACAGTTTGCTTGATTTGGCACGGCTGAGGTTACGTTCGAAATAAATCTCCGCGGCAGGGACGTGGCACGGTGAGCCAGTTAAACGATCATCGACTCCACCTCCGGGCCTATCCTCGCTCCGCGATTTCGCCGCCATTGAGAAAGTATCCGAGTAACTCACTTATATCTAAGGATAGGACAGGTTCGACGCGCGCGCCGCCTTATCGGCCGGCGATCTTATCGATCGCGGATTATCTTCCCGCCGTCGGATAATTCCGGGATTCGGCGCGCGACTCTACCTCCCGATATCATTCCGTGTTCTCCTCGTGCCCTTACAATGTACACGCAGAATAAGAATTAAGCCATAATAAGAAATTTCACTTGCCTGGGTTCGGGTGTCCTTCCGTAATCGAGGAACTTCGAAATGGAACCGCGCGATGACGTCATCAGTCTGGCGCGAGATTCAAACCTTTGAAATCTACCGCTTGGCTTCGCTTACGTGTATTTTGGCTCGATCGCTGTTTCATGAGTCAATTATGTTCGATCATCTCACAGCTTCTAGGAACACTCCTAGGAGCAGGTCAGCCCTAAATAAAGTAACACCTTTGGAAGTTACTTTCGGGAACTTGGTAATCCAATTTTTAACAGCCCCGAATGATCTATTAATAAACGACGCTTCGCCGGAGAATTATTCTTTTCCCCCGTGTAATTTCCACATTAATGCAGTATTAAAACTTCATCGCGAGTCTGATATTCAGCGCCCATCGAGTTTTCTTCCTGAAACGACGTTTCTTTGCCGCTGGCTTCCCGTTCCTACCTGGATAAAATATCACTCTAATTATTTACAAATTTCCTCCTACCCGCGGCAAAGATTACCTTACCAACCGCGACAAACTACGGAATTCATTATTCAAGACGATACAAGAAAAATCCATCCTTTACCAGCTATGTCATCCCTGTGCAATAATTATGATACATTTGTAATACTGGTATCATTAATTGTTCATTTAAATTCTCGTTTTATACATTGGTTATTTCAATGCCACAATGAATTACAGTGAAATTGCATTGCCTCTGTAACATCACATTCAGCATCTAGATGAAGTGCATGAAAATTATAATGTAACATTACGTTTAATTCAAGTAGAAACGCACTGATACGGTAAATATACAATGTTATGGGTTTCTAGGCCGTAATTTCTCCATTTTACGTATTTCTACGTTAAACTTCGGTAATGAGGTATGTACAAATGTATGTAAATTTCTGTCGGTTTTTATCAGTGCATCCGAAACTCTTTTCTTGGGTGAGGATTCGCGGGTTCCCGCAAATCAGTTTGAAATTTAGCTCCTCATTCAAGACCTGGAGAAGGAGAGGGATCTTTTGGAGGTAAAGGAGATCGTCAATGGCGTTACGATCTCCAATGTTGTTGCGTAGTTCGTTGAGCAGCTCGTAAAGTTTAAGGCCCGTCGACACGCCTTGCGTGCGTTAAGAATGGCTAATCGCCGTTAAATTGTTATCGACGTATCAGGCTCCTCTAACGAGGACGCGCCAGTACCATTACACGTAAACGAAGGGTACTTGAATTTATGATAAGCTCAGAAGATGTACCAACATATCGCATCACGCCTTGCCGTCTCTTTTTCCCTGTAAGATCGTTGGAATTATTTTAATCTCATTGCTGTAATACCAAAAAAAAAAAAAAGAAAGCACCGTAACGTCTGTCACCCAATTTATTCTAATATATTAATATATCTTGTAAATGACGTGCGACTCCTTTATTTATTTCCCACGTTTATCACTGTCGTGACCAACAACAACACTATTAATAGGCTGTTCAACAAGCCTCGCGTGAGTTAAGGTCGGCTAATCGTTGTTAAACTATTATCGTCCTATCAGATCTCTCTCTCTTTTTTATTTTTTATTTTTTTTTTTAAATAAGGACAAGCTACACGGAAACCGAGTCTGCCTACATTTACGATACGTCGTAAAGATATATCATGAATTAAAACCCATACAACGTAAATATTCAATATCGTTGGAGATTAATTTAACGCCTGTTGTTTAAAAAAAAGCATTCCGCACGAACCTCCCACACGAAGACCTTGTTCGCTGGGTTTTGGGGGCGTTAAGTTAATAAAAGTAATTGTTACGAATGGGTCGCATTTACTGGTCTCGATGGAACTGTAACGAGGATTTCCGCCGGTGCCGGCAACACGTGTACAGGTGTAATTGTACTAATTGTTCATGACTCGTACACGTGGTTCGGCTACACGCTTCAATGAGCTACACGCTTGTTTGCCGTCGATGTATTTCCTCGATCGCGGATACAATTTATTGACGTCTGTTTTGCAGAGTTTTTCCTCCCTTTTTATTTCGAATCTTTAAGTGGATTTGTAATAACCGAGGAGTGCAATTACGATCGCGGTACAATTTCGCACGGGTAGAGCATTTCACTAGATTCTCTTCGCGATCGAAATTTCCCACCTGAAATAGCCTGCCGGTACGTGCGCCTAGAACTATTGAATTTTAAACCACTTCACACCCTCCATTTAATTACTTTCATCTTTTATTTTTTTTTGGGGGGAGGGGAAATTTTTTACGTCCGAAAAATCCGTAATAATTCCTGCGACCTACATACGGTTCATGATCGTGGATTAAATATTTTATTCGGAAAGGTCCTAAAAATACTGGGAAATCGAGAATCTCAAACTGCCTTTTGGATCCATGCGTACCGAATTTTGCATAATTTGTAATTGCTTAATTTTATTAAATTCTACGTATCTAGAAAATCTGAAATAATTAATCCAAGCTCCACAGGCTTTGGGTAAACGAATTGAATTTTTCTCAGGGCAGGATCCAAAGTGAACAGACAGGATTTGAAATGATGAATGTCGAACCGTAGTTCAACTCCACGCGCTTAATAATTAATTTGTTGGAAGCAATTCTACACTCCTAAAAATCTGAAATAATTAATCCAAGCTCCCCAGGCTTTAGGTAAACGAATTGAATTTTTCTCAGGGCAGGATCCAAAGTGAACAAACAGGATTTGAAATTATGAATGTCGAACCGCAGTTCAACTCCACGCGCTTAATAATTAATTTGTTGAAAGGAATTCTACATTCCTAAAAATCTGAAATAATTAATCCAAGCTCCCCAGGCTTTGGGTAAACGAACTGAATTTTTCTCAGAGCAGGATCCAAAGTGAACAGACAGGATTTGAAATCCTTCGGCACCCTCGAGAGAGGCGCGCCCTCGAAGGCGCGGCGAAGGATGGCGCGCTCGCGGCCGCGTCGCGGGAAAACAATAAGGCTCGGGAAAGATGCATAATTGAATAAAACCCGGTGAATAGAGCCCGAGGGGTAGTTTAGTCGTGGGCGGATGGAAAACTCGGAGAAGAGAGACCGGGGTGGAATGCTATAATTTCGAGCGGGACAGCCATGCGTTATTCAGCGCCGAGTACAGCACTCCAGCCCTCTTCGTCCTTCGCGGCCCTCCGACCCTCGAGACGAATCGGCAGGATGTTGCTGTTATCGTCATTACTGTTATCGTCATTGTCCCCGTAGGCGGCGTTATTATCGTCATTATATTCTCGTAATCGATGCGCACGAGAGGAGCCCCTCCCGCCCGGGAGCGATAATCGCCCGATAATAATTCCTCCTATGTTCTCTCCAATGTTCCAGGAGAGCGACAACCTTTGGTGGGATGCGTTCGCGACTGAATTTTTTGAAGATGACGCCACTCTCACCCTCACCTTTTGCTTAGAAGACGGACCCAAGAGATATAGTGAGTATGGACCACGTGGCGGAATTAATCAGAAGAGCGTATCGATACCCTGAAAAGAGAGAATGCCCGTCGACGCCGGAGAAGTATTTCTTTGAACGGTACCAAAGAGATGTTTCGTTAATTCAAAGAATAATTACATTACTCGAGTGCAATCGAACGGATTGGATGCAACGTTTCTTCGGAATTATCACAATTTAATTCAGTTATTTCGGTCAAGTTTTAAGATTTTTTTACATTTTTTTTTTATTTTAATTTTTTTTATGTAGACCACTTTTGCAGTTTCCGGCGCAAATGTGGGTTTGACCGTGGCCGTAAAATGAACAACAGAGACGACTAAGTAATGTCACTAACCCATTCTTTAATAATATTTCCAGCGATAGGAAGGACGTTGATACCAAGGTACTTCCGTTCGATATTCGAGGGCGGAGTAACGGAGCTTTACTACAACATGAAGCACCCGAAGGAGTCCTTTCACAACACCAGCATAACCCTAGACTGTGATCAATGCGTAATGGTCACGCATCACGGGAAGCCGATGTTCACGAAGGTAAAGCATCCGTCCCGACATCTTTCGCAACCTTCCTTCAAGAGTTGAACATTTTTATTTAACATTACTTAATAAGCCTCACGAGCGCGCGTGAACATTTGGAAACATTGATCCCATTTGTTTTAACCCTTTGAACACGGAGCCATTTCGACGTATGGGCGAAATTCCTCTGACCGTGCAGGCAATATTGGACCAAACGTCGGGCGCCTTTAGGCGCTCTTAAGAGTGAAAGGGTTAAGAAAAACGTTCAAAGTACTAGGAGGTCCCGATGAGAAAAATGAACTGCGAGGTTCGCCAGTAGAATTACATGAAATTTTCATGGTATAGGGAATTTAGAGGTTCGGTCGTTTCTACTGGAGGACGTCCTCTTCAGGGCGCGGCGCCTGAGAGGTCCCTCCTGGGGAACCACGGCTCAAAGATTGATCCTGTTTGTTCTCCGCAGGTGTGCACGGAAGCCAGGCTAATACTGGAGTTCACCTTCGACGATCTCATGAGGATAAAGTCGTGGCACATGTCGGTCAGGGCGCATCGGGAGCTGGTGCCCAGGTCCATGGTGGGCATCCATACCGCCCAGCAGGATCCGTCGATGCTCGAACAGCTCAGCAAGAACATCACGAGGCAGGGCATTACCAATTCCACCCTCAATTACCTTAGGGTAAGTAGGTCCCAAGCCGGAGGTCGAACCATTTTGCACCCCTCGCCCTCGCAGCCGCTCTTCGAGGTGAATCATCCGCGGAGACGTTGTCTCCCTCCGAGAGACCCAGGGATAAAAAGAGTCACAGACGTCTGGGATAGGTGTTTAATCACCCGCCACGTGGTTTTCTCTCCCCACGACGTTCTTAGACGTTCTTCGGGTCCTCGGGAGAAACGGGAAAAAATAGTTGATTAACCAAACGCCATAGGGGATCCTCCTTGTCCAAGTTTCCCTGAAGAGCGTCGCGGTTAACCCGAAGCTACGAGATTGTTCTAAGAGTTTCGGTGAATTGCGGCGGGATAATTATGGGTTTTTAAAATTGTTTTAATTTTTCTAAAAATTCTAATCTTGGATAGATACAATCCAGGCTATTTTCTAGAGACTGACGTCGATGTTTTGGATGTTTTCCAGTTATGCGTGATCCTGGAGCCGATGCAGGAACTGATGTCGAGGCACAAGGCGTACGCCTTGTCGCCGCGCGATTGCCTGAAGACGACGTTGTTCCAGAAGTGGCAGAGGATGATTGCCCCGCCGGGTAAGAGAGGTAGACGGACAGTTGCTTTACCAGAGAACCACCGGCGCCTTTTGGAGGAAAAACAGAGGATCGGTTTGCCACCCACCAACGGAATCATTAGACGTATCAGATGGATCAAATAATTCCGCGGGTCGCACGCGGCTCTTCGGCTCCGAAGTCCTGGACCATGTTTGCGCGTCCTTTTTCCTCTCCCCGATCGCATCGGACCTATCGATCCTTGCATGGCGTTATTCCCAATGACCCCAACGACTCTCCTCCAGGTTTCCCTTCTGGGTCGCACCCTACGCCCTCGAACCCTCCGTTCCCTGTCCTTCTTCTCGTAGGAAACAACTACCTCGCGAACAAAGCTCCCATCCTGGCAATCGGCGCAACCCGAAGAGCACGAGTTTCGGTTAGGAATAATTAACGATCACGGGATTACATTTGTAATAGTACTATGCATAGGTAAAACAGTTCTCTCAAAATTCCCTGAGACAATGCCGAACGATCCCTGTCGGAGAGCGTGCTCCAACGAGCCGGCATTCCTCTCACAATGACCCAGTCGTCAGAAATGACCGTTTGTTGGAACACCTAGGACATTGTTCGGCGATTGTCAGCCCTGTCAATAGCGGGGCAACTCCTACGCGGGTTCCCTCGAGCTTTCCCCTCGGTTTGCCCTGCCCCTGTGAGCACGACGCGCATACACGGTGCTCGGTACGACGGATACGTACAAGGAAGTCGGAGCCAAGAGCCGCGCAATGCCTTAGTACTCGGCATCGAGCGTGCTTCTCAGTAAAGGACTTGCTAGCTTTCGGAGTACGTAGCGTGAGGGAGCTTGAAGCCTGATTCTCAGGGCTAGCCACGGTCCGTTATGCTCAAATATCAATAGTCAAGGAACCTGGCTCAATCTCGACGAATCGGGCTTTAAGCGTCCCTCTGTCGCTGCATGCGTGCCTGCCTTTAGCACGACTAACGTGCACAGAGACCTTTGAGCCAAAGAAAGGTCCACTGCTGAGTAGTGACGTTGGGTCGGTCGAAAACGCTTAGGTGCTCTGTATAATACATTGAGATATATCGCCGAGCCGGATAACTCTCGCGCTCCTAACGTTTCTCCGCAATTTCTCTTCAGACGCCCAGAGGCCGCAGAACAAGAGAAGAAAGCGGAAAGGAAGCGCCTCGGGTGCGGGGAACAACGCCCCACCGGTGCCCAGTAAAAAGAGATCACCTGGACCGAACTTCTCCTTGGCGTCCCAGGTGAGGCACTTCGACCTCCTCGCCCCTCTCTTTTTTCATAGCGGAATGAAATCTTGAGGGGAATGCGCCTTTTTAAAAGACCAAACCCAATTAGGTCTTCGCGGGCGTTTTCTCATTTTATTTTTTTTTCCCTGTTTTTTTTTTTTAATTCTCTGAACCGCTTTTGTACGTCTCTGTTGCGTTCTTCGTCTCCGGGCGATCATTCCTCCTTGCTTGGTCTTGGTGCACTTTGTGCAAGACCTAGATTTTCCTCATCATCGGATGAGTGATACGTTGGTCCTAGGTGAGGACGTCTTGCCGATCAGGGTTGATGATGAAGTCTTGCCAAGTGCTGACGATAAGCTTACTGCCTGTCTAAAAGGGATGCGATTCTTCCAGGATGTCATGGTCGTCGGTGAGCCGTCCCTGATGGGAGGCGAGTTCGGTGACGAGGACGAGCGACTGATCACGCGGCTAGAGAACACGCAATACGACGCCGCTAATAGTCTGGATCCTCATAGTCACGACGCCTCCGGTGGACCTCCACCCCATCCTCACCAGTTCCACTCCGAGCCGACCCCGGGCAACTCCTGGCCACCCGACCGTGGTCCTGGACCCCCACAGGGAGGGCCTGGCAGTCAGGTAATCCCATCGACGTGCACCGATCACTCTAAAAATGGACACGGACGCAGAAAGGCCTTGTACTCAAGTTTAGGAACCGAAGACAGTCGCGAAAAGACGTGAAAACCACGCTCGCGTTACATGAAAGGGATATTTGATTCGGTGTACCGGGGTGGCAACAGGTGCAAGTAACGACTGGTCCATGATTTCAGGGAGTGCAAGGCTCTCAGGGCGGCGCGGGTGCCGGTGTACAGGGGTCGCAGGACGCGAGCCAGCAGCAGCAAGACAAGAAGAGCCCCGCGGTGAGCCAGTGAGGCCAGGAGTCCCCGCGCCCCCCCACCAGGGGGCGACGGGGGCGCAGGCCCAAGAACGTGGCTCCCTAGCGGGGCGAGAACCTGAACCTCCTGGCGTCGCCCTACCTGGCCACCTTGTCGTCCCACGTCGGCGCGCTCCCTCTCGGCCCGGCCGAGCACCAGGCCCACGCGGGCCCCTCTTCCATGGGGATGGAACCCCTAGAGCCGATGCTGACGCCTGCTCAGCCTACTGGTGGGGGCTTGACGCAGCCGATCCAGCAGCCGCAGCCCCAGGGCCAGGACCCTCTCCAGAGCCTGGTGCAGCAGCTCTTCTACCTGCAGCAGCTCGAGTACCTCCTGGTGCAGCGCGGCCACATCTGAGCGGAGTCGGAAGAGGGAGAGAGAAAGCGACCTAAAAGGAGCACGGAGAACGAGGGGGGAAGAGAGGACCCTCCGTCTTCGGTTTCCTGGGGCCGAGGCGACCGGTCTTCCCCTGGAGCGGACCAATGACGCGCCCGGGGAATCCAAGACGGCGGACAGCCAAGATGGTGGAGATCCAAGACGCGAGACGCCGCGCTGCCAGGGACGCAAGCACGGAGACGAGGACGGCGACGGGGAGACTCCTCTTCGCGCAGTACCCTTGGAGTCCTGGAGACGTCCTTCGGGGGCTCGTTTTATCTCCTCGAGGGATCTTGATCCGTCTGCCCGGTGGACTCTCGAGCGCCGAGACGCGCATGCGCGCCGCGGACCGGGGGCGGTTTTGTGTCGCGGCCGCCGCCGAGGGCGCCACTGGCGCGTGTGATATACTTGGGACGGGGGATGAGCCGCGGCGAAGAGGAGATTTTTAGAGGAACGCGTGATCCGCGAGTCGATTCGTCACGCCGAGAGACGCTCACCTTTGGATAACACGCGACAGGGACGATATCGGTACCCGCTCTGACGCGAGCTGTGAATGAATCTCTATCCGTCAACAGTATTGATATAATTATAGAGTAAATGAATATAATATTGTAAGAGATCTAGCGTTAAGTACGTATTGTGCAAACGTGTGTAAGAGGGGTGCGCGGTGTGCCAGGGAGAGAAAGGGAGCTTGAATGAACGTGGCGAACGGGGTTGAGAGAAAGAGAGAGAGAGGGTGACGATGGAGCGACGAAGGGAGGGGCCGGGGATTCGATGTTTTAGTACGCGACTCTGACGATTATTCTTTTCCTTTTTTCGAGGTATTTATTCGGCAGGAAAGGGGCCAGAAAGACGAGCTCTCGAGACCGGAAGCTTCCTTCCGAGGGGAACCGTTCGACCGTTCCCTGTTTCGCTGGACCGTAGTCAAGATAAGAAGCACTCGGCAAATAAGAGAGGCGTGACTAATCGCGGAGAGATGGTACTTTGCGATGCTTGAAAATATTTATTACCGTTCATTTACCTGGGGGAAAGGGTTTGACCCGGAAGTCTGTGTATTGTCATCATTTTTCGGGGTTGAACTTCTCGACGGGAAATGCGGAACTTTCGGGGCTGGTAGTAAATGGGGAATTGTACAATTATTTCTGTTACTCTTATCGTGAATGCAATAGTTGACAAAGTGATCATTCAAGATCCTTCAACCTTCGTAAATCAAACGGTTTACCTGGTTTTTAATTATAATCTTGCATCGTTTTTCGCAAAGACTGGTCGTTGAATTTCGTATTACTCTCAGTCTATGTTAAGATCCTTGAAATTCGAGATTAAAATTAATTCGACAATCTTGTAATACTTTCCACGTATTTAAAGGCTTATTTGAAGTTAGCTTTCAATTACGTCGAATTAAGATTTCGGAGAGAAGACCGTGGGAACCTTGAGTCGCTCCTCTTCCCGAAGTCTTAATAATGTATATACCGAACCAAAAGTCTCGAATTCTGCCAATTCCAAATAAGTCCTGAAATACTGTAAAATATTTAAAAAAAAACCGACTCCTCGGAACTTAATATCATTTCTCCTGGCAACCTGACTCCCCGAACATCGTCGAGGGTCTGATAGAACCTCGTCGGTTCGTGCTAATTGAAGATTGTTCGTCGCAACATTGTCGAGGTATTCGGCAGCGCCGCGACGCTCTCTCTTTCTCCTCTACGGGAATTCCCGAGGGAAATCTTGCGGGGCTCTTGCGCGACACACGAACCTTCCGTCAAACGTTTCGCTCAGAGGTGGAATCGAATGCGATAATCCGTTCGTTGTCCATAAATGTACAAAGGAGAGAGCAGCCATTAAGTGCAGAGCTCTCTCGACCCGGCTTCGAGTTTTCCCGAATTGTTCAGGTTCACCCCGCAAACGCAATTCCCGTAGAATCCTCTCTTGAGTTACTTGACAATCATGCTCTTTCCCCCCTCGCTTCCCATTTCTCTCTCTTTCTTTTCCCTCCTACTTTCTTCCTCTTTCCGTACCGTGCCCGGGGAAACAACGTCGTAACACATTTTCGCAATTCCCGACGAGAGAAATTAGAATCCCACGGCGCAGATTGCTCGGAACGGACGTGTTCCTTTTTTTTTTTTTTTTCATTAATTAATCAACTTGCCGAGAAGAAATCCATTTTTTGTGGGCCCTTACAATGGCCCACCGACCCTGCGAATCAATTTATTACCCGCCGGGTAAATTTCTTTTTGTTTACCGGCGAGCGAAGGGCGACCTGCCCTCTGAATTATACAAGATATGTGTTCTCTTCCATTTTTGCGGGGAAACGAAATACCACACACTCGATGGGAGGATATAACGTTTCGCAAACCGCCGTGGAAAACCGCGAGTACTTTTACCAATCATGTTAAGCATATCCAATTAATCGAAGGGGGATACAAATTAAGATGCGACTTTCCGCTAAGTCCCTAATTCTAAAAGCGAGGAAAAGGAAAGAATTTCACGCTCGCCATTTCCTACCGAGGAGCGCACTTCGTTTGCTGATTTTTCCAACGCGAAGAGGGCTCGCAACTTATACAACTATTATTTATAATGCTGGACAAAGAAGGATTTTCACCGATGACTTCCTGATCGTTCGGGAGGAGCGATGCAAGTGTTCCTTTAAAATTGTTCTTCGTTCGGCTATAACAATCGGAATGTAGAATATATTATTCAACGACGCCGTTTCGCGGAATCATCCTTAATTATTGTAACTAAATTCGCACACGTCTACGTTTGGCAGATTTGACAAGACAGACCTGAAAGGTTCACGGTTGAGCACAAGTGACGGTGTATGGGGATTACACGCGTGTACGCGCGAAAATTACGCGAATTAGTTTCTTAAGCCACGTGCGCGAGCGAGAAAGAAGAATGTACGCGTGTGTGGGTGGGTGGGTGTAAACGAGAGTGACAGGGAGAGAGAGAGAGAAACGAGAGCTTCAGCGATTTCGCATAGGTGCGTGTATGATAAGGAGAGAAAATGCGAAAAAGAGAGCGAAAGAGAGAGAAAGTGTCCGTGGTGAGTTCTACGCGCGAATGTGTACGGTGGGTTTTAGGATAAAATGATCTATTGACAAATGTTGTATATTATTACGAATTATAATGACACTATTATAATTAATTAATTATTATACCATAATAATGTGAATTGAATTTAAACAAAAAAATACATAAATGATAAGTAATAGGAACAATTTTTAATTGTTAGCGAAGCACACGGATCGCCGCGGTAGAGAGGGACTGCTTGATAAGGATGTTTATGAGCGAGATGAAAAAGATAACGGGGACGTATTTCTTTCTTTCGTTTCTTAACATGATGCACGATCGAAGGGAGACTTTTAAGGGAATTCTTGACGACCGTCTTGTACTCCTGCCCGCGGGGAGAATACCAAAAAACCTTTTATGCACTGTAAAAGAATTCCACGGTGTGGATTTGGAGGATTCACTAGACAACGTGGATCGATGAAAACCACGCCTGATCCGATCGATCGATTTAACGTCGTGCAAGTTCACACCGGCTGGCTCGAGGTAGAATTTTTTTACAGTACTGTGTAGTAATAGACTTTGGTATTACTTGGAGGATCTATGAGACCGTCGTAAAGGCTCGTTTAACGCGACCCGACGTCCTGTACAATTTTCACGACGGCTCCAGGGTTTCCTAGCTTTTGACCAATCACCGGACGAGTTCTGGCGACGTCGTGGAAAAATTGTACAGGGCGTTACATTGTATAGAAGAAGAAGAAGAAGAAGAAAAAAAACGAAAATGAAAGGGGGCTTGCAATCGACGTTAATTGTGCACCCGTCTAGGAGCCGATCCGCGCGGTCGAACGACGACTAATTGACTTAGGGTTTAGCAGTTTTCGAATTTGTAATTTACTTGACTTATTGATTAATCGCCGGGATAATGTACAGCTCGAGGGCGCCGATCGGCTAATGGGCGGGCTTTTTGAAAATCGCTCATGTTCATCGAGGAGACGAATCGATCGTTGGCATGGTCGCGCGAATCCGCGGCGAATCTTGCCTGCATTACAGCGAGTTTAGTCTTTGCCAATGGTCGATTTGCAAGTAGCGATAGCTGCTGAGTCGAGGAATAAAATCTTGTCGACGTTGATTTTTTGTCCAGGCGAGGTGATGTTGTATAGAGGGTCTTCCCAGGATGCATGGTCTCCACGCGATGCATCTGTACATCCCTCCTCTGCGTCGCGCATCGCTCGAGAACGTAGCCTAAGGGTCGTCTCAGACATATCCGTGACGTTTCCGTGCACTGATGGAAATAACGTATCTTTCTTTAGACTCATATGACATTGTTCATACATTTCTGTAGCGGTATCTGTATTCGTTGTATGAGGTCGAGGAATAAGTTCCCGCCGATTACCTTACGTTAAAAAATTCTATTTCTCGTACTAACGACGGGATAAGATGCTGACGCTGTGACGGAAATCACTCATTTCTACTTATCGGCTCTTCCAAAAGTGCCTTTTGCTTTTGTAATTCCATATTCGGTATTTTCTGACAGTAGAAAGACCTTTGAGTCATCTGGAAGCGTTGATGGGATTCGGTTTCACCTGTTGGCTCTTTGATGTTGCGAATTCGCGTTCTATGTTTCTCATTTACTAATTTCATGACTTCTTTTTTTGTTGTGAAGTACCTTCCCACTCGTATGAAATTAGTGCAATTACTGGGGGTTCCTCGGGGGGGAAAATTAATTTTTCTTCGTGTCTCGAGGGTCATGTCTCCATGACACTGAAGGGAAGTCGTAGCAGAGGGTGAATACTCTGGACGGATATGCACGGATACGTAACGGACGTGGCATGGATATGTTTGAACCGGCCTTAAAACAACGGAAATGAATTTACAGTTGTACGAGCCGTATATCTACATGAATGAGCGTGGTTGGCCCCCTCAGGTGTTCGTACACCTTGCGAGCCAAAGCCTTGCTTTTCGAGCGAGGGGATATTCACTCGGAAATCAGTCGAGACAATGTCTTTCTTTGCGAACCAATTGCAATTGATTAAAACAATAAACGTTAGTAACACGTGAAGTTCAGCGTAAAAGCATCGCAGCAAAACTAGTAAAGGTAAAATTCAATAGGTATTTTACTTTACAAAATTCATACGTGATGTAAATTACATGAATATGGGACTTCATGCTTCCTCATACTTCCTTTAAGTATTTTATGTAAAAAACCTCGAATGTCGCGTACAGCCCTGACGAGTGTCCTTTCTCCGTATAGTTGCGAATAATTTAAATGCATTACATTACAGGTTCTAGAGATTTACAGCTGACTTATAAGTAATGTTTAACGGTAAAAAGATTGATTTCGTGAGTGAATAGCCCCTTCGAATCCGAGCGTTGTGGGAGGTCCGACTGTATACTCGAGCAGCGTCGCGGCTGTAGATAGAAATTATCTGGAACCACCACCACGAACCTTCAACTGAGTTTAACGTTTCCTTCGTTACGAGACCTCGTTCGTGTTTTTTGTACAAAATGGAGTGTTAGCCACTTTCGAAGGTGTGCACCCTTCGAAGGTGGGCATGGTAGGGCGAGATCTGGTCCAGAAGTCTTCGACCATATATACGTGGACGCGGCACTCCCTGTAAAGGACAATTGTGCTTAATGAGGTTTATACTGTAAAAAAGGTTATTGTAAAAAACTAGCAATGTTTACCGGCTCCGTGGCACGAACGACGCGTCGAGTAGGCATCGAAAATCCGACTAGTCGATATTCCTTCTTGTTTTCTTTTTTCTTTCTTTTCTTTTCTCCTCTTTTCTTCCTCGGTTGGACCGATTTTATTTCCATCCTCGGGACTTTGTTCGATCCTCACGTTTTCGCCACCTTCGCGGTATCTTTTGTCAGTGAAACCAACATTGTCATGCGGACGCCCGACGTGCGGTTGTAATTTTTAGACTCGGAAGGGAAATTGTCTAGGATGCACACCTTTTTCGATGTATTTTCCGTTACGATAATCACTTTTACGCACCTAAGTATACAGTGAATAAAACATTGTTTACGAATATCGACGCCAGTGTGCTTCATCATTTAACGCAAACGGAGATAATTGTTTTGCGCAAATTTTCGTACACGCTTTGGGCACGTTGTTCCTTGAAAGCGTTTAAATGTTCATCGGAGAGACATTCGCTGTGTCAAGGTAATGACATCTTAGTAACTTCCAAGGAACCCGCGAATGTATTTATTACCTTTGCCATTACCTGTTTTAACATCAAAATTGTTACGAAAATTTGCGTGTACAATGTGTACTTATGTTATTAATTGACAAGAAATACCCTGGTGGTTAAATCTCACGGTTCTCGTCGGAGCTCCTTCTTTCTTCGTGTATTAAGTGCATACATTCTCTGAAAGATGTTAAATTATGTAACTGATTAGGTCTCCCAGAATCCATGCTTTTAATATACAAGTAATGAAGGAAATTTTTACGTCTTATTGTTTGAGATTGCTGTATATAGTGTTGAACGTGTTTCGAGCATCAATGTTGGTTTCGGTCAGCTTGCGAAATGCTGAGTTCATTTATCTATGGTCGAAGGGCGAAATCGAATTTCTCTCTTGGCATCACATTTCCTAGACAATCGGCGCAGCTTTCAATAATTCCAGATACCGCAACATCGGAGATACAAAGAGTTTAATGCCATCGATCGACGGCGGTGAAATTCCATATCTTCATCTTGAGAACGTCGCTTTTTAAATGTTGGAGTCGGATGGCCTTTACTGCAGGGATTCCCCTTAATTCTTCCTTCGAATTTCAGGTTGCTCTAAATGAGAAAAAAAAATTCGGATCAATCGCCGGGAAACCATAAAATCTTCCTGACAAACTGTAAAAATGCGCTCCCGTGGAAAGAAGTCTTTACCCTGACCATGAATCTCTTCATCGAGGTAAGCCCAATGAAATGAAGAGCCTAAATAATCACGATCATGTTTAAATCATTGAGTCCTAATTATAATTACTCTCGGACGCGCTTGTATATATTTATAATTTTACTCGTAAAAAAAAAAGATAGCCTTCCTATTTCTTGCCTAATTTATTTCCTATTCATTGTACACGCTGGAAGCTAAGGTAACATTAGATACGGATAATTATTATCGTTGTACAGAGTTTATCTAGATATTCATTTTTAAATGGGATATTTTAGGTTGATATAACGCACAGTAGATATCTTAATCTTGCATTATTTCCCCGTGGATGCAACTCGATTCTCCCATCAGAAATCAAGGCAAACTTATCTAACAGTGAGCATATCTATTAATAGCTTCTCAAGTGTTTCTTTTTACCACATCCAGTATACATCTTATTTTACTCTTTTTTCATCGCGTCTCTTTCCTTTTCTTGTATGTCATCTCTTCTGGAGGGGAATACTTGAGATTGTACACCCTTTCTTGCCTTTCGGTTAATATTCTTCTGCTAAACTCATCTTGGTAATCGAAGGTCGATCAATCGCAAATTCTGGACCAGTCTCGAGAGAAAAACTTGCACCGAGAGCATGTAAAATAAATAGCGAATTAGGGGAGGGGGGGCAATTAAAGCGAGCCAGGATATATGTTTACCCTCTAAGTGGACATGGGTCAGCTACGGTATATTATATTAATATACATTCAACACAGTTGGCTCATCGCCATGACCAATAAAGTAATAAGAAATTGTCATCTAATTACATTTTTACGCACTCCAAATTTTTATCCTCGTCATTTGTATCATAGCGACATGTGTTTAAAAAGTCCACATTATATGTATGTAATCAAAATTGTAACTGAGAAAAGCGTTAATAAAAAAGAAAAAAAGAACAAGATACCACCTGCCGAGATATGTCCGCGATCGAACATGAAGCACCGCTCGAAAAAATACGATATTTCAAGCTAATACCATGAATTTTCCTAATAAAATGATTACTACTCGCTGAGTAAACATGCATACTTTCAAACGACACCGTTTGTACCATAGATTCATTCATAAAATGGAACTTATTCGTTAGAATCTCCTAGAAGTTGAGGTAACGTTTCACGCGTTTGCGTCATTTCCAGATCAAACTCGCGGAAGGTACTACGTGCTTCTAGAAACTTCTTAATTTTCTCTTGGACTTCAGGAAATTATCGTCATTTCGAATAATCCGGAAACGCGAATATATGAATAGAATTCGGGGAATTTTTATGGGCATAGTGTTTATTTGTAGTTTTTAGATATTTGGTTGATATTGTACATATTAAACATTCGTTTGACTAACGTGTGTGGAACATTCCCGAGTGTTCAGGTCCGATCGAGTAGCAGGGATCCGGCTTGATACGCGATTGGCTGCTTCCTCTGAAGACAGTCGCTGATTGGTCGGCGCTGCGCGGGGGTGCTACGGAGTGCGCACGAGCGGTGCGTATCAGTCTCTGCGAGAGTTGCATCACTACACGTGAAGTTGGAGTCGCCGTTCCGGCTGGTTTTTCGCCGAAATTCCGCATTCTACGACAAGAAATGCTGGCCGCTTCGAGAATCTTGACCCGCGGTTGCGTCGGAGTGTCCTGCGACATAACCAGGAGGCAACAATTCGGCACCATCCTGAAAAATGTGAGTACTCCACCGGCGAGGCCGCGGTGCACGTTTCGACCCCGAGAGGAACTCGTCCTCCTTTATTTCATCCCTAGACAAGTGCTTCCCCATCCTGGCCGAATTTATTTCTCATCCGCGATGATCTTTCTTTACGGAGATGAAATAATGACAGTCGTTCATTTTTGATGTTGAGACCTATCAGTGTCGCTTTCCCGACCGGTGCCCACGAGGCGCGGTTGAACTCGAGGCATTCCTCGATGTTACGCTAATCGAGAAAAGCAGTAACGATGCCAAACGTATTTCTTACGTTCCTTTTTGGTCTTAATATTATGGCACGCTCGAATTGATTGTCACTTGGAGTCTTCAGTGATGCGGAAGATATGCGTTGCGGGTTTCAGTGATTAGGTTATATCGTAGTTACGAAATTATATAGGTATCTTAACCTTGAATAATCTTGAATCGAAACAGATATTTGAAATTAGAACTGTAAAAACCTGTGGAAACAACGGAAGTTTTATTACTCGGATGGAGAATTCGTAATTTGTTGTATTTTTGCCATTTTATCGGAATCATGCTTCCGACGTGTAAAGGTTTCTAAGCATCGTTCTATTTTTAAATGTAGTTTCTTTTATTGTTTCTCTTTAATTTCAGGTTGCTGCCACTCCTTCGATTTTGTCGCTACAAAGGCCTAATGAATTGTACCAGTATCGGTACAAGTGAGTACTAATGATACATTGTTAATTTTTAGTGAGGTTATATTACATGGTGAATGTGTACAGAAATAAATTTGATTATCTTTTTATGATAATATCTGTTAAATGTTTATTTCTATTCTCTGTGAACAGATCGGAAGGCGTTAAGGGGGCAGTTATAGGTATTGATTTAGGAACGACATTTTCATGTGTCGCGGTAATGGAAGGAAAACAAGCTAAGGTCATTGAAAATGCGGAGGGCTCGAGAACGACACCATCTTTTGTTGCATTTTCGAAAGGTTTGTGAATAAAACAACTTTGTTAATATCTTAACCCGAAGGTACTAAAAGTAAATGAAAATCGCGTTATTGATGCAATGTTGATACATTGCTTTTACTTTCAGATGGAGAGCGTCTTGTTGGAATGCCTGCCAAGCGTCAAGCAGTCACAAATTCAGCAAATACTTTCTACGCAACTAAACGTCTTATTGGAAGGAAGTTTGATGATTCTGAAGTAAAAAAAGAAATGTATGTATTTTTTTTAACACAATGGCATGCAGGGACTTTTGAAAGGTTTATCATCATGTAAATGTAAATGATTTCAGGAAAACTGTTTCATACAAAATTGTTCGGGCGTCTAATGGAGACGCGTGGGTTCAAGGAGGTGATGGGAAGATGTATTCTCCTAGTCAAATTGGTGCTTTCATTTTGATGAAAATGAAAGAGACAGCCGAGGCATATTTGAATACTTCGGTAAAGAATGCAGTCGTAACTGTACCTGCATACTTCAATGATTCTCAGAGACAAGCAACTAAGGATGCTGGACAGATTGCTGGTCTAAATGTTCTTCGAGTTATCAACGAGCCGACGGCAGCTGCGCTGGCATACGGCTTGGATAAAGCTGAGGATAAAATGTATAATGATACTTCTAATTTTACATTACACTCGATATAAGAACTCTCAGGATATGTGAATTACTATTTCAAATATTCACTCTCAAACTATCAATAACACTTCCAGCATAGCAGTATACGATCTTGGAGGCGGTACCTTCGATATCTCAATTCTAGAGATTCAAAAGGGTGTTTTCGAGGTGAAGTCAACTAATGGTGACACGTTCTTGGGTGGTGAGGACTTCGACAATGCCTTGGTCAATTTTCTCGCTGGCGAATTTAAGAAAGACGTATGTAACACTGTTGCAAACTGTAGGAACATAATCAAAGAACATCTAATTAACATTCTTTTTAATTTTTACAGCAAGGCCTAGATGTAACGAAAGATGCCATGGCGATGCAGCGACTCAAAGAAGCTGCTGAGAAAGCGAAAATCGAATTGTCCAGTTCTCTGCAAACTGACATCAATCTTCCATACCTGACAATGGATTCCAGTGGGCCAAAACATTTGAATCTCAAACTGTCAAGAAGCAAATTTGAGAGTTTAGTAGGCGAACTGATTAAGCGAACGATTCAACCCTGTCAGAAAGCCTTGTCAGATGCAGAGGTTTCCAAGTCTGACATCGGTGACGTCTTGCTGGTTGGAGGAATGACCAGAATGCCAAAAGTTCAACAAACAGTCCAGGACATCTTCGGACGACAACCTTCTAGGGCAGTCAATCCTGATGAAGCCGTTGCTGTTGGAGCTGCCATCCAGGGAGGTGTACTTGCTGGAGATGTAACCGATGTGCTCCTCCTCGACGTCACTCCTCTCTCATTGGGTAAACTCTCATAATCACATCTAACTTGAATGTTTACCTATACCGAGGCAATTATTCCACACAAATGAAAATAGTTAACACCTTGATTACAAAAATCGTTCTCATCAAGAAGCTTATACTTTATGCGTATTATTAATATTTACAGATGATGTATAGTGTCTAATCTTCTCTCTGAAAAATATTGTGAAGATATTGATCTTCTGACTGTTTAAATGTAAAACCTTTTAATACCTGCGTGTACTCTGTGAGCGGAAGGAGTTTTAACATCTATTGTTATCGATATTTAGGTATCGAAACTCTTGGAGGCGTGTTTACCAGGCTGATCTCTCGCAACACGACAATTCCCACAAAGAAGAGCCAAGTTTTCTCGACGGCGGCTGATGGCCAAACCCAGGTGGAAATCAAAGTTCACCAGGGTGAACGAGAAATGGCTAACGACAACAAACTCCTGGGACAGTTTACACTTGTTGGCATTCCCCCAGCGCCGAGAGGAGTTCCGCAAATTGAAGTTACATTCGATATTGACGCAAACGGGATTGTACACGTCTCTGCAAAGGACAAGGGCACTGGCAAGGAGCAACAAAGTATGAATCTTCCATTAACAATTCCACATTTTAAACCAAGTCCACCTATTACATAAATTGATATACCTGTGTCAAGTTTCAAATTTGACAACTTTTTAAGTACCTGAACAATCGAATTAATTACTTTCAAGCAGACTACAATGATGTGTATATTTTTCGTCTCTCAATGTTGCATCGTTACGACGTATCCTCGTATGTGGATAATCTTTTCTGAGTTATCGCGTGGAGTGTTACAGAATGTTCGAAACTTAGGGACGATGTAATATATAAGTAATGCATTTCAGTCGTCATCCAGTCAAGCGGAGGTCTTAGCAAGGATGAGATCGAAAACATGGTGAAGAATGCCGAGCAGTACGCCAAAGAGGACAGAGTTAAGAAGGATAGAGTGGAAGCTGTCAATCAAGCCGAGGGAATTGTCCATGACACCGAAGCTAAGATGGAGGAGTTCAAGGCGCAGCTACCTCAGGAAGAGGTAATTCTTAATCCTTTTCAATACGACTGTGTCATCTGTAGGACACAGCAAACGTGCGATGGGTGACTGTAGTCACCCATAGTATCGAAAGGGTTAATGTACATTTTGGCATAAGTTATTTGACATTGGATAAAATCACATCTTGCGTGTTTTTCCAGAGCGACAAGCTGAAAGACTTGGTAGCAAAGATGAGGGAAACCCTGGCGAACAAGGACAGCATAGACCCCGAAGAAATCAAGAAGCAGACCAACGAGCTCCAGCAAGCCAGTCTCAAGCTCTTCGAGATGGCGTACAAGAAGGTACGCAATGATCATCGTTCAGCTAGATGACGAGCGGCGATTTCTTAATTTGTCGACTGTTAATAATTATTAATAATCATTAACGAGGCACTTTGTCGCTTCAGATGGCCGCGGAACGAGAAGCCAGCGGCCAGGGCGCGCAACAACAACAGGAACAACCCGAGGGCGAGAAGAAGGAAGAGAAGAACTAAATCTCTTAGTCAGCCTTGTCGAACGAAACGTAATGGACATTTCGCGTATCATAAGTTCCCAGATTGCCGTCGTGAGACTTTAACACAAATGCACAGAAGCTATTTCCGGTGTTGAGCTATCGACGCCACTATTTTAGGGTACATTGGAGTACTAGTTCGTACTAGTCACACGTCGGCACTAGATCGGCGAGAGAACGACGGCGATTGGGACGATGAAGTGTGTTCGCGGTTACAAGTCCACGAGAAGGTGAAATATCTTCCCTCGCGGAAATCGACGCGGTTGAGGTCGAAATTCGATGGCTCGCTTCGTGCTGATTCGAGGTCGCGTTTCTGGAATTCTCAGGGCTAAACTAGGTGTCGAGAGAGAAAAAAAAAGAAATCTGGATGGAATAAGACAAGGTGTGAGTTTGAAACAATTTGATATACTCTGGAGACAAGTTTCATGAACGAGAATTCTTTGACGCCACATTCACGTTCCCTTAACTACCTTTCGAAAATACCGCACCTGGTGATTCGGGCTTCGTTTTACGTACCTTGGTTCTTATCAAGGAAGTTCATGATTCTTGTATACCTAATTTCGCCTCGTGGTCTTCCGTTAACGAGAATCCAATCGCCAAAGAACAACTGCACAAATAGTTTGCCGAGAAACGAGCCCTGGTAATAATCGACACCCTCTGCGTCCACGCGATAAATACTTACTCTTGGGTAACAACCGAGTTTCGCGCTCAGATGTACTTGGCGCGGTACTCGACCGAGTTTCTTGACCAAGGACACTTCTTATATCCGAGGAAAATTAAGCCGCATATGCTCTGCCGTTTGAAACGTTTATGTAAATTATGTACATAACTGATTGTGCCGCTCGCATCGGCCGAGACATTCGCGTCCTACTCGACGTGCGGCATTAGAGGGGAAGAGAAAAGACATTGTCCACGATTCGGATGTCCATCCCTTGAATATTTAATCATCACTGATTAATCATCTTTCAGTTCTGAATATCGGAATCAATGTTTGCCCTATAGGCATTTAAGGCGATGTGTGGAAAGGGGTCTTGTTTATGAAAATTTGTTCTAACTGGGTGTACCGAATCGTTGGAAATTTTACCTCGTGATTACGAAGACCCCGAGGAACAAAAACTCCTCCCGGTTTACCGCGACCAGGATTGAAGGAACGACTTTTAATGCTGCAGGTTGAGTTAGGGGGGGAAGGAAAAGAAACACGGTTACTCTATGAGCTTCTTTACCAGAGCTTGGACTAGTGGGTCGGTCCCTGGACATCGAAAACCTAATTCCACTGTGCTAACGACGAAACTAACTCCTCGCTTTCATTGCCGTTACTTGGAGAACGTAATTTCCTGGATATTTCAAGTGGCCTAGTCGCGTCATCCTGGCATCGTGCCACTTAGCCTTTGTTCAAACTGGCAAACCAACTAGCCAACTAGCTGGTAAATCATTCAGAAGTCTCCCCAGAAGCCTAGTTAGGATACGAGCGGATTTGATGCTTGGTAGTACGCTAGCTAACCGGTGGCGACGCTGCAATCATCTTATCTCGGTTAAGATGATGTGAAAGTGGCGTCGAAGAGGTCTCGTTTATGAAACTTTTCTCCGAACTGGGTGTACCGAATCGTTTCAAACTTTACAACGTGAATCTGGAAGCTATAAGGAAGGTTTTGGTGCCCATAAAATGTCGATGTCTGAAAAATTTCCTCATAGAAGTTTTAAAAATTTTTCATAAAAATTGAAATTTTATGGGTCGCAGGGAGAGACTGGCTTTTAGAGTCTCTATGTTCACGTGGTGGAGTTTGAAGGTTTTGATACAATCAGTTTGGAGAAAAATTTCAACGGAGGCCTCTTTGACGTCACTTTCATATCATCTTAAGTGATAACATCGGATCTGGGCTTCCATGAGAACTTCTGAACTCTTTGTAGCCTCATCGCCATTCAAGTTAGTTTTAAACAATGGTATATCGTAGCGCTTTCGAGAGTAGGTCCAGTGATTTTTGTAAATTCGATTTTTCATATTATCACGAGAGATAAGGAGGGGTCTAGAAATTAGGCGTGTGGGTGCACGGTCGCGAGGATTCTTTCATTATATTTTTATTTCCCCGTTGCCCGTTTATTGTGTAGCCTATCCAGTGCGTGAATGGGACGATTATATACGTGGACGAAAGTGAAAAGAGTGCATGGTAGAGAAAGGTACATAGAATAAGCGGAAATACATGATACGTGTACGTAGGTTCTAAGCACCGCGGTATTAGAGGTGACAATTGTAACGACCCGGGGTCCACCAATCTTTTTTTATTCGAGAATCCGCGCCGGGAACTATACTACGTGTTTCTTTTCGTTGTGTTGTTCAATAAATCGTTTCAAATTTTTCACCGGCTTGTCGGCAGGAGGTGTGCGAAAGAATTTTTAGGTTATCTCGATGCGCGAGGTAACTAAAAACTAAACATTGTCTGATTTTAACGTCAGGCTGGATCGAATGGAATATTGCTTCATATATGAAGTTGGTACGTTAATAAATACGTACAGTGTTATAACATGGTATATTATACAAAATGCTCGATTATCCCTCGAAACTTCTGCTGAAGGAATATTTTTGTCGATACTTTCCAGCCTGACAATGGTGAATGGGTTATATCCAAGCTGCGATTAGTTTTTGATGTAAGTTGACGAATGTACGGCCATTAAAAGAGCTGTAAAATATACTACCTCTATTTTATTTGCGTAATTACACGTAGGGTCCTGTATGGATGTTAGCTGATTTTTTTTTTTTATTGGTCGTGCGGTTCGATTTACATCAAAAACGTATTTATTTAGAATTGCCAGATTGTTTCTGGAGTATATTGTCAATCACTTGGATTTATTTGTACATTTATGTGTAGTTGCAGCTAGTACAGGTAATACGACGAATGTATTTCACAGTGAAGGTAAGAGTACGCATAAGGATTTTCGAATTCTAATAAGGAGCCAGTTCTTATTTAGCAATGAACACGTACACTAATTATGGGGAAACTATTTTTATACAGATATATCGAGTCGTGATAGAGATAAGAAAACCAGTTTCGAATCCCTGTACACAAATGTTAGGGTAGAGTGGGCTTTTTTATGTTACTTTGCTTTCCCTTGCGCAGCAACTGCAGCTATTGCTGCCTTGACAGTCTCTTCGTCGCCTAGGAACTTCATTGAAACGACGGGTTTGAAATTCTCATCCAACTCGTAGACAAATGGAATCCCCGTAGGAAGATTAAGCCCCATTATTTCATCGTTACTCAGATCTGAAAGTTAAAAAGGGTTTACTATTGCTGGTAAAGATCTAGATATTTGTTATAAATGTATAACATACTGTCTAAGTGTTTCACGATGCCACGCAAGCTGTTTCCGTGAGCAGCAATGATGATCTTCTTGCCCTCTTTGAGTTGTGGGATGATCGTGTCATTCCAGTATGGCAGAGTTCTCTCAATCGTCAGTTTAAGAGATTCAAATTTAGGGAACTCTTCAGGTTTCGGGCCATCCTTGTATCGGGGGTCTTTCACTATGTTGTCATAGTATTTATGATCAGGCTCCATGGGAGGGGGAGGTGTGTCGAAGGATCGTCTCCAAATTTGTACTTGTTCTTCTCCGTATTTAGCTGCTGTCTCAGCTTTATTCATGCCAGTGAGACCACCGTAGTGCCTCTCGTTTAATCTCCATGTCTTACATATTGGTATATTCTCCTGACCAATCTCCTTAAGAATGGATTGTAGCGTTACCTGTGCCCTCGTTAACACCGATGTGTGCGCCACATCAAAGGTGTACCCTGCGTTCTTTAACGCTTTTCCAGCTGCAACAGCTTCGTTTTTCCCTACAATTCATAATAAGTAAAGAGCGCGGAAGGAAGAGATTTAAAGATCGAATTTGACGTGACAGAGGGTAGAAATTTGTTAATGTCAAGTTACAACGGACGACCTTTTGCCCTTGACATAGAGCGCGAGTTTTTCGTTCTAAAGTGAGAAAACGATTTCTTACCCTTGTCGGACAGACCGGCGTCGTACCAGCCGCAAAATAAATTCAACTGATTCCACTCGCTTTCGCCGTGGCGAACCATAACAATGCTGTATTTAGACTTGGACATGTTTTCGATACAAGTGCAGAGATCTTTTAAGTGCGACGACTCGCTGCTCTCTGATCTGCCTCGGCCAACGGAACCGCTCAACTCCCTACCATCTCTCGACATCCATCCTAACCTCAAAATATCTGAAAGCTTTCGGTCGAATTTCATCGAACAAATCGCGCTTGCGCGAGTCCCCATCAGGAATGCATTGTTCTGCCACTGAGGGGTAACAGGTGACAAGTGCATTAGTCGTCTGCATCCTCCACCGGGGGCAGCACAGGACGCGATCGCGCGACCCTGCCCTGAGCAGTCTCTCAACTCATCTCTGACAATAACAGTATTTAAACGAGCTTTCTAATTTAGAACTATTTAGAACAAAGCCATCGGAACGATTGTATTATTTATTTATAACGAAATGTGACGCGTCGATGACAGAACCTGGGCAGCTTTTTACTCATCGCAGTCCTCTGTCGAAGTAACCTTTAATTAAACATCATTTGCGCTGGAAAAGGAAATGAATGAAATGTGAATCTCCCGTGTCTTTATATGTTGGTCTTAATCTGAGTTTCTTCTATTTCACAGTCCGAGGAGTAACTATTTGTGGAGAGCATAGCTTGAAATTCTTATTAGTGCTTGTTTTATGTACACAACAGGTACATTAAAAAGAAGTAGTACTTTGATCGACAAGTAGGAAGTAATTATGGAAGTAACAGAAGACAGTAGCAAGCCGGCAGACTCTACGAATACTTCTGCTCCTAAGGAGGATATTTTCGAGATCACTTCTAATTGGATAATTAGTAATGACCGGTGCTTTCGGGATACCATTTCCACGGTGGCTCTGTCCAAAGCTATGGGAATGTAAGAACTTGCAAAGAGATATTGTGAGACGTTTCTTTGGATGTATCGATCGTAAATTATTTCTCTTAGGCCAAGCTTGGAGGAAATGGTGTCACTGAATACATGCGTTCAGATGCTGCGTTTACCGCGTGACGAAGACTGTTGTACATGGGGCATAAAAGTAACAAATGGTCAAAAGATTGCTCGCGTTGCCGTGGTCTCGGAAGCATCTGTCCTGGAGTTCTATAAGCAGTGTGGAGAATATTGGACCACTGCCGTTGCAGAGTTTGTAGATGAATTTGATGACAAGGCTGTATATATCACAGAAGTCTCCGTTGAGCCACCTTCGACAGAAATTCGCATCAAGGTAAACGGTTTAATGTCGCGTAGAAGAATTCCCTTAACGTGGGAGTCTTTTCTATTACTTTTATAATTTATAGTTTGTCAAGACAAAGTATAAACGTCCTGTTATGTGGCTCTATGGAATAAGGCTCGTTCTTACCGAGCCAATGCCACCGGAAGAAAGGGAAGCATTTGATTTCAATGTGATCAATAACT
Source organism: Orussus abietinus (assembly GCF_000612105.2). Lineage (NCBI taxonomy): Eukaryota > Metazoa > Arthropoda > Insecta > Hymenoptera > Orussidae > Orussus > Orussus abietinus. The sequence continues at coordinate 15,574 of NW_019394240.1, read as the reverse complement.
TCTTGCCAAAATCTAAATCCGTCTTAACATTAGAAAAGACGAGAAAACTAATACAAGTCTTCAGTACTTGTTCTGCCCATCTTCCTAAGGATGGTTCTTATCAAGGATGTCATGCGAGTTCACAATTAGATTCCCAATCACTGGATAGTGATAGCTTGAAAGTCGAAGAAAGCTCGAGGAAGCTAGAGAACCATTCCAGTTCTGAGATCAAAGACTTGGATATTCAATCTTATATCGATAATAAATTTAAGGATATAGAACAAAGACTAATGCAACGAATCGAACAACTGGAATTCAGTGTCAGCCAGAAACTTGATACGATTTTAAAGAAATTAGAAGAACCAAGGAATTCATCTTAACAGTCGCAATTTTATGTGTAACATGTGAGCCATACCACGATGACATAATCAAATTTGAGTATTTTCATGAATTGCTAATGCCTTTGTGCTGGTGAATCAAGATATTTTTTACCCTTGTTGAACCAATGTATATTTATCAAAGAATATATCAGAGAACAAGGTGGTTTTATACAATTTATTCATGGATAAGGTGGTGAAGGCACCTCGAAAATAATATTATGAAATGGAGGATTCTATTGCTAGGGTGAGGAGCTTTTAGTTTCGCTGTTTGCGTCGTCGCAATTCTCTTCGGGAGGGTCCCAATTGTGCAACTGTTTTCGCCAGAGTTTTACCATACCATCCCAACCTCTTCTACTGTATTTAGCATACTTTGGTGGTGTCTTCGGATGTTCCTTTGCACGTTCATTTCTGAGAAGTACAAAGAGATGGTATTACAATTATACTGTATATATTAACACTAGGTTTATGGACATTTCTTGTATAGCTATTTCTATGGACAGTAACTTGTAAATTTAATTTGGATATATGTTCATGACATTTCAGTAATAAGAGTTAGCAAAAATTACTATTAAACAAAATAGTAAGTTTCTGTATCCTTGCACTTGACATCCAAAACCCGACAGTACTATTAATATCAAATTCTTACTTAGGAACTGTTTGAATGTATCTTTCATATCCTATCGTGTTCTTTCCGTAGTCAATTTCCTTCTGTCTGCGCGCCAAGACTGCAGGATCAGTCTCGTACTCGACGTTCTTCTTTCCATTTCCTGAAGAAGTCGTGCTAGAGCTCGACGAACTGTTGCATCTATTTCGTGTCATCTTCTCACCCTGTGTCTCAACACTCTCCTCTCTGAACCTCTTACGGGCAGTGATGCGACGTTCCGGTATATTTTTCACATTACTTCTATATAATACCTGCATTTTACTGTCTCTGGTCTTTTTTGCCAATGGAGGGAACTCTTCGTCATCCTCTTGTACCTCCTTGCCGCCGTTGCGATATTCCACCGTAGGTCTCTTCCAACTACTGGTTATCGCTTCATCTAGAAGAGCATCCTCCTCCTGCGACAATTCTGTGGTTCCTTCCAGTCTTTCAGCCATGGTAATTAAAACGGACTGTTTATCTTACACTATTTGTAACACCTTAGAATCAACTAAATCACAATCAGCTAGCGAACGACGTCGGGAAAGTTGCCGCATGCAATATCTGAAATTTAAATCAACGCTGTTAAAAGCAGTTGAATGTTTCAGAACATTTCTGATTACACATGTGTATTAAAGTCAGGAACAGCAGCACTCGACATGAATACGCGTATACAAAAGTATTTACGCCGATAAATTCTCCCAGACGTAATAAAAAATTACTATACAAAAGACTGAAATTTATTATACATACTAAGTTTGTACACTTGTATACTAAAATTCCAAACGCGAAATTGTACACGGAATCTCCAAGTATTGTATCTTGAAAAAACTTTAACTACGTGTATAATATATTTCGAATAGATATCTTTAACAGAGAATGTTTATCCATTGTCGCTTGCGAGGGGACGTAGACTTTACTTCAAGGATTGACACTGTTCATAACCTAAAAGTGCGCCTGATATCTGCATCTAGTTCGCGCGGTGTAAAACTGAATACCTTATTGCTTTTGTACAGAGACCAGCTCGATGATATTAAAGAAACATCGATTTTTTTTTCTCATAAATTAATCCGTCAAACTTCTCATCGCCGACGCTGAACAATATTGGACTCGGAAAGCACCGCGTCCCGCGGTTTTAAATCGAACCGAAATCGAATTGAAGTCGAAACTCGGTCGACCTCGAACGACCTGAAGTAGGTCGTTTCCAACTGGTAGATGGCACCAGCTGTGAATAATTACTAGCACCTTCGGCCATTCTACTACCCGGAAATGCGCGCAACATTCAAAAGTGCAAGTCGAATATCATGTGAAATCTCGTTTTTCTCTGAATACAGAATGTAATTAAGAGAACCCGTACGGCTTACACTGCACATGATATAATGTCCTGAACTTTTCACTTAGAAATTAAATAAAAATTAAACAGTGGGTTATGAACGGTAAATTTGAAGGTAAATGAGCCGATTTATTTGTTTTTTTTTCTTTTTATAGGATACCTGGAATAAAGAATTTATTACAACTACATAACTTACGAAATATACACGTTACGTTGAATTAATAGTAATTAACTAATTGCCGTAACGCTTAGTTCGTCTGTACGATGTATTGAAAGGGGAAATTATTTATGCATCTTTGGTATTACGAGTACTCACCCTTCCGATGCACTTGACATCAATGAATTATGAATCGTCATAGCTCAATGGTCATGTACTCTGGGCAATGGTCCATGACATGGCCATAAGACGCCCAATTTTTAATAACAATTAACTCCTCCGAAGGACAAAGATCCAAAGAAACAGTCGTTAATAAAAATTGGCCGTCTTCGACATTCGCTAGCGGCAGTTTGATTGTCATTTTGATAATGCAAAGAAACGTCTTACTCAAAAATACTAACAAATACCATTTAACTTATGGGACTAACATTCCAAAATTCACTGTTAATCGAATCGTCAAGATATTAAAATTCACAATTTCTATCGATTCACTGTCACCTCACGTAGACAAGTCATTAGAATCTAGAAAATATATTCATAAATTAATACACTTCTTCTCAATAGAATTTCGCATGTGCTTAAGCTGCGTATAATTTGCATGGCGATGTGCGGAGAAATGAAAATGTCCATTTATTTATTTATTTTTTGTGAATTTTGAAACAGAGCCCACGTCATACGCTACGAAAATATGAACATAAATGTTTGAACGATTTGTTACACCGCCGGGAAAGGGAAATAATAAATGCCTTGCGGAATAAGGGCGACGTGTAGGAACTAAGTAGACACTAGGATGATTCATGTCAAAATAGAGTAGATGCATCTTGTTGGTGACTTTAACAACAAAGTCCTCGCTCGACTGCATATTCGTGTCCAACACCGAGCTACGCTATTGCATTTAATAAAACTTTAACAGTACCGCGAAATCGCCGGAAATGTACAATGGCGAACATGAATGTCTCCTGTGCAGATTTGGATATCATTCGAATGGAGATCATTGAAATAAAACTTTATTCCTTTTATTTGCAATTTGAAATATTTCGTTATTAATTGATCGAATAAATTCTTGCTCAAATGTCTTGATGATTCTCTTTTAATACTATTATATATTCGTTATTCGAATAAATTCTGCTCAGCTCTGTTTCTGTGTTACAAAATGGCGTCGGTGGTTTACGACGAGAAGGCATTCATGTTCTCCAGGATACAAGGAAATCTTGTACGAAACCCTCTAATGCGATTTAACGTGCCAGCCTCGAATCGACACAAACGTAGGAATATGTTTATATTGTTTTCCGGCTGCGTCGCTTAAAATTAAAAACGAAGGATATTAAAGAAAAGCGCGATGGCGCGCCATTCGTGAAGTGATGCTTAAGTCTATGCTTCGTATAAACATATTTACACGGTCAGTCAAATAAATATTCAGGGTTCTTGTCGGTTCTTCCCCTGGTATCTGACCACCGAGACCCGAAACGCGTTATCATGGGTCAAGTACCAGGAAAATTGGACTACAAACTAATTATACAAAATTACGATCGATGTTCAATATGAACGCTTCCGTGGGGACGCTCTCGTGTACGTCGGGTGGGTCGCTTAGAAAAATCGGGATGAAAATTCAAGGGCCACTCGGCGGGAAATATCTTCCCCTGGAAAATCTTTCGATTTCTCCTTCCTCGAGCTGAAAAGTATGAAAAACTCTCGAGGCCAGAATTCCCGCGGATAAGCCCGTGAAAGATTCCCTCACGCTTTTGGGAAAATGGCGCGTGGTGTCTCTGATAACGAGGATTAAAAGGGCTAGTAGGTTATATAAAATGGGTTTTAATCCATGTTTTACGCTTCAAAACGCATCTCACAATCTACTAGCCCCCTTAATGCTTCTTAAATAGCGGTATATATTTTTCTTTCTTTGCGAATCTTTCTTCCTTTTCTTCAGGGATGTGCCGTTCTTTCGGAGGGTCCCGTTTTTGGTTTCCCGCAAAATAAACCCGGGAGTCTTTTTCTTTTTTTTTTCCTTTTGCCTTTCTTCGGGACCTTAAAGCCTACGATGCCGTGGGACATCACGATTGGTCGCACCTATTGGCCTACAGTAAACTGTAGAGTGTTAATGTATTTTATTTTTATATATCACAGAATTCTCAATAATTTTCTCTTCCTAGCCCCCCGTCGTGGGCGGGATTTCGAAAATAACGCTACTAGGTTCTTTCTTCTCGTTTTCACCGTGGTTTTCTCTTCCCACCTCGTCTTCATATAAAAGCCGTTTATAGTCGAGTTTAGGTTCTCCCCGTACGTTAGTTACGATTAATGTGGACTTAGACTTCGCGACAGGTTTTAGCAAAATATTAAACTTTATACATATGCCTCCTATGTACATCCCCTGGCACAGGACGGGGTCCTTAAGCTAGATAACTCCTTCTGTTCAATTTCCAATCTAATTCCGACAATTATGCGGCCGAAATCTTGAGACGTCCAGTGAGTTAATTTCTCCTATTTCTCGTATTTCCATTAGATTTGCATATGGACGAGCTTAATTGACCACATAAAAAAATATTCAACTCGCCCTCGAGGATAAGAAGGCGGTCGCTTAATGATAAATCATTATTCAATTGAATCTTCTGAATCTTAAGCAGTTTCTCCAGTTTCCCTAGGATTAAACTTAGCCGCGTATAGTGACATTACTCGACATACAAGAAATGCTATATTACTTTACGCGGTTAGCTAAGTCAATTCTATGGAAAGTTAATGAATTATCGTCGACGATGCAAAAAGCTCGTTCATGGAACGTTCCAAACTCGAGCCACATAAATAATCTTATTCCTAGGTTTTATAGTCTAGCTGCTTGAAAGTCATTAAGTAGTATGTCTATACAATAGTGATCGCGGCTGAAAACCTCGAGCTCGAATAGAGGTCGGTTAATGGAAATTTCACGGAAACCTCATCATCGAGTCAGCCTTCAACCCCTTAAGGCGAAGCGAGCTCAATAAATAACGAAGTCGAAGTAGCAAACGAATTTGCACTGGTGGCAGCTCTCGATCCTGGGCCCAGGGTGGCCAAGAAGGTGGACTAGAATTCCCCGTCAAGGTGTTAAGGCGATACGAAAGTGGCCTCTGAAAGGCCTATGACACTTTTCTTCCGACTGGTTGCACGGTATCGTTTGAAATTTCTCTATATGAATATGGAGGCCCCAAGCTAAGTCCCGACACCCATGAGACCTCATTCATTTTCTTTATAATCATTTAAGAAATGTTTATAAAAATGTCACCTCCTTTAGGGTCTCCACATTCACGTGGTAAAATTTCGGACGCTTCATTCCACCCACTTCGGCGTTCATAAGCGATAGGCCCTTCGGATGCCACTTTCGTATCGCCTTAATCGGCGCGAAAGCTTTCATTTCTTCCCGCCGACAGTTCGATTCAGTTCCGTCACCCTTCCGGCCACAGATTTCTTGTTGGCGGTCATCAAGTTCCTCGTCTGGTTGTTGGCCTTGCTGGGCTCGAACTTTTGCTGCAGAGATGCGACGTTACTCTTCAGCCCGGCTGCCTTTTGCACGGGGTTGCTCTTCAGGTTGTCGCCGGTCTTTGGGTCAGGCTTTGTAGAGGTCTTCACGGTAGTCTGGCTCTTCGAGTTGAGGGAGTTCTCCTTCGCACAAAGCGCCGTGGGCGCTTTGATGAGGTTTCCATTCGAACTTACCGGGGTCTTCTTCTTCTCGGTGAAGGCCACAGCCTTGGACACTATGCTGGAGGTCTTGGGAGGCATCGACGGGGTCTTGGCACTCCTGGGGAGTGTCGGGGACTTCTGACCAACCTTGGCGTTGGTGCCCCCCAGTTTGGCGTTGGTCCCCAGGACGTCCGGGGACTTGGTGCCGGTCTGGTTCGCGTTGGAGCAGCTGGACACCAGGTCGGGGCTGTTCGAGGTGTTCAGCATCTTGCTGGGAGCTCCCTTGGGACTGCAAGGCACACTTTTCAGGGACTCTGGGGTGACTTCGAGGCTCTGCTGCTTCTCAGAGCTGGTGGACTTGGTTAGACTATCGTTGGACCGGTTTGTTGGGGTCGGCTGTTTAAAGAGTTTGGACTGGTCGCTCTTCTCTTTCGGACTAGGGTCTGATCCCTGCCTGGAGGTCTTCCCCGAAGACTCCGAAGACGACTTTGACTTCAACGAGGTGTTCGACCCCAGTCTAGAGGTCGTCGACTTGGTGGAGGCATCTGAAGTTTGCTTGGAGGTGTTCACCAAGCCTTTAGAGATGGTTGGAGGTGTCCTGGTCCTGTTCAGGGGCGGCTTCGCCGGTGCTCTACCTTCTTCCTTCGTCTCTTCGGATTTCGAATGAGAATTGCTGGTCAAGCTTCTACTCGCTCCAGATCCAAAGAACTTGCCGGGGACTCCGGAGTCCACGGGCTTCATCCCCAGCTCCCTCGACATGTCGTCGTTGACGTTAGGGTTGGTGGAGCTCAAGGAGGTCAACTTGCTCCTGTCTATCTGCTCCCCTGGCTTCGAAGTCCTCGTCGCCGCCTTCTTCTGGGAGTTACTCGAGGTCACGATGTACCCTGAAGAGCTATCGGAAGCACCTCCTAGACTCCCAGCTCCAGAATTTGGATATGTCCCTCCTGGGGACTTGTAATGGCTGGAGTTGATGTAAGTCCCGGAGCTCTTCCCCAGCTCCTCCTTCTCCCTCTTCTCCCTCTTCCTGCCGAGGGTGGAGGTCGAGTAGATGGAGTCAAAATTCCTGTTCGAGATTTCAGAGACGATCTCCGAGAGCAATCCTGTACCATCCACCGTCGCACCACCAGGAACTTCGATCTTCTTCGGTGCCTTGTACTCGTTGACGACGTTGCTAGCCTTTTTGTCGAGTTCCTTCCCCTTCTCCGGCAAGGACTCCTCTATCACCGCGTAGATGTTGTCCTGGACCGGAGACTCCTCCAGGATCTTCCCCAGGGAAGTTTCGGGGACCAGGTTCATGCAATCGTCGTACTGGTTCTCGGGTGCCTTCGGCTCCACAGCCTCCGAGTTTTGGTACCCGGAGGGATCCTTCTCTTCGCACCTTTCCAGACTCCCTGGTCCGACTTTCGGCGGTCCAGGAGGTGGAGAAGTGGGTCTGATGCTCGCTGGGATGCTGATGGGCCTTTTTACAGGATTTGCCTGCCTCATGGAACCGAAAGTATGAATCGCCGGCCTGGCGCTGCTCTTCGAGTCCCTCATGCTCTGTGCTCTCATCACCACGTTCCTCTTATCCTCGGAACTACTCTTCCCAGGACTCAGGGGGACAACGGGGATCGCCGGAGTGGGAATCTCGATCTCCGTCTGCGGGATCGGGTTGGAGATCTCCAGGTTCCTCAGGATCTCCTTGTCCAACACCTTACTAGCCTTGTGGTGTTGGCTCCTCGGCAGGGAATTCGTGTTCTTCTCCTCCCTGGATGCTGGCTGAGAGATAGATCTGGTGATCCCCGAATTGGGACGCAAAATCGAAGCTATCCTGTTCAGGGCGATGATGCCCTTGTCCAGCTTCTTCTCTGGCTCTGGGATGATCAGGTTGGTCAATGGGGTACTGTTTGGCCGGGGTGGCTTTAGGGGGGCGTACGATGTAGCTGACGCATCCGGAGGAGTGCTGTTCGGGATTTCTGGGGCTGGTCTTACGGGAACTTTTGCTGCTATCAGCTCCATTGATGTGCATGTCGTTGCTGCCAGCACCGGGCTGCTTATCAGGGGTCTTGCTGTGCATCCTGGATTTAATGGCGGTAATGCTGGAGGCGTTAGGGTGGGCAACCTGGGGGAGGTTTTACCAGGTGATGGCAGGTTACCGCGGAGGGTGTTGCTGCGCTGCATCGGCTTCAGGTTCGTTTTTATCGCTATTGTTGGCATGTTGGGGGTTGTTGTAGCTACGGGTTTCGACTCGGGCTTCGATGGACTCATTATTGGCGCGAAACCCTTGAATTGCCCGAAGAAGTTGTTGTTGAAGCGCTCGTCGTTGTCCTCGGGCAGCAGACTCGCGCAGGCCGAGTCCTGGCTCAGACCCGAATCGATCGTTCGGATGTTTCGATGGATCGGGGTGGAACGATCGATCGTCTTGATCGGGAGACCCCCGGATCCGCGGTCCAGCCTGGAAATGGAAATTCGAGCGATTTTAAGCAGGGGAGAGGTCAGGTGAGGCGCGACCTAGAGCTGCGAATTGTGGAGCCGTGAACTCTGCTAGTTACATTTTCCGTCAATCAGGGAAATCTAATTGTCGTGTTCCGGGTGGAATTACCCCTCTTCAAGACCTCCTTCGGCGAGAATTTTTTTTTTCTCGGTAACTTTCAATTATTAGACAACTATTCGAGGAGCTACTTTCGTGAATCATGTGCGACCTTTGCAAATCGCGCGAGAGACTGGACATTTTTTTAAAGGATTTTTTTTTCTTTATAAATTTTGCAATTTCGAAATAGGGTAATAATTACTCCAAAAATCCAATTTCATAAATGATATGCCAGTTTCGTAAATTGAGAGGCTTTGGACATTTTGAACAGGGGTATTTGTTGGCAATTTTTAATTGCAGTAAATACGATCGCATGACTTGACGAGCTATTTTTACGAATTATGTAGGATTAATAATCGCGAATGTGGATTTTTAGTATGTTGATGTGTTATTTTCAAATGATGGAACTGATTACGGCATTACAACTTTTATGTCATTTTCGGCGATTTGTTAGACGTATCTAGTGCCTCCATTTTATTTGAATTATTCTAAGTCTAATTGAACGACATTTCGATGTAATAATTGTGAACCGTGTACTTTGAAACAAAGATTATCTAATATCGCGGATTTTCCTATTACTCACATGCTTTGATGAAACGATGAAAAATTTAAAAAAAAAATGAGTAAGTGACGAAAATGCAAAAAAGTTTCATAACTTGCACCGAGAAAGGGGTCCAATAAATGCAAATATCCTTAGACTACATTGACCAACATCTACAAGCGCACTTAATCGGCATGCACATTTGTATTAATAAATGATTAATAATAGTCTGCAATAATTCTAGGTAAAAAGGTCATACATCATCCTATAAATTTTCCATGTAAGCTCGACGACCGAGAAACAATTATTGCTCCGTAAAAATAATTACGCAACCACTAATCACCAGCCGATACTATAGTGACACTAAATGAATGAACTATTAAATTTAATGTTATTATTTCCACCGTAACATTGCATATGTCGCGCCACAACTTTTAGTTATCACAAAAGGAAGTAAATCATGCAGTTTAGAGTGAGGTCGGAATTTTTCTTGGTGCAAAGGGAATTGAATACTTTCCAGTTGATTTTCCTTCGTGAATTTCCACGGAGTAAGCAGCGAGGAAGTGTTAGTAAATGTTTAAAAAATTTTAGTAGCAAGCTGCGGAGAATAGGAAGATCACACTGATCACACAAGGAGAAACAGAACTAGTCTCAATCCGTATCTAATTTTATTGCATACAATGTACAGTGGCTTTGTCGTTAAACTAGAAAAAATTCATGTCGGTCCTATCCATTAATCGGAAAGTGAGTCTAGCGGCTGAATTTGGCATAAACGTCGCAAAAATATATATCAATTTGGAAACCGTTTCGCAGTGGACTTTCCAAAAATATCGAAAAAAAAAAAAAAACACCCCTCTCAGCCCAGTACAATCAAACACAAAGATTCACCTAATCGAAGGTCGTGCATTTCATGCACATCAGGACTTGCACATGCTCATGCAACTACGTTCATTGTCTCTCTTTTTTTTCATTTCTGCCTTTCCTCGAATTTCAACATTTCATTGCGAGATACATGAAAATAATTATTAACAATATCGTAATTGCCTTTTATTGCACGGATAGATATTGCACGAAACGGAACTCTTAATTGAATGTACATCCCTTTTTTTTAGCTCTTCGTGCAATGGTCCCGTTAAGTGACTGAGCCTTGCTTAATTCTTAAAAAAATAAATATAAAAAAATATGAGTATGTACACGAACGTGCCTATATCATTCGTTGCTTATTATGTAATTACTTATTATTGTAATAGTTATACAACGTGCAGAACACGTGGGACTTTCTTAATATCTGCTCTGCCGCGTCGTTAAGAACACGTTATTAAAATTATTAACAATATCATACTCGTACCTATGATTATGACTCGTTGCTGAGATAGTGCAATCAGATCACAGTGTACATTGGTAAAAGTGGCGGCACTTTGTTTTTTGTTTTTTTTTTTTTTAATTCTTTGCAAACTTCGCGAAACGAAAGTGATCCCTCCCTCTTGGCGTCGTTATTATTTAGGCAATTTATCTTGTATATCGTACAGCAATTATATCCGTTATTAGGATAATATGTATGTATTTACAATTACGCATTCTGCGTGAGATTATTCAATTTATGGAATGGCAGGTTCAGCTGTACATTAATTGCGATTCAGTCGAACGTTTCTCGCACTTTATTGAGCACTTATTTCCGAGAAATCAAATTTGTTGAATGTTTAAGAATATATCTTTTTAAGATATTTAAAGTGCCGTCAAAAATGAGCTTTCATTAATTCGATAAATAATTTACGAAGAAGGAGAGCTTTACCAAATATCGATCATAGTTTCTGCTAATTGTTCATCTATGCATGTCTTTTTTAATACTGTATATGTTAATACTTTTCCAATGGGAATGGCTTTTTCTGAATCTGATTGGCAGATTTGAAGGAAAGAATACGAACAAAATATTTGAAAATGGTTATTTCCAAGATACGTTGATTAATTGATTTTCATTTTATCGAACTAGGCTTTTGCATATCTTACTTAAATTCAAATCTGTACTTTACAATAAAAAAAAAACATGTCTTCCCAATGTAGCTTATTATCCTAGGAAATAGATTCTCGATTACTCTGTTTTTAAGTACACAATTCACAAGTACATCTTCCCCTTAATTACTTAACGATGTTACATATTAAGTAACGAGAAGACACGTCTAAAATTTTGGTTTCAAGCTCTGCGTAGATTTAGGGGGTGGCGGAGGTTTCTTATCACAGAAAGTGGGCTTAAGTTTCACCTTATCACTGGCCAAAAACTTGTCCCCAACTATTCTGGATGGAGTCGACAATGCTTCAGACATTTTTGGTTAATTAACTTTAAAACAAGGAGAAGAAAAAAGTGTCTAAAATTTTGGTTTTAAGCTCTGAGCAGGAGCAGGAGGTGGCGGAGGTTTCTTATCATAGAAAGCCACAGTGGGCTGCGGTTTCGCCTTATCACTGGCCAACAGATTGTCCCCAGTTTTCGGGCTGGAGTCGCCAGTACTGCAGGGACTCTCGACCAAGTGCTCGAACAGACCCTGAGTCCTCAGGGTGAGTCCCTTGAAGTTCTTCAGGGTAGACCCACCCTGCAGCTGATTGATCTGTTCAGCAATTTTCGAGCTGAGCTCCTTCTTAGGCGGCCCTGTGTTTTTCGTTTTGGCCTCCGCCCCCCTCGAAGCATCTAATTCGCCCTCGGGGGACATCTTGCTCTTGCTCTTAAGCTCTTTAATTATCGAGCCTAACTCTTTCTTCGGCAGGTCATCGATCCTCGGAGATGGCTCCGCTTTCGAGGATACGTTCGACTGAAACCGCGATTCGGGTGCCTTGGGAGGGTTCGATTTCCCTTCGCTAATTTGCGCGGATTTCCTGGCTTCTAAGCTGCTGCTGCAATTTATTGCATCGGGATTCGTGGTCGATACTAGGTCTGCCTTCGTTATCTGCAGTTTCTCCCTCTTGGGGAGACCGTCACCTATCGTGAACAATTTGTTCGCGTTTCGGGACGTGCCCCTTCTGGGGCCGAAGACGATGAGGACTCGTCCGAAGAAGTTACTACTCTTCGAGGATTTGGGGACACCCAAGTGCCCACTGAGGCCCCGGGTCCTCGATTTCGATTCGAAACAGTTCAGACTAGATACGTACGCTGACATGGGTCCTTTCTTCCAGTACCGACTGGCATTGTTTCTGGTGTACCAGACACCAAGAGCCACCAGGGCTATCGTGGGGATCACGCCCAGGAAGACGATGTACAGGGCCGTTATAAAGTCGGTCCTCGCTGCAAGAAGCAGAATAAGACTAAGTGTTAACGAGGCACACCCTTCGTAATCGATTTAAAGAAAGTAGAGCAAGAAGCGTTCTCCTTTTAGGGAATTTCGGCATTTTTTTTTTTTTTTCTACGTAGGATTCGATAGTGCTTCGTTTATCTTCAGTACCATTAGGGTCCTCGGCAGGTCCGCTGTCCTCGGATCCGCCGATTCCTGGCTGGGTGCAATCCGGTGGACGGAAGCCGTGATTGCAATGGCAGTGACCAAGACTGTTGCACACCCCGTTACCGCTGCAATTGTTCGGGCAATTCTTGCCTCCGGACACGGAAGCTCGCAAGTCACCAACGGGCAGGCATTTCTGATTGACGCACATCTAGATGGAGAACGAAAATTGATCCATAAATTTCAGACATTATCGATGATCGATACCAATGATTCTTTCCTGTCAGAACCCTGTTAGCAATTTTCTTTGTACATTTATTGCTATCGTTAACCTCTATGCCACGTGTTTGTTAACGAGCTTCTCAATGTATAACTTATACTAGCCTTTCCGGGTGCGCACTTTGCCCCGTCAGGAGCCAATCCTGGATCCACCTGATTCAGTCCTAGGTCAACAATAGCAGACCGGCAGGCTATGATTTTCCCTCCATTGTTAATAAAAGAGTGGCTGAGAATAGCCACGGACTCCATGCCGAACTCGAGCCTCTCGTTCAGATGTTTACAGTGCAGCATGCCGCACAAAAGATTCCTGCAACACATAATCGGTAATTAAACCACTCCACTCGAGCGTTGAATTCCAAAAAGAATGACAAACGGAGCACGTACTCGTCCTCGCACTTGAAGTAGCTCAGGTTCGTCCGGTTGTATCCGCAATTCCCATACTTGGTGCCTTTGTTATTCATGTCGTAACACTGAGCAGCCGACGAGGTGCCAGTAGGTCCCCATAGCAGCTTGCATTGGTCATTGTGGGTCCTGCAGGACCCCTGATAACAGAAGGCTTTCCCCATGCTGCAGGTCTCTCCGTCCATCTTGAAGACGTCCGATGGACAGTATTCGCTCTGCCCTGTGCAGTACTCCGGAAGGTCGCACTCGTGCTCGGCAGATCTGCACTCGGTCCCTGCAGTTTTCGGCCTGCAGGTCTTCAGGTCGCAGCATTCCCCGGTCGCACAGCTGGCATTCGCGTACAACATGCAAATCGTCGCATTGCAGCAGGGGTTGTCGCAATTCTCCTTGAGGCCGCAGTCGCATTGTTCCCCGGGCTCCACGAAGCCGTTCCCGCACATGGGGCTGTCGAACAACTTCTGAGGCTTGTTCCTGAGACAGTAGTCCATCCCGTGGACGAAGGCCAGAGCTAGGTACTCCAGGGAACAGGAGGACCAATGAACGGGCCCGAAGGACCCGCTCGAGGGCGCCATTATGCATCTTTCTTCGGGACAGTCGCAGTCGGTGGAGTCGTGCTCCATCCCAAAATTGTGCCCCATCTCGTGGGCCACTGTTGCTGCAACCAGACCCACCACGTCCGAGTGGTCCATGGCTACTCCACCGGAGAATTTGTACGTGCAGATGGGCCCTTTCAGGGCCTTGCCCACGACGCCCCCCTCGAACTGCGACCCCCTGTAATTGGAAAAACGATATCATATTTTCGGAGCTGATCATAGACGTTAGAAGAGATTATCCTCCACGTACTTTTGCTTCTACGGTTTTTCTGAGATATACAGGTTATCCGCATTTTTTATTCGAGGTATTTTTTTTTTTTTCACCGTCAACGAAGAAGGTCGACATTATTCGACTACCACGCAATGTCATCTAACCAAAGAAATATTCTGCTAACTCGAAGAATAATTATTTCACTCGAATAAATTGGACGCAACGTTTATTCGGAATTGTGACAATTTATTTCTTTGGTTCTATCCATTTATTTTTGGTTTGCTCAGTGCAGGACAGCCGTTAACAATGGGAACATATATTGTTAGGATTTGTACTAACGTTAGGAGCTGAGCATTGTCGTTCGGGATTCTGTTGGCGAGTCTTTCTCGACGATATCGAAGGAACGATTCGAGGGTCGTATCTCCATTTGGTACTACGGAAATTTCGTCTATATCTGACCAAACTTCTACGCCGATTAGAGCGACGAAAATATTGAGCGGCATATACAACTGCAAGAGAACAAGAATGCAGGGGAAAAAATGCTGTTAGAAATCTTCATAAAATCGATACACTTCCAATACACAATTTGGAAGTAATATTTCTCGACACGATTAACATCGTTAGAACTGTCTTTCTTTATGAGTCATAACGACTAAGAGGTAATTACGACTTACAGCGTTAATGAGGTTGGCTATGTCCTTGCAGTGTTGATAGACATTGTCTAAATTCTGTTCGAGTGCGGAGTACTCCGTTTTGTCGACCACCATGACCAATTCTACATATCTCGACTGTCTATTTGCATTATAAGGCCCCCTTATAACTTCTGCTGCTTCTCTTTTAAACTGAAAAAAAGTAAGGTTCATATTACATAAAAAATGCCTCACTCATTACAACGCGTCGACTTTTAATTTTTTTTACACGTTTCCTGTATAGAGTGAACTCCGTAAATATGATTGGATTTAACGTTCGTTCGTTTAACTGAGCTTCCCGTTGAAATGTTTTATGTTACCAAATGAAAAAGGAACTATGGCAAATCGGATCTCACTGGAATCGAACTATGATTCTTTCCGTGCATTCGTCGGGGTCTTTTCCAGGTTTTCATGCAATTCCAATTTCCCCCGAAATCCCGAGGGAATAAAAGAAAAAAGGGACATTCCAATTATTTCTAGGGGCGAATATATAACTATACGTCCCCATCGATTCCAAGATATTCCAGGCGCGGGATCGGAATTAATCCAAACGGCCCGAGAATTTAGGTGCGTCAAGCTAGCACGGCAACATCCCAGTTCACGATTTCTGAATACAGAGGAATTATGTGCTAATTATGTGCTAATTTTGTGCTGAATTAATTAATTTTGTACCCCCACCATTTTTTCGAAATTTGAAATTTCAGTGTGGCCGTGCTAGCTTGACGTCAAGC